>NC_045961.1:64216468-64551468 GCF_010909765.2 Amblyraja radiata
TCACTTTGTTACTCACACCAGAACTGTCAAGGGCAAATGCAACTGTAACAACTAAATTGTTAAAGATTAGGGCAAATAGATTTTATCATATTCACTTGGTACTAATGTTTGGCATGAAAGGCTTAAGGAAACCATTCTATTTTTTTTGCCTGCAAAATGGAATGTTATAATTAGCTGTGACTGTTACATAGAACAGAATATATTGTGTTTTGTAAATGTGACAGTATTGAGGGGAAAGATTGATAACAGCTACTAAACAGCAGGAAATATAAGAGACAAGAAGACTAGGGAGCCAAAGGGAACAGACTATGATTAGGTTACCAGTGACTGTCAGACGCAGATGATGAGGTAAACTAGTGCTTTTTTGTGACAGTACGGTGAAATGGCATCTCTAAAAAAGTTTAAAACTAGATTTTCAAATGTTTAGAGTTTTTAACATTACAAAAGATTGTTCAAGTTTAACATATAAAATTCCTTAATTTAATTAGGCGGGCAGAGAAGGAGTGAAAGATGATGGGCAGATGGAGCAAGATGGGATGAATTTAGAAGTTGAGACAGACGAGTAGAGAGGAAGTTGGAAAAAAAAAAGCCAGATGGAGCCAGATGGGAGGAGAGGAGGGGCAAGGTGGAGACAGTTGCAGGAGGATGATAGCAGAGGCCCCAAGACTACCAAATGCTTAAACTTGATAAATAAGAAAAGTGATAATGGGAACAATATGGGGGAAGGTGAATGGCAGTTGAAATCAGATGGGGCAAAGGATCAGTTGATGGACTGTGGGCGCAGTAAGTGAAATGAACCAGAAGAGGGAAGGGGACAAGATGGCTGATTGGGGTGCAAGGGAATTATGGGAAATTAGATCAAATGGGTGGGATGGAGGTGGATTAGAAGGAGAGAGAGAGGAGGGAACTCTGGAGGTAGTGGGTACCCAATATTGAAAAAGTTTATGTCCATAGTATTGGGTTGAAGCCGAACAGCACCTCAAATTCTGCATTGATTTCTCCCTGCCTCTATCTTCTAACTCCACTGCTATCCCACCCCAACCGCCATCCAATTGCATGCCACTCTTCACCCCTCCTTCGGCCCACCTATCACCTACTGACCGCTGACTCACGCCTCCCCTCTCCTCTTTATTCTGACTATCTTACCTCTCTATTCTCTGTTCCAATGCAAGAACAATCTGAAAAATTGGCAATTTATTTTCCCCCACAGATAGTCCTCAACCCACTGAGTTCCTCGTGCAGTTTTCTCTTTATTAGTGCAAGAGAGGCACATTTAATGTCTGCCCTGATCCATGGGTGTTTTGATGAAGGCTGATGAACATAACTACCATTTATTTTCTTCCTCAGGGTAGTTATAATGGTACAGAATCAGAATATCTCACAACCTAGGATTAGGTTTTGATGCCCTTAAATTGTTTTTGAAGGTTTTGAAGATTTTTTTTTAAGTTTAGATCTCGTTTGAACTAACTAACTGCTCCTCCTATTCCATAACTCCTGAAATTTCCCAAGTAATCCCCAACAAACATTGAAGTCTGAAGAAGGATCTCAACCCGAAACATCACCCATTCCTTCTCTCCCGAGATGCTGCCTGTTACTCCAGGTGATGCTGAGTTACTGCAGCTTTTTGTGTCTATCTTCGGTTTAAACTAGCATCTGCAGTTCCTTCCTAAACATCGAAGTCTCCCACTTTGGGACATGCACTGAAGCTCCTCCTGATGTAATGTTCAGTTTCTCCAACAAAATCTCTTCCAGAGAAGTGAATTTTCTCACTACCATATGTGGCTCCTGATAATGTTATTTCTATGATGGTGTGTCATGTTTCTTCTGACAGCAATGCTTCAGAATCAGATTCCACCTTGTACTGGAACTGATCCCAAGCCTTTAATTCATGCAGCAATCTGTGAATTGACTGTTTTTGTTTCTGCTGTGATGTAACAAGCATGTCTGGATGCATATCACCTCATTAATTTTGTGAAATCTCATTTCATGGGATAGCGACCACTAGCATTTGGCATTTTCTTTCACTAGTTCTCAGAGATTTGTTATATGTTCTAATATGTGATGAATGAAAGGAACTTTACTTGAGAAATTTTCCCAGATACTTTATGTCCTTTGGTATTGTCATCTCAATATTAGCAGTGACTTTTTCTGAGCTTGGTTTAATTCCATCTAGTGTCAATACAATACAAAAAAAATAGGCCCTTTTTATGAGCATTTGCTACGATTTAGCCTGAGTCCAACTTATTTAATTATTGTCATTGCTTCAGGGGGATGACAGTCATGGACTTTATCATCTACTCATATATCGGGATGTTATCTGTTATGTTTACTGCTCATTTGAATTCTCTTGCTGTCCATTTTGATACCCTAACTCTGTAACACACATATTATTTCTGCCGATAGGTGTAGGTTATTTTAAAGCCAAGTGGTAGTTGTAATATTTTTCATTACCTTGATGTTGTGTTCAATGCTACCAATTGTGCTGTCTGAAAGTTACACATTTCAGTGACTGTTTGTGACATCACGTTTGATTTAAACATTTGCTTCTATCAATTTTGGTGAGACTCCTTTCGGAGTTAGAGTGATCACATTTTATAATCTGATTGAAGTTCTTGGGAATTTAACATATTCTCAGCTGTTCATTCAGCTCTGAGCCCACCACAAGGAACATTATACAGTCACTAGACTAAGTGGGACCCATTGGGTCCCATTGTCACATGGGAGGCCTGGTCCCCCAACGCAATATTCCACCACTCACGCATAGCCCCCAACAGTGCAGGCGCAGCTGACGGGTTCCCGTTGTGACGCCCCTGATCCCCCCTCCTCCCCTTCCCCCCCCCCCCACGCACTTACTCCATCTGCCCTCTATGCCCCCCCATCCACTCTTGGCGGCTCTCTGGCGGCACAGCCATTCCCGCCCATTGGGTTCCCATTGTGACGTAGACCATGCAGGTATTACTGCGCAGGTGCAGCTGATGGGCACGGCAAATGGAAAAGGGATTTATTAAAGCTTCAAATGTGAATAACTCTTAAAATATAACAACAATTTAAACATTAAAGAGGAGATTTATTCAGTCCATTTTATCTTGTTGTGTCTCATTGCGCTCTGCATCTGAGGGAGGGGCATAGCTTCAGGCGGGGGCTGTCGGGGGCCGGTGGGGCGAGCACCTGCAGTGGGGGAGGGTCACGGCTGCAGGCGGGGCCTGTCGGGGGCCGGTGGGGAGCGCTGCCAGGGCCTAGCGCTGTATGACACTCCTCCCCCCCTGGCCCCCGACAGCCCTCTCCTGAAGCCGTCCCCCTCCCTAGCTGCAGAACATTGCCCCGCAACTGGTCCCCGCCTGAAGCCGTCCCCGTCCCCAGTCCCCAATGGCATCAGGTGGGGACCAGTGGGGGGCATCCTGCAGCTGGGGAGGGGATGACTTCAGGCAGGGGCCAGTGGGGTGGGTGCGTCCTGCAGCGGGGGAGGGGGATGGCTTGAGGAGGTGGCTGTTGGGGGCCAGGTGGAGGGGGGGGGTGAGCGTCCGACAGCCGGGAGAGGGGGACGGCTTCAGGCAGGGGCTATCGGGGCCAGTGGGGGTTGGGAGGAACGTCCTGCAGCCTGTGGAGGGGGACGGCCTCAGGCGGTGGCTGTCGAGGGCTAGTGGGGGTGGGGGCATCCAACAGGCGGGGGAGGGGGACGGCTTCAGGCGGGGGCTGTCGGGGGCCAGTGGGGGTGAAGGGGGAGCATCCTTCACTCACTCCATCCCCCCTCAAATGCCCCCTAACCCAACCACAACCTCACATCCCCCCCTCCATCCACTCTTCGCAGCTCTCTTGTGTCGCAGCCCTCTTGTGTCGCAGCCTTTTCTGCCCATTGGGTTCCAATTGTGACGTAGAACTCGCAGGTATTACTATGCAGGCAATCTCTCCCCAGCCCCCACAACCCCCCCCCCCCGCGTGTGGGGGGAGGGGGCTGTGTGGCGGCAGGGGGGGGGAGAGCTCTGAGAAAAGACAGGTGTTGTGGGGGAGAGAGAGATATCACGGGGAGGCGGGCAGGAGCCAGCGAAGGGGACCAGAGGGGAAGGGGCTGGAGTTGACCGTACGATGAGGACACACAGCGGGCACTGGTCCCAGGACATTCTCCTCCGCCGGGAGCAGAGTCTCCACTTTCCATTTGGTGACATCGGTGACATCTCCGACTCTATGCTGGGCTGGGCTGGGCCGGGCCGCTTCCGGTCATTCCAAAAATCGTGTCTGGTTCGAGATGCCCGCCGGCCATCCGGAGCCTCTCTCAGCTCCAGTAAAAACTTGATGGCGCAGGAAGGGGCGGACCGTCCTGCTGAGTGACAGGAGAAAAGACCAATGCACGTGGCGCTGACTGGCAGGAGAGGAGATTGATCTGCGCAGCGCCGTTTTTAAGGTTTTTAAACCTCGCTAAATTTTACATTAGACCACTGATCAGAATGTAACTTTGTGCACTTGCAGCACAGGAGAACGGTGAATAAGCTGGCAAAAAATCGTAGCGCTATCACGTTCCATTTTTTTCAAATAGAAAGACCGCGCAAACTGGAAGATAACAAGATCAGAGTTTTAGTTATGTATAGATAGATTATGTTTGATAACTTAGGCCATTACAACCCTCTGCTCCATCACGTGGATCCTGAGATCTTTCCCCAAATTATCTCTTCAATTTGATGAGCATCTCAGGTGGCTGTGGATCACTGATATCACTTGGGACCTGATATTCCAAAATCTTTGATATGTTTACGCATTTCATGATATTATACACCTCTATAAGATCACCCATCATCCTCCTCAACCAAGAATAACGTCTGAGTCTGTCCAACCTCTCCCTATAGTTCGATTCCTGACAATAGCCTTATAAATATTTTCTGCACATATTCCAGCTTCATGGCATATTTTCTCCAGCAGGGTGACCAAAATGGAACACTATACTCAAATGCCAATACTTTTTATGTAGAAGACATATTTTTCAAACACACAGAGAAATCGGCTAATGGATAGTTCTCAGAAACAGAACTAACACATAACCCAGGGACTGCCTGCATTTCCACTCCAATAATAGAGTGGAAATAATAATCAAAATATCTGCTGAATTCATATTCCACTCGTCAAAATATGTTCCCAATTACTTTTCCTTGCTACCTCATTGTTTACACAAATATTCACTTCAATAAATCATGCTGTGGTCCCAGTCTCACTAATCATCCCACACTTAGCTGTGGCATGGGACTTCCAACAGCAAAGGACACTTGGAAATGGGCCATTCATTTTGATGGTCACTGGGTTAGAAACATAGAAAATAGGTGCAGGAGGAGGCCATTCGGCCCTTCAAGCCGGCACCGCCATTCATTGTGATCATGGCTGATCGTCCCCAATCAATAACCCGTCCTTGCCTTCTCCCCATATCCCTTGATTCCACTAGCCCCTAGAGCTCTATCTAACTCTCTCTTAAATCCACCCAGTGAATTGGCCACTGCCCTCTGTGGCAGGGAATTCCACAAAATCACAACACTCTGGGTGAAAACGTTTTTTCTCACCTCAGTCTTAAATAGCTTCCATTTATTCTAAGACTGTGGCCCCTGGTTCTGGACTCGCCCAACATTGGAAACATTTTTACTAGATTTTTATATGTTTCTATAAGATAACCCCTCATCCTTCTAAACTCCAGTGAATACAAGCCTAGTCTTTTCAGTCTTTCCTCATATGACAGTCCCGCCATCCCAGGGATCAATGTCGTGAACCTACGCTGCACTGCCTCAATCACAAGGATGTCCTTCCTCAAATTTGGAGACCAAAACTGGACACAATACTCCAGATGTGGGCTCACCAGAGCCCTATACAACTGCAGAAGAATCTCTTTATTCCTATACTGAAATCCTCTTGTTATGAAGGCCAACATTCCATTAGCTTTCTTCACTGCCTGCTGTACCTGCACGCCAACTTTCAGTGACTGGTGTACAAGGACGCTCAGGTCTCGATGCACCTCCCCCTTGCTCAACCTAGCCCCATTGAGATAATAATCTGCCCCCTTATTTTGGCCACCAAAGTGGATTACCTCACATTTATCTATATTATACTGCATCTGCCACGCATCTGCCCATTGCCCACGCATCTGCCCACGCATCTGCCCACGCATCTTCCCTTGTGTTCCCATGTCACAATGACAGCCATTATGCAACACATCAGTGGTGCTACACTGATAAGTCCTTTAAGATCTGCTCTGCAAAATACACAACAACAGTGATGGATTTATTCTGCAGCAATCAGCAATTTACTTCATCATCAAATCTAGATCTGCTTCAAACCTCCACAACATTCATAATTTACATACCACTCTAGGCTGCAGCTGTGCAGTCAGTACTGCTGTGTTTCAACTCTCAATAGAAACCATTACCACAGGTTAGTGTTGAATTGTTTTTTTAACAATCAAGTATAGCATTCACAACATTCATTTGTGGGGAATTCTACTCAATAGATTCTTGCAGCCATGTTACATCTTTTATTCTCTGAACTATGTTTCTTAATGCCACTTTAAGACCCAACACTGTGGTATATGTAGTTTTAGTGTTTTAGTTTTAGAGATACAGCGTGGAAACAGGCCCTTTGGTCCACTGGGTCCGTGCCGACCAGCGACCCCGGACATTAACACTGGGACAACTTTTTACATTTACCAAACCAATTAACCTGTACTTCTTTGGAGTGTGGGAGGAAACCGAATATCTCGGAGAAAACCCACGCAGATCACGGGGAGAACGTACTAACTCAGTTTATATTCATGGCACAGATACTGAAGAAAGATTTTCATTCTATAAGAATGTGGTGCACGAGTGGGTTCTGATACTTGAACCTTTAACAATAATGATCCCTATTCATACTGGCAGTAGTAAAACAGTAGCACTTTGTGCTTGTTACATTTTTCAATAAGATGATGGGTGATTTTTCTTTACATCCATGCTCTATTCTTTCATCCACTTGCTTCAGACTATCTGTCATTATCTTAATTACATTAAGGTCATTAGGTCACAAGGAATAGTAGAATTTGGCCATTCGGTCCATCGTCTACTCCGCCATTCAATCATGTCTGATCTATCTTTCCCTCCTAACCCCATTCTCCTGCCTTCTCCCCATAACCTCTGACACCTATACTAATCAAGAATCTATCTATTGCTGCCTTAAAAATATCCACTGACTTGGCCACCACAGCCTTCTGTGGCAAAGAATTCCACAGATTCACCACCCCATGACTAAATAAATTTCTCCTCATCTCCTTAAAATAACGTCGTTTAAATCTGAGGCTAGGACCTTTGGTCCTAGATTCTCCTACTAGTGGAAATATCTTCTCCACATCCACTCCACCTGAGTTAATTTTGCTTCATTGGTACCTTTGTAATTTCAGTTTTGGTACTTTACACCCAAATTCAGATCTGTATTGGATTTCTCATGCTCCTTTTCCTGTGTACTTTAAACCAGTTTTCCATTTCCGATGAAAGGTGATTGAGCTGAAATGTTTCACTCTCCAACGATGCTGCCTGAGCTGCTGACCATTTTTCACATTTATCTCCTTTGTTTTGTAAAGAGACTTAAACTATTTTTTATGAAGCCTTATATAATTCAACTATTTTTATTGCTTGCCATTATAATAACATTTGAAATAAAATTTCAGACTCGTCTTCAGTCAGAGAACTGAGCCTCTGAATTAATCTTTTTTTTCTGTTATTGTGGTAAAACATTTCATTGGGAAAACTGTAGACCAATTACAGTTCCTCTTACTGTAAACAGCCAGCTTATGCCTAATATCAACGAGAAAGGATGTAATTTGTGCTTGGAGTCAGGGGATATAGGCAAGGTACTAACCAGGAACTTTGCATCTGTTTTCATCAAGGAGAAGGACATGGTGGACAATGAGATCAGTGTGGAGAACTATGCATGGGTAGTTTGAGATTAAGAAGGAGATGATGTTGGGGGCTTTTGAAGAGCATTAAGATGTATAAATTCCCAAGACTGATGCGATCCATCCCAGATTAATGAGAGAGGCAAGAGATGAGATTGGGGAAACCTTGATGAAGATCTAGGCATCTTCTCTAGCCCCAGAAAATGCCCCAGAGGGCTGTAGAGTAGCTAAGTTTGTTCCTTTGTTTAAGAAGGGAAGTCGAGAGAATCCAGGGAATTATAGGTCAATGAGCCTCACTCCATGGTGGGAAATCTATTGGAGAGAATTCTGCAGTATAGGATTTATTCCCATTTGGAAGATAATGGGTTGATTAAGGATAGTAAGCATGGGTTTGTATATGGCAGGTCAAGTCTTTATTTACACAAGGGGAGGCGAGCACCTGGAACATGCTGTCGGGGGTGGTGGTGACAGTGGCAATTAAGATACTTTTGGATAGGCACATAGATATGCAGGGAATTAAGGAACTTGAATTAAATTTTTATAAATACGCTAGACCAAGTGGGACCCGATTGCAGCAGGCTCTTGATCGATTGGCCTGGTGGGCTGAGGAATGGTTGATGGAATTTAATACAGAGAAATGTGATGTGTTGCATTTTGGAATGTCTAACAAGGGCAGGACCTACACAGTGAATAGTAGGCCTCTGGGGAGTGTTGTAGAGCAGTGGAATCTAGGATTGTAGGTGCATGGTACCTTGAAGGTCGAGTCGTAGGGAGATAAGGTGGTCAAAAAGGCTGTGAGCAATTTGACCTTCATCAGTCAGAGTATTGAGTATAGAAGTTGGGAGGTTATGTTGCAGTAGTATAAGACGTTGGTGAAACTGCATTTAGAGTATTGTGTTCAGTTCTGGGCACCATGTTATAGGAAAGATTATATCAAGTTTGAAAGGGTTCAGAGAAGATTTACGACGATGTTGCCAGGACTAGACGGTCTGAGCTATAGGGAGACGTTAAGTAGATGGGGTCTCTATTCCTTGGAGTACAAGAGGATGAGGGGTGATCTCATAGAGGTATATAAAATCATGAGAGGAATAAATCAGGTAAATGAACAGAATCTCTTACCCAGAGTAGGGAATTGAGGATCAGACGACATGGGTTCAAGGTGAAGGGTCAAGCTGCCTGCATATGACTCCATGTGCAGGCAGATATGAGTTGGTCTTTGCATCATGTTTGGCACAGACATTGTGGGCTGAACACCTGTTTCTGTGCTGTACTGTTCTATGTTCTGTATGCCAATACTCAGCCAAGGAAACATATTGGCTAGGACAATGGAGATAATTTACTTGGTTTCTTCAAATGAGCATTTTTGCAATCTTTTACAGAGCTTGCCTTCTGTTTAATATTTTTCTACCCCCCAAAAATCACCCCTATCATGGTAAATCTTCCATAGTTCTACAGTGTAGGCTTGGATAATTGTGTGAATATTTTCTGAAAATAAACTTTATTCAGAATATACAGGACATGTCATTATTTTCGCCTTCTGTATTGAACAATTCACTTACAAGATATCGATGCCACTCACGTTTCATGCCCTCACCTTGCATCAATGAAAGATTTGAGAGGCTGTTATATATAACCAACCCATCAGCGTAGAGTGGCAGAGAACACAAAACCTGTGACTTTTTAACTGTGCTGGTGCTGCTAATGGCTGAGTCATAGCTGAGAGTAGCACATGGCATGTCCTAACTTGACATTCATTAAATGCATATGTTTAATACATTTTTCAGTAAAAAAGAGTGTTAATTGGGTCTTGTATGAACCAGAATGCAGCTAGCTCAATATCAGAAAGGGATTTCAAAAAGCATTGGTTACCCAATGTGACAAAGTCTGTTCATATACACAGAGAGTGTCACTAATCGTGTCACAGACCTGGGTTCTTGTACCAGAGTGTTTATTAATGTGTACAATTTGAACATGCATGCCATCTCTAACCCTAACCTTAATGCCAGCATGCATATTCAAATTATGCACATGTTGAAATGAGACCAGATGAAAAGGTCTCAATCCAAATCTTCAGCTGCCGATTTCCTTTGTTGCCTAACCAGCTGCTCTCCTTTCTCTGTGACAGATTCCAGCATCCGCAGTCTCTTGTGCCCCCCACTTGACATGTTGGACAATCTGATATTCATTTTACAAATGTAAATCAGACCACTTCAAATCATTTCCAGGCCTATATGAAATAATCAGTAGTTTAGTTTCTGCTTATCGTTTATCCTTCAGCTCTGTACAGAAATGGTGGTGAGCCGAATTATACGTTCCAGCCTTCTTTGCCTGTGTATTGTGACCCAGGAATATGGCATATTCTGGAGGTCAAATGGCAGCACTTCCATGTTGGCAGCTCCCCCACCTCCAACACACTGCTGCTGGATTATTCAAAATGTCTTTCAATGTCCTGAACTGAGGTGGTGCAGAAATATTTGGCTTGTCACCAGTAATAACTCGCACATCTCATGTGGCTACATTTTATTTGACCATCCACAGTTGTGATAGGTTTGATTTTTTATTACCAGTTCATTTTCATAATTTAATTACATATTTACTTACATCATTTTGAATAAGTGAATGTCATTTTAAATAAGTTTATTTATTTTTAATGTTTTAAACTTTCACTTTTTAAGATGAATATTTTAAAGTGTTTTTCAACCATTTCTAAATATCTCTGATTGTTGGAGATATTTACAAACAATGAAAGCTTGGTCACAGATTCATCGGGGGTCATAGAGCTAAGCAGCATGGAACCAGGGCTTCAGCCCAACGAGTCCACAGCGGGCAAGATGCCTAGCTCAACTAGTTCCACTTGCCTGCAACTTCCCATATCATCCAAACCTTTCTTATCCATCTACCTGTCCAAGTGGCTTTTAAATGTTCTTCCGACACTTGTTCCATATATGCACCATCCCCGGTGTGAAAAAAGTTTTCCCTCCACACATAGACAATCTTGTTGAACTTTACAGGGTGTCATTCTTTCCTTTGTTAATTTTTAGCCCTTGATATACTTGTAGAATCTCTTTCAAAACCCACACCATCCAAGCCTGGTGCCTTTTTTTGTGACGGTACAAACACACCTCTAAAAAGTTCAAAATTAGAATTTTAAATGTTAAGGATTTTTATTTGATTTTAAACTTTTAAATTATTATTTTATTAAATTATTTCTCTGGTCACAAAAACGAAACAGAAGAGAGGGTATACTGATGAAAACAAATGTTAATAAATGTAGCTTAATTGTCTATTGAATTTTCTCTATTTAACTCCTGTATTTGCCTCAAGCTTCGCCTTTGTATCACTACTGCTTTGACTGCTGATTTTATTTCGAAGCCACGTGAGTGACTACGTGATGAAGCCCACCAGTCTGCATGCGTGTCAATTCGTCTACCGCATGGCGCGAGTCGGAGCAGTTTGAACTGCTCTGCAAGGTAAGTCAATTTTCACCGGGCCGCTCTAGAGCGTGCCTGGGGTAGCTATGGAGGCGACCGGGAGTTTCGGCCACCGTGGAAGCTCCATAGGAGCTACAGTAAGTAGAATTTTGTCCCGCAGTTTGATCTCCCCAACGGGAGCATGCGGCTAAAATTGGAAGACCAGCATAAGGCTCCATAAGGAGCTGGGATTGCGGCTGGTGCCGTTATAGTCTGCACGGCAGCAGACACCCCAAATGGGAGACCGGCGTATGGCTCCATAAGGAGCTGGGATTGCGGCTGTTGCCGTTATAATCTGCATGGTAGCAGAGGGCCCAAATGGGAGACCACCAGCTAGGTTAAGTGGTTACAGCTGCCGGCATCAGAGCTCCATACGGGAGCAGGCAGCCAGAGTCGGAGACAGCGTGGGGCTCCGTAATGGCCGGTTCTCACGGTGCGACCTGACGCAAGATGTCACAAGAGTGAAGTGGTCGTGGTCCAGCACGAGTTCCGCACGATATAACGGGGGGTAGATAAAGAGTTCCCACGGTACTCGGCAATTCTGTCATTTGTGCGAGTGACTTGTCCGTCTCCCGATCTTTCCCGTTAATCGTGAATGAACATCGTGGACTGTAGTGTAGTTAATCACGTGGCACAAATTATGTCACTTTTTTTCGCACACTATATAAATATCCTCCGTTCGTAGAATTGGCTCATTTGCAGACATGCCTATACAAAGTTGGTTCGAGTACAGGCTGGTTGTTATTTTCATTGACGCGCTGTATTTATTAGCGCAACATGTGCATCGAAAACGCTTGCGTGAAGGCAGAAGGGTGAGATTAATTAAAAAGAGAATTAAGAGGAAGTCTCACTGGGTTAAGCCCATGTTTCAACGGAGACCTCAATTTGGACAATATGCGCAACTGCTTAATGTGCTGTGCGAAGAGGATAAAAGTGCATTCAAAAACTTTCTCAGAATTTCACCAGAGCTCTTTAATGAGTTAAAGAATAATTTGGGACCTCTGCTGAAGAAGACTGACACTGTAATGAGAAAGGCACTGGAACCAGGGTTGCGCATAGCAACCACCCTCCGCTACTTGGCCTCAGGCGATTCTTATAAAAGTCTATCTTACAACTTTCTAGTTGCCACCAACAGCATCTGTGGTATTGTCCGAGAAACCTGTGAGGCGATCATCCAATTTTATTCAGCTGAAGTGATGGAATGCCCCAGTACACCAGATGCGTGGAAGAGAGTTGCACTGGGGTTTGAAAACAGGTGGAACTTTGCTCACACATGTGGGGCTTTGGATGGCAAGCATGTGGCAATTCGTAAACCACCCTCTCAAATTATTTCAATTACAAGAAATTCCACTCAATTGTACTCATGGCGGTGGTTGATTATAACTACAACTTCCTGTATGTGGATGTGGGCACACCTGGAAGTGTTGGTGATGGCCGGATTTGGAAAGAAACATGGCTTGGAAAGAAAATGGAAGGTGGAACAGCAGACATGCCTGATCCAGAACCTCTGTCAGGAGAAGACAGCCCGGACATCCCATATGCGATGGTTGCTGATGAAGCCTTTGCACTACGGCCCTGGATTATGAAGCCATATCCACAGAGGAATCTAACTAGGGAACATAGGATCTTCAATTACAGGCTGTCAAGGGCCAGGAGAGTAGTAGAAAATTATTTTGGTATCTTGGCAAACAGATTTAGATGCTTGCTCAAGACAATGGAGCAGAGGCCCAAGAATGTGGAGAGTATAGTATATGCAGCATGTGTTCTGCACAACCTGATCCGAATGAGAGGTGCAGCTGCTGGATCAGCAACATCCATCCAGGATGGTGACATAGCGGACAGTGACACAGGGGAAGGAGCACTAGGTGCTTGGAGAAGTGGTGCGAACAAGTTGAAAATGGTCTCACTGCAGCGTTTGAAAGGTAACTCGGGCACATCCAGTGTGAAAGAGCAAAGAGACCATCTCTGCGCTTACTACAATTCACAATTGGGGTGTGTGCCGTGGCAGGACAGCTATATTGATGGGTAGCCGACCACAGGAACACTACTGCATGTTATAAGCTGACTTCCTAGTGTTGTCCTCTGAAAAGTGCTTCCTATAAGATGTTCGTCCGCAAAACCTGCCGTTTAGAACATAGCATTGTCCCTTTAAATGCCTGAGTTCACGCTTGTAGCGGAGGTTGATGGATATAATGTGTTTTAAATAATCTCGCGTGCCTCATTTGTTGTATTTCGTGTTTGCGAGGCCCTTTTACAGACAAATGTTTTGTGTTATGCATCTCCTCTCAATATGTGACAGAATTGGTCTTCTTATATTGTCAAATAGGAATAAAGACTTTGTATCACATTTACCGTGCTGATTGTCTTATTTCATTTTCTACCAAGAGGTGAAGAACACGTTTAAATAGCTGAACATGTCAGGGTCCTCCACACTCAAAAATGTAAATGAGTGAAAATGTGATTATATCACCTCCATTAAGGTATTTTGTGTTTCAGCATGAGAGGGATTATAACATTAGAGACATTCATCTTGTAGTGATGTATTAATGACGATTTGCAGACATCAATCTGATAGTAAAAAATAAATTTATTTAGCAGTGAGGTAAACAAGCAATGACAATCAAAATGCTGAGGTAAAAGCTTTATCACACTTCAGGATATAATAAAATGTGGAGCCACCATCAGAAAAAAAAAATGCACAAGAGCAAAGGACACATAAATTAACATACAGACATTTACAAAGGACTATAGATGTCACACCAAATGGTGAGTGGCCAACAAATAAAATTAACGAAAACTCAAACTGTTATTTGAAACACCACAAAAAATATTCTCAGCTTCCGAGGGTTAACTGGGGTAGTTGACGTCAGCGCAACCTGCTGCACTTTCTTGAAAAGGACTTTTTGCACGGACCTCTCCGTAAACAACAGGCAAAGGTGGATTTCGAGCAGGCTGCAGCTCTGCAAACATCAGAGGTGATGTTGAGTGTCTCTAGAAGGAAATTAAGAAGTACATGTGAAACATTTCTCACGGACCTTACATTAAAGTTCCCTTTGAAGATCAGAGTTCTTCTCTTGAATCTCATTAACACAACTCATGGATAAGTTGTTGTCCATATGCGGATGCTAATGTTTATTTTTTAATTTATATCGCACTAAACACAATAGTTTACCTGTTCAGCACGGAATGGTGGATGTCCCCCCATTGCACGCGGCAATCCATAGGGCCTGTCTGTGTACTTTAGAATCACAGAGTTATGTATTAGTCAATGTAAAAAAAACACACAGATTATGAATCAAGTTAGGGAAGCGCACATATCTTTGTTAATACCTGGTCATAGAAGTAAGGCAGGCGAGGCTGAGGAACCAGTGGACGCTGCGCCTCAGGTGCACGTGCTTCCATTAACTGCACAGACAACACCACATATTAAAACTATGTTGCTTTCTGATGTGCGAAATAAAGAGTTTTAACAGAGACGCTGAATGAAGGGAATAATTTTAAGAATAGATCTATACCTTGTTATTTCTATAAGTGATCGCATCATTTATCATATTCCATGAAAAATCCCATTCACCATCACTTATTTCATCTGTTGGCTGGTGGATGGGCTCGGTGTGGAAGTCCGTTCCAGAGGATCATCCAACGCCTGTTCAATTATGTGTTTTTCCTGTAGGAATTACATGAAGTAATTTACACATGGTGTCCAGAGCCTCAAGACCTCAAACATTTGTTGTAATAAAATGACCTTGGGTGCGCTAGTCCTGGTCACTGAACGCACAATATGCCCTGATAGGAAACGCCACCTCTCTGTCTGTCTGTTTCCAGCTGACCCTGATCTGGTCCCAAGTGCGGTGATTTTTCCGTAAATGGTCCTCTGGTTAGCGAACCATTGCAAAAGTTGGTCATCTGCATTAAAGTAGAGTTAAATTAGCTGGAATTAAATGGAACTTCAAGCATTGGATCTATTCCGTTAAATTAAAGTTTTGGTCAGTAAAGAGAGGCCTGTTTAAGAGCATGCCCTCCGCATTTAATGTGTTATTTATTGTTCTTCTTGGATAACAGAGCACAAGTTGGTAAATACAGATGGCCTTTTTGAAGACAAGCATTACAAGTGAAATTTGCCTGCCCTCATGCATAATTTATTTTATGGCTCTTAGAGACATGATTCCCACTTCAAACAAAGAGGGTGTAAAAGCTGTCTGCCACTACTTTTACATTGCAGCTGCAGGGAACAGACTGACTTATAAGATAAATTAAAGGTAACTGCAAAAACAGCACTTTTACATCTGTAGCATTGTATGTTTTTAAATCATGGATAACATTAAATTGTTCTCCTGTACATAAACTAATATATTGTTATAGATACTCACATGAGCACCGGGGATACTCCGCAGCCTTCGTCTCCAGCAGGTTGCGCTTTCTCTCCCTATTTCTATAATCCTCTCTGGATTTGTCATAGAGAATCTCATTGCATTGGTACCACTCCACCAGTTCCCCCTCTTGTTCCCTGTTGAAGTTATATGGCCTTACCTTCTGCCATCTTACATAGAAACATAGAAACATAGAAATTAGGTGCAGGAGTAGGCAATTCGGCCCTTCGAGCCTGCACCGCCATTCAATATGATCATGGCTGATCATCCAACTCAGTATCCCGTACCTGCCTTCTCTCCATACCCTCTGATCCCCTTAGCCACAAGGGCCACATCTAACTCCCTCTTAAATATAGCCAATGAACTGGCCTCGACTACCCTCTGTGGCAGGGAGTTCCAGAGATTCACCACTCTCTGTGTGAAAAAAGTTCTTCTCATCTCGGTTTTAAAAGCTTTCCCCCTTATCCTTAAGCTGTAACCCCTTGCCCTGGACTTCCCCAACATCGGGAGCAATCTTCCTGCATCTAGCCTGTCCAACCCCTTAAGAATTTTGTAAGTTTCTATAAGATCCCCTCTCAATCTCCTAAATTCTAGAGAGTATAAACCAAGTCTATCCAGTCTTTCTTCATAAGACAGTCCTGACATCCCAGGAATCAGTCTGGTGAACCTTCTCTGCACTCCCTCTATGGCAATAATGTCCTTCCTCAGATTTGGAGACCAAAACTGTACGCAATACTCCAGGTGTGGTCTCACCAAGACCCTGTACAACTGCAGTAGAACCTCCCTGCTCCTATACTCAAATCCTTTTGCTATGAAAGCTAACATACCATTCGCTTTCTTCACTGCCTGCTGCACCTGCATGCCCACTTTCAATGACTGGTGTACCATGACACCCAGGTCTCGCTGCATCTCCCCTTTTCCTAGTCGGCCACCATTTAGATAATAGTCTGCTTTCCTGTTTTTGCCACCAAAATGGATAACCTCACATTTATCCACATTATACTGCATCTGCCAAACATTTGCCCACTCACCCAGCCTATCCAAGTCACCTTGCAGTCTCCTAGCATCCTCCTCACAGCTAACACTGCCCCCCAGTTTAGTGTCATCTGCAAACTTGGAGATATTGCCTTCAATTCCCTCATCCAGATCATTAATATATATTGTAAATAGCTGGGGTCCCAGCACTGAGCCTTGCGGTACCCCATTAGTCACTGCCTGCCATTGTGAAAAGGACCCGTTTACTCCTACTCTTTGCTTCCTGTTTGCCAGCCAGTTCTCTATCCACATCAATACTGAACCCCCAATGCCGTGTGCTTTAAGTTTGCAAACTAATCTCTTATGTGGGACCTTGTCGAAAGCCTTCTGGAAGTCCAGATACACCACATCCACTGGTTCTCCCCTATCCACGCTACTAGTTACATCCTCGAAAAATTCTATAAGATTCGTCAGACATGATTTACCTTTTGTAAATCCATGCTGACTTTGTCCAATGATTTCACCACTTTCCAAATGTGCTGCTATGCCATCTTTAATAACTGACGCTAGCAGTTTCCCCACTACCGATGTTAGACTAACTGGTCTGTAATTCCCCGTTTTCTCTCTCCCTCCCTTCTTAAAAAGAGGGGTTACGTTTGCTACCCGCCAATCCTCAGGAACTACTCCAGAATCTAAAGAGTTATGAAAGATTATTACTAATGCATCCACTATTTCTGGAGCTACTTCCTTAAGTACTCTGGGATGCAGCCTATCTGGCCCTGGGGATTTATCGGCCTTTAATCCATTTAATTTACCCAACACCACTTCCCGGCTAATCTGGATTTCACTCAATTCCTCCAACTCCTTTGACCCGCGGTCCCCTGCTATTTCCGGCAGATTATTTATGTCTTCCTTAGTGAAGACGGAACCAAAGTAGTTATTCAATTAGTCCGCCATATCCTTGTTCCCCATGATCAACTCACCTGTTTCTGACTGCAAGGGACCTACATTTGTTTTAACTAATCTCTTTCTTTTCACATATCTATAAACACTTTGGCATTCAGTTTTTATGTTCCCTGCCAGTTTTCTTTCATAATCTATTTTTCCTTTCCTAATTAAGCCATTTGTCCTCCTCTGCTGGTCTCTGAATTTCTCCCAGTCCTCCGGTATGCTGCTTTTTCTGGCTAATTTGTACGCATCATCCTTCTAAAATTAATTGCCAGTCAATCTTGGCCAATTCACGTCTCATACCCTCAAAGTTACCTTTCTTTAAGTTCAGAACCATTGTTTCTGAATTAACAATGTCACTCTCCATCCTAATGAAGAACTCAACCATATTATGGTCACTCTTGCCCAAGGGGGCACGTACAACAAGACTGCTAACTAACCCTTCCTCATTACTCAATACCCAGTCTAAAATAGCCTGCTCTCTCGTTGGTTCCTCTACATGTTGATTTAGATAACTATCCCGCATACATTCCAAAAAATCCTCTTCCTCAGCACCCCTGCCAGTTTGATTCACCCAATCTATATGTAGATTGAAGTCACCCATTATCACGGTTTTGCCTTTGTCGCACGCATTTCTAATTTCCTGTTTGATACCATCTCCAACTTCACTACTACTGTTAGGTGGCCTGTACACAACACCCACCAGCGTTTTCTGCCCCTTAGTGTTTCGCAGCTCTACCCATACCGATTCCACATCCTGCAAACTAATGTCCTTCCTTTCCATTGCGTTAATCTCCTCTCTAATCAGCAACGCTACCCCACCTCCTTTTCCTTTCTCTCTATCCCTCCTGAATATTGAATATCCCTGGATGTTCAGCTCCCAGCCTTGGTCACCCTGGAGCCATGTCTCCGTGATCCCAACTATATCATAGTCATTAATAGCTATCTGCACATTCAACTCATCCACCTTATTACGAATGCTCCTTGCATTGAGACACAAAGCCTTCAGGCTTGTTTTTACAACACTCTTACCCCTTATACAATTTTGTTGAAAAGTGGCCCTTTTTGATTTTTGCCCTGGATTTTCCGGCCTGCCACTTTTACTTTTCACCTTGCTACCTATTGCTTCTACCCTCATTTTACACCCCTCTGTCTCTACGCTCACACATTTAAGAAAACCTTTCCCTTTAACTCCATCCTCCACTAGCCCATTCGACACCCCACCCCCCTTATTCAGTTTAAAACCACCCGTGTAGCAGTGGCAAACCTGCCTGCCAGAATGCTGGTCCCACACCTGTTAAGATGCAATCCGTCCCTTTTGTACAGTTCCCCCTTACCCCAAAACAGATCCCAGTGATCTAAGAATCTAAATCCCTGCCCCGTACACCAGTTCCTCAGCCACACGTTCAGGTCCCGTATCTCCCTGTTCCTGCTCTCGCCAGCACGAGGAACTGGAAGCAAACCGGAGATAACAACCCTGGAGGTCCTGCTTTTCAGCATTTTTCCGAGCTCTCTAAAGTCACGCTGCAGAATATTCATCCCCTTCTTTCCGACATCGTTTGTGCCGACATGCATTACCACTTCCGGATGTTCACCTTCGCCCTTGAGGATTTTCTGCACTCTCTCCGTGACATCCTGGATCCTGGTACCAGGAAGGCAGCACACCATCTTCGCATCCCGTCTGTTGCCGCAGAAACCCCTGTCCGTACCTCTCACAATGGAGTCTCCCACTACAATGGCGTTGCCTGCCTTAGGCCTTTTTGGTTTTGGCTCAACAGCCCTATTCGCATCACAAGCCAGTCCGTCGCCCAGTGTAAACACCTCTTCTGTCCCGACAGCTTCTAAGTGGGTGAACCTGTTCACAAGAGGTACAACACCCGGGGAAGTTGGCATTCCATGCTTCCCTCCCGTTCTCACTGTCTCCCACCTTCTCTCTTCCAGTACCTTAGGTGTAACTTTATGTTATCTTTATGTTATCGTCTGCTGAGGATATTGGGGAGGCAACAGCTACTGGGGAGGCAATCTCAAATCCACCTTGATCACCCTCTCCCTGCTCAAAGGAGCCCACAGGCAGTGGTATCTCTGGCATCTCCTCTTGCCTCTCCACCTGTCTCTCTTGCTGAGTTTCCTCCTCATTTACCTGCATGGCTAAAAACGTTCTGACTTTCTTTGACCCCTTTCTTTGCGCTTTTCTGAGAGGCATCTCTGCAAGTCTTTTTACTGTGAAAAAGATTCTTAAACAATGACAATTAGGTGGGACGTCCTCGATGGACACATGGTCCATTGGCGATATTGAGACCACCTTTTTTACTCACCTTATGTCCCTTCTGTCAAGCTTCCGGGTTTACCGTTCGCAGGAGTTCCCACGGTACCCGCAAAAGTCATTACGGATATCGCACAGATATCGCACGGATATCGCACTGGCATCTGCGTTCATACAATGTTGCAACGCTGCTCAAGTCACTCTTGGAGAAATTCAAAAATTTTTGAATTTTCTCCCGACCTTACAAAGTTACACAACTACCTGCCGTTAGCGCCACGGAGGTCCTCGGTGGTCCACGAATGCCGTACTGCTATCGCAGAAGGTTCCCACGATGTTAAACTCTTGTTAAGTCTTGCTTCAGGTCGCACCGTGAGAAAGCCCTTTAAGGAGCTATAATTCATAAGTTGCGGCTGCCGGCAGCCAGGTCTATTTCACTGCAGGAGATTTCAAGCAGCAGGTGAGTGTTAAAAATAGCCGCGGCCAAGAGCTCAGCCTGCCGTAGCACCAAACAATTTTAACAGTTACTGCTACAGCTATGCTATAGCAGCATATAGTTTATACTTTATTTTGGGCGGCTATAATAGAGTTGGCATTTGTAACAGTTGCCACTGGGTCACGTTTGTGACTATCATAGCCGATAGCATTCTAAAGTCATGTTTAGAAACATAGAAACATAGAAATTAGGTGCAGGAGTAGGCCATTCGGCCCTTCGAGCCTGCACCGCCATTCAATATGATCATGGCTGATCATCCAACTCAGTATCCCGTACCTGCCTTCTCTCCATACCCTCTGATCCCCTTAGCCACAAGGGCCACATCTAACTCCCTCTTAAATATAGCCAATGAACTGGCCTCGACTACCCTCTGTGGCAGGGAGTTCCAGAGATTCACCACTCTCTGTGTGAAAAAAGTTCTTCTCATCTCGGTTTTAAAGGATTTCCCCCTTATCCTTAAGCTGTGATTTAATTCTTGGCAATATCACAATTATGTCTTATCATGCCAATAAAGTTTATGTTTCAAAAGAGATAATTACAAAGGACATTTATTATCACTTACACCTATGGTGTAGTGGAATTGGACTTGTCATTGCAGTCCAGAGCTCCTGGCTTGGGAAGCCTTGTTGGAGCTGTGCCTATCAGTCACCTGTGGGAGCTACACCAGGTGGCGTCATGGTAATTTCCGCTCATTAGAGGAGATTGTGGAAGACTTTAAAAAAAAGATTCCAACTATATGCATATCAATAAAGTTGTCGAATCTCTGATTTTATAGGGATAGGTTTCTGTTAATCATATAAATGTAATTGCCTATGACAACACCTGGCAGGGTTGCAGTATTTCTCCCACTCTCTGGCGTATGGGGGCCATAGGCATTCCAGTCCTTCCCTGTAACATTCCGTTGGTTCCGGAAGGAAGCAAGGACTCGGAGTCTCTAGCAGGTGCAGTCTGTTTGATAAATGATGATAACAACCGAGCACTGATCTGCAGCTAGTCTCGGTTCGGCTGTTAAAGGAGGCAGCCTGACAACCCCAAGACGGGGCAGAGCGAATAGCCAAGTCTTGGGACATCTATGGCAGATGTGATTGGGCTTTGTCCCAATGAAGAACATCTGATGAATCAAATTATAACACAAGGAATGCTCTGTCTTACAAAGGCATGTCAGGCAGCAGCTCCTGGTTCAGGGTTGCAATATTCCTCCCACTCAGATGAAAGGAGTGGTGGAGATGGTGCCAAAGTATATGCACACATGCCTGAGGCAGCTCCTGGTTCAGGGTTGCAATATTCCTCCCACTCGGATGTATGAAGTGATGGAGATGGAGCCATACATACAGTATTAAGCTCCATATTACGAAAGCATGCACAGGCAGTTCAAGTCATATGCCTGTAGCTACCCTGGTTTCAGGGTTTGTAGTTTCCTCCCACCCGAAAGACTATCGGAGATGGTGTCACAAAATATGCTCGGTGTTATAGAAGCATGCACAGACAGCCCGAGGCATACGGATATGGCAACGCCTGGTTCAGGGTGCAATTTTGTTTCCCACTGTAAGAGAGTGTCAGAGATCAGTACGGATTGACTCCAAACATTACCCCGAACATGACTATGTGCCGGGATCCCATGCTTTAATGCATGATGTACGACAATCACATGAGGAAAAGTTGTGTGCTCTTGCCTCTAAAATTGCTATTCCCTCGGGGACGGACAAGCCACTACAAGTGAAGTTGGCCAGCGGCATCACCTATCTAACAGAAAAGACAAGCATGATGGACAGGGTCTACAAATGGAACTTCGCTGAAGCTCCAACAAAGAAAATCGACCTGGGATTAGAGACGCTGGTAGGTAAAGTCTCGTTATTAATCTCCGTAAACTGCAAAATGGAGCAGGCTGTCGGCCCAGTTTGAGTTTACTGCCAGCATGGGCTGTCTAGTCATTTTCACTGTCTCTGGGATATGATCAGGTTGATGTAGAGACATTGGCAAGGTGCCTTGCACAGTAACCCCTGTAAATTCCAAGTAGGAACAGTTTGGTTACCCTGGATCGGGGTAGACCATCATGGAACTGGCTGGCCATATGAGTCATAGTAACCAGAGAGGTTATCTCTGAGAGGTTATCAGACTGCTCAATAGAATAAAGTAGTTGAAGTTTTTCTCAACATATGGTTTATTTCCCCTCAGTTAGTAGAGTTACTCGTTCATTGGAATTATCATTACCATCCTCTCTGGAACAGGTAGTTACCAGCAGGAAGCTCGTCTGGCATATAATATAAATTTATCTGACTTGCAGGTTCATGTTGTGAGTCAACAATGTATTTATAATAATCCATAGGCTCTCAATACCAGTATTCCTGATTGAGTGCCGGGTCGAAGAGATTGTGTTATGCACTCTGGCGACTTAGACATGTGGTTTCAGTCAAAGGACTGCGAGGTAATTCCTGATTCAGCCTTGCATTATACTAATCTCCACTCTGATGGAAAGCGCTACGTATTCATGGTGACTCTCAGTCAAGAGTTGACAGGGAACTCATATTCCCACATCTAAGGGAGACTGTGGTTTCAGCTCTAGTCATTAGCTGATGATTATATTATCAGCGATATGTATGAATAACTAGATAATGCATCTTCCGCGGGTAGGAAAGCCAAAAAATTTCAGTCCGTAGGATCAATAGAGGAACAGCGATTCCGAGTGCAATCAGTGACAACTCCGAGGATGAGTGGGATGGAGAGGTATATTTCTTAAAATTACAGAAATATGCTGCAAGCCAAATCGGGTTAGCATTTGGCTAATCAAATAGTGGGTTTACTTACCCAGTTTAAGATGGATGATTGGGTGTCTGCAATTTAACTGACTCAGAGAATCGATCTTGTAGTTGCATACCCTGTCATATCTATACACATAAGGCACAGATTCTGCTGTTTTGATAACAAAGCTAGTGGTGAAAGCCTATGCTGCCCTCTCAGATTAAAGGGCATTATGTCATTGAGTTTTAGGTAATATGCAAAATTGCAACCGATAAAACTTATGGGTTGTCAGTAGATATCTTTTGCGATATTACAAATGAGGCACCATGAAATTTAACAGTACCAATTTGCCTATTCAATCCCGCCATGGTAGTAGGCTGAAGCAACTTTTATTTATTCAGTCACGAGTGACAGCTGGGACAGCCTGTCTTCTCGGGCAGCTAGCTCTGCACGATTGTATAAGAAGCTTGTGAACAACATATGTGAGTCAATTTTATACGGAAGTAACAGAGGTTTGTGTGGCTTCCAGTTTTAGCCTAGAGAAACTTTATGGGATAGCACAATTGACATTGCTTGTGCTGCTTTATCATTTCTGTAATACCATAAGTGGGACATAAATGATTGGTTCTTCACCCACTATTCTCTAACGTTATGCAGGGTGTCTTTTATGTGACCACTCCAATAGCCTGCACTCATTGTAATGTGCAAATATTGTTATGTGCGAATATTGTTATGCAAATATTCCTCAAAAATTTCCTAATGGGACCAGTATCTTAAGATGATTATGCTTTCAGCAGCTGATCTCAGCATAAAGAACACAGCCTTTACTCAATCTCTGGCTTAGACTCTACGTCATACGGACATTAGGGTTGCTTGTTATAAAAATAATCTCATAAGCAAATGAGCATGATTGCGTACATTTGAGGTTGACAACATACCCACCAGAGCCGAGATCAGGGATGTCATTAGGTATACAAGTGCACTCAGCAGCTAGTGCCTATGAAATGGAAGATAGATCTTTTGTTTCAATAGTCTCAAGATATTGCTGATGGCTCATTAGCAGCCAATACAATGGATTTCCCTTTCATCCTACAGCATGAGGTTTACATAGTGCAGATGAATAAATTATACAATTTGGTGGAATATGTTTGGATATTTGCAGATAGAATTATGCACATTGTTGCATAAGTTATTGTCTAACTCAACAGTCTATTGGGACTACAGGCCAGTTTAGAGCAATGGCCATGTATGCAAGTTAGCATCATGATATTAATAACTCTTGGGTTTTCCTACCATTAATGGTTTATCTGTGTAAGTGTTTCACACACAGATTGTGTCACTGCATGAAACCACAGAGCTTTGAAATCTTCACATAGTCACCCACGTGAGTTTGAAATAAAATAGAAAGATTAAACGAGATCTTACCGTTTGAAGTTTGATCTTTATTTTATGAGAAGTTGAAGTGAGGGATTATGTGCCCTCCACTCCCAACCCTATTCTCATAAAGATCATTCGGTAGTTCTAGCCCTTTAACCTTCCTATAGCTTAGTTCAGCAACTATTCTGTGGGTCCATACAGCTACTTGGGAAGATTGACGTGCATGCGGACTGGCGGGTTTCTTCACGTAATCCTTCACTTCAACTTCTCATAAAATAAAGATCAAACTTCAAACGGTAAATTCTTGTTTAATCTTTCTATCTCCTGCCATACATCTGACAGCATGAGCAACAGAAGGGCACCAGAGTAGTCTTTGGGTGGGGCTCTAGTTTCTACTCCCTGCAGGCTAGTCCACTCTCTTGTTGAACAACCACGATGAAGAGAAGACCAGTAAGATTATGTTACACGCAATCATAAACGATCAATGGGACCACAGGTATCCAGTGAGAGGTCAAACAAACAACATAGCCAGATAACCATATGAGCAGGCTTTACATCTTCAGTTCACATGGTATGAGTTGTCTACCATCAACATGAAGCGTCAATAAATTGTATCAAAAATATCTCAAATCTCTCCATTCAAACCCAAGCTCATAGAAAACATTCCATGGATTCACATTTATCCATGGGGGGATGCTTCCACAGAAAATGCAAAAGTACAGATAATAAAACATGTTAATATGCATCAAATTTACAAATGTTCAAATAATAATATTTGTATTGTTTCCCATAAATGTCTTATTCATAACAAAATTGATTTTACTTCGGAGTCACGTGAGTGACTACGTGAAGAACCCCGTACAGCCGCACGTGCGTCATTACGTCAGACGCATTGGTGCAGGCGACTGGTTGGAGCAGCAGGAGCTCCTCCAGCGCGGTAAGTTTAAACTTCAGGTAAGCTTGTTTTTCTTACCTGTTTTATTCCTTGCAGGAACCTCTTGTTCCAGAGGCTTCATGCCGGAGGATTCGCGACGACCGACGAGGGAACCAGCTATGGGCTGTGGGGAAACCCCGGTTCTCGCTGCGGGAGCGGATAGCTGGGAATGTCGGGTGTCACGAAGTTGGTCGCTGATCAGTGTTAATCAGTGACCTCCAGGCGCTCCAGGTGCCGGGAGGGTTTCCCTCCAATAGGCACATAGACGCTGGGGTTCCCGGGGAGGGGAACTCCAGTAGACCGGGTGTCGGGAGGGTATTCCCTCCAATATAATATAGATGCCGGGTGTCGGGAAGATTTTCCCCGATATACACATAGATACTGGATTTCCCCGGTAGGGGAATCCAGTAGTTATGCAGCTTTCAGACCGCAGGGGTCCCCAGGAAAGGGGTTAAACGGACCGGAACGGTCAGCCCTGGTGCCGGTAAGGTTTATTCCCTCCGGTAATATATATGGGTGCTGGGATTCCCGGGGGAGGGGAAATCCACCAGCAATGCGGTGCCCAGACTGCAGAGGTCCCCAAGATATGGGGTAAACCGACCAAAGTGGTCAGTCCTGGTGCCGGGAGGGTTTCCTTCCAGTAAAGTGAAAAATGAGGAGGTTGACCAGGATGGAGCCCTATTGAGAGGAGGCTCAAGCTAGATACTCTCTAACAGCAGGAATTGTGTCAGTGCAGGACTATGGGAGAGTCCGCGCCAGCAGCAGGGCTGCTTAAAGGGGATGCTGAGTCTATGGCAGTGTTGGGCAGATGGGAGAGCTCGTGCCAGCAGCACCTTGTAATAGGGCTGCTTAAATGTATGCAGCAGCACCTGTAGATGGGCTGCATAATGTCTCCCTCATGGAAGAGGTGAGTTTCCCTGGGCATTTCTAAACCTGAAGGGTGGGCCTGTTGAAGAGGCCGCGCTAGCAGCGCCTTGTAGTAGGGCTGCTTGATGTCTCCCTCATGGAGGAGGTGAGCTTACCAGGGCATTTTCTGACCCTGAAGGATGGGCCTGTTGGAGAGGCCACGCCAGCAGCGCCTTGTAGTAGGGCTTATTAATGTCTCCCTTGGAAGAGGAGAACATGCCGGGTCAGCGTAAATCTGATGCCGAGGCTGAGGGTATAGCATGGAGCATACCTCAAGGGATGAAGGGCACATGTAAGAGGTACGATTCCTGGCAGCAAGTTTGCCATCCCAACACAATGCAGTGTATCAGGGGACGTTAGAGCCACGCGACGAATCTTCTATTCATGTAAGATCTATTCCACAGGCAAAACCTGAAGGACAAAGCATAAGCTGTTGGACCAATTAGGCCAACGACGAGCAAGGATTCATAGTTTAGGGGACAACGCACCCCACGGCTTCATCGGCAGGAAGCGGTTCACTGAAGCTGGTAGCAGCATGAAAGCTGACCTGAGTTACTCTACAACTAAGTGATCACGAACAAGTTGGTAAGATTTACAATTGGTTGTACAATACACAAATGATTGAGACATTGTCATCCACTGAGAGGCATTTTAACCAGGTAAACTGGACATTACTAGTATTCCAAGAAGGTTGGAATTTGGCCAGAAGTGTGTTGAGCCAGGTTCAGTATTTTAGCCAGGTTTGCCTTCGAGACAGGCTCGGAGATATGGGGAATTGTCTTTCTAGGGAAGGTCAGAATTATGGCAAGAGTTGTCTTGGAACATGTGAGAATTATTGGTAACCGGGCCAGAATTGCCGTTTAGGGCAGACACAAAATGATGGCAGGCGTGGCCTGTTCATTATGAAAGAAGGGTGATCAAAGTGATTTCAGAGGGTTTTCCATGTACAATGATCATCAGAGATATTTGAAGGCATTGCTATGATGAGGCAATTTAACAGTATGATGACAATAAATCATTCAAAGGACTACTCAACACAAGGAGTTCAAAAACACTTGTGATGTATTGTCTGGATTATATTTTGACGCTGTATTTGGCTAAAATCCACTGTTTCAGTCTCAAGCTACTTGAGAAATTGTTCTCTCCTATCCAGTTAAAATTAAGTTGTTATCAAATGGATAGTTGGCCTGTGACTCCGCCCTGGGCAACAGATTGGAGTCAATAGAAACCTGGAACAGCCTTGTTGTTACAAAGCAGTTTCTATTCATTAGACTAACTGGCAATGTAATAGATGTGATGCAGCTGTGCAAGTGGGAGAACTGACAGCATGCTTAATGGCAAACTATAAAGGGCCATGAAGGTAATTGATAACACACCTTTGCTATTACCAGCTGAAGCTACTAAAGTCACTATGATGGACAAACAGTTTTCAGCATTGCTCCAGTAGTTGATCAATAAATATGTCATTATATTGCAAAATGGCCTAAGGTGGGAAAATGCGAATGTCATCTCTAGTTGGAGGTGGAGGAGTTTTGCATGAGTTATTAACTCTTCAGTTATTGGTATCAACTATCTATAGACCCTACGTGCATTTTATGGGTTAAAGAGTAACTGAGCTAATATGCATAAGTGCATGCTCAACTTCATGTTGATACATTATGATGTGGCATATGATAAGCACGAGGGTGCAATCAAGTAAAAGATCCTGTAATAGGTTCATAATCTCATTTGCCACTGGAGTATCATTAAGTACAGATCAATGACAACACAAAATGGGTGTTGGACCACACAGTATTTATGAAATTCTGATTCAATGCAACACCGAATATAGATATGTTGTTTTCATGCTAATTCAAAGGTTGCAAATATGTGTGGCATAACAGTGGCGAAAGATACATTCTCTCTACAAGCATGAGGAATGGTCTTTTACGTCTTCCTCCATTTTGCTATATGAGTCGGGTCTTGAAATAAAGTAATCAAGAGCCGGCTTTAGGTTCCGGTTGTGGAATTGGCCTATGCAGTTTGATTACCGGTTTGTCGGGAATAATAATAATGCAACCTTATATGGTTATTTTAAACATAACTTGCTGGTTCAGCCTGTGGCTCGGGAAATCAGCCGTTGCATGATAAAATCAATTTATGTTCTACAGATTCTCATTAGACTGCTTACGGCTTGGGTTGTCACACCTATTTCCTGTATGTATTCACAGTGCTGGAATAGTACCAAAAAGCAGTAATTTGCTTCTTCAGGAGATGGGAAGCGTTTGTTTAATGCTCATGTTACATTTAAAATGGTACAGATTCTGAGCTATTGCAGTTCATTTAAATGGTCTTTGACAATATTGACTGTGCCAAGGTGCTTTCCATCAGACTTACTGCAGCTAACGAGGTCCACTTTGTTGGGTTCACCTCGGATATCGAGTTAGTAAAGGATATATTTTACACATGTTTTCCCAGGACAAGTACAATGCAGTATGGGAGGTTGACATTGTGTTAACACTATTTCACCAGGGGGTTCCAGCTACATTCTTAGCTTTGACCAGACCTCATTAGTTAGTTATCCTCCTGGCGCTGGTTAGCGCAACAGGTCACTCGCTACATTATTGTGACAGAAGAGGATGATTACATCTGCAAATATATGCATAGTATTTTATGCTATAATTTATGTAAGCAGCGCAGTAGGGGTGTCAGGTCTCAAAATAGTTCAAGGCATACCCAGGGACCTTTCGTTATGTGAGGACACACATATACAACAATACATCAAGGTCACCAAGAGCCTTCGAGACTCTGAGCTAACTATGATTGTTAGTTACAAAAAACGTTATAAGAACGTATCTGCTCAGATCTTGCCAGGTGTTAAAACGGAGTTGTGTTATGCAGGAGTAGATACTGATCCGGATCTCACTCCACCAGAGATGACAGCAGCAAGGGTTAATTACGTTCCGATGGACCACATCCTAACGGCTGTAGTGTGGTCAAACGATCAAAATTGCAAACATGTTATAATAACCCGTTGCCAGACCAGGGGTATTTCTCAACTTTATTTTATGTTCTGTTATAGGTTCCATCCGGATGAGAGATGTGACTATTGTTATTACTTATTTAACAGCATTAGCATGTTTAAATCTATGTCATGACTGTATGCATTATGAATATTTTCCCTCATTTGTCAATGGGGCAGTTGTGGTTGTGTAGACTTGTTTCTCACGGCATTAAATCACAGAGCTTTGAAATCTTCACATAGTCACTCCCGTGACTCCGAAGTAAAATAGTAAGATTAAACGAGCTTACCAGTTTGAAGTTTGATCTTTATATTATGAGGAGTTGCGATGAGGCACTACGTGCCCTCCGCTCCCAGCTCTCATTAAGGTCATCTGGTAGTCCTAGTTTTCTTTCATCTTACTATTATACTTCAGTCACTATTATCTGCGATTTCACACCGCTGCTTTGAAAATTTACGCACGTGCGGCTATACGGGGTTCTTCACATAGTCCCTCATCATAACTCCTCATAAAATAAAGATCAAACTTCAAACTGGTAAGTTCTCATTTAACCTTACTATTCTTAATTATTTTTGGTTATATCCAATCTGTGCAAAACTATTGAATAGTGAAGTAAATTTTTTTTAAAGTTAGAAAGCTGAATTCTCAACAAATCGAGTTCTTAATATTGACTCGGGTTTTGTTTCTTAAAAATGCTATTTCAAAAATACAGCTGTTATAAAGCTTTGGATGGACTCTTCAGGTAGCTTTAAATTAGGTTGCTTGTCCTTTACAGCACAGCATAGATAAAAATCTACACTTTTTATATAATCATTTTCATCGTGAAGAATTTTGTGACATACTTCCTAGTCTTGCAAAATCAGCGCAAAGCTGTATATTCATTAGAATGTGCTAAATCAGAGTCAGTTATCAGAAACCTGCCAGTCCATCGACCTTGTTATAGCAGCAGTGTGCTATCTTTTTCTCTTATGTTGGAAGAGCAATAAGCAGATTTGCTGAGAGATTTCTATTGAGTTGAGCCTCTGCATTCATATAAATCTTCAGCATCCCCCATATCACCGAAACATTCTGTATGCCAGAGCTAACTTGACTCATCTTGTACTGCTGAAATGGTTGACTGGTTAGGCAGATAAATCATTCAGTTAGATCATTCTATCAGGTTGATCATTCAGTTAGCTGTTAAAACCAATAAAATTCCAGCCTACTCCAAGCAACTACAATCAGGCTAGTTTCACTGTCGCTCCATGTTCCTTCTGTTTCTGTTCCTTCAAATATAAATCCAATTTTATTCCAAGCATTCCCTATTTTCCAGCTGATTAAATATTCTCAATATTTGAGTGACATAAAGTCATACAGCATAGAAACAGATCCATCTGCCCTCCAGGTCTATGTCCTTTTGTGAATTATTCCCTCTCAGATCCCCTCCAAATCACCTCTCTCGCCTTAAACCTTTGGTATCTTGGCTTAACATCCTCACCATAGGAAAAAATATGTTTTTACGGGTTTTTTTCTTCCCTCAAACTCCTCCATTCCAGGATAAACAGATCCAATCTCTCCTCATAACTGAAATGCTCCAATCCAGGCAACATTCTGGTGAATCTCCTCTGCACCATCCCCCAGGAGAGGATTTGAGGGACAACATTTAATACGTGTGGTTGTAGCTGTGGACATAATGTGCCAAATAACCCATTTCTATGCTGCGTGACTCTAAGACTCTATGACTTGGACTTCTACCTTATGTCTCTATTATATCTCTACTTGTTAAACCCATGATCGCACATCTTTTTTTAATTACTTCCCGGAGACTTTCAATGATCTATCATAACACCTCCCCAGATCTTCATGTACAATATTTATCCCCTGTTCAAAATTATGGTCTTATGTTTGTTGAGTAATTGTCTGTTCTCATTCAGCCCCGCAAATTATAACATTTCACATTTTTCAGCAGTAAATTTCTTCTACTACCTTTTCGCCCATTGCACCAGTCTCTATTCAACTCCTTCATGTCAACTACTATTCTTCACACCATTTACCAGCCTCAAAATGTTATGTCATCTGCATATGTGGAAATTATGCTCTGTAAACACAAATCCAAGTGGGTCTGAGCCACAAGGAGAGCTTGAGTAAGCTGGGTCTTTATTCCTTGAAGCGCTGGAGGATGAGGGGAGATCTCATAGAAGTATATACAATCATGAGAGGACTAGATTGGGTAGATGCACAGAATCTCTTGCCCAGAGTAGGGGAATTAAGGACCAGAGGACCTAGGTTTAAGGTGAAGGGGAAAAGATTTAATAGGAATTTTAAGGGCCGCATGGTGACGCCTCTATGGTCGTGAGTAGTCACCCAAAGAGTCGTACAATTTCCTGGTCGCCGCTGGACTTTCAACATGTTGAACATTTTCGGCGACCTGCTGCGACTATGATGTGGTGCCTGCAGTCGCCGAAAAAATCATGTAAGTGGGACAGGCCCTTTAAGAGTAACTTATTTACTCAAAGTGTGGTGCGTATATGGAATAAGCTGCCAGAGAAGGTAGTTGAAGCTGGGACTATCCCAATGTTTAAGAAACAGTTAGACAGGTACATGGATAAGAAGCGGCCGTTCCAGGTGTCCCATGCCACTGTGAGGATTCTCCCGACGCCAGAGCACCATCACCCGGCGAGAACGGCCTGGAACATCGGGTCTCCGTGGAGGCAACTGTGGAGGCCTCAATAGGCCCGACTATGGGTGAACTGGGGATGGGGACTGGACATTGTGCCTTCCCTCATAATGGGGACCATTGTGGGGGGATGTTCTTTATGTTTAAATCTCTTATTAATGTTATGTCTGCATTCTTTCTTTATGTGCTGCATAGCAAGAAGCATTTCACTACACCTAGGTGTATGTGACCAATAAAATAACCTTTAAACCTTTGATAGGATGGGTTTGGAGGGATATGGACCAAGCACAGGCAGATGGGACTAGTGCGCTGGGACGTTTTGGCCGTTCTGGGCAAGTTGGGCCGTAGGGCTTGTTTCCACACTGTATCACTCTACGACTCTATGACTGTCATTATAATGTATTATACAAAGTAATTTTTCTAACACCAGGATCTAAGAATGTTTGAAAAATAGCCTTCCACTACTATTTTTGGCAATATTTGTATCCATGCTGTGATAACTCCTTTTATCCCCTGTTCAAAATTATGGTCTTTATACAAGACTGCTAAACAGCTTCCTGCCACAGGCTGTGAGGCTGCTAAACAGTCACTCTGTACTCACAGTCACCTGATTCTGCAGCTTGGCACGGACACTTTAATAACTGGCACAGGCCACTCAAATCAGCTGCCCCGGACATTTTTATGATTGGTTTTACTGTATTTTAACGTTGTTGTTTTACCTGCTTTTAACTATTTATACTGTTCCATCAGGGACTGGATTGTTTTTAGTTTTATTATGTGTGAAATGTTTTAAATTTCATGTGCGATGCTCCGGTATTCTCTGGGAAACGTCTTTTCATTTTGCACTGTACAACTGTTGCTTGCAAGATGACAATAAAGGTTGATTGATTGATTGATTTGATGATCATTATTAATGACGTCTTTGAAGTGTTGATAACATATCAGAAGTCTTTGGTAATGTCTGCCTTGGGTATAAATGTAAAATGTATCCTTTCACTGTTACAATGTACATACTTTGTGGACAGTTTCTTCCAAGCTCATAGGTGCTGTTGAAAATCAGAAACGGCTAAATTGTAAATGCCAGCTTACTTTCCATTTAACAGAAGATGTATTGGTAAATAAATTGAAGGTTTGAGTTAGCAATAACAACGCAAACAATTTTGAAGAGATGATTTACACTGAGAGTGTTTAATAGGTCACATAAAATAAGCACTGCCTTTTTGGCCGTTAGCATTTGAACTGATACCGATGCCACATAAACTAACCATGTGTTAAAAAGCAATTCTGGAGGATTTCAAGGGCTGCTTAAAGTTTTGGCACACGTTATTGTTGACATTTACCTAAGGGTAAGGAATTTTGAAAAACTGCAAGGAGTTTTTTAGAATGTTTAGTTTAGTTTAGAGATACAATGTGGAAACAGGCCTTTCAGCCCATTGAGTCCACGTCGAACAAAATTCAACCCATACACTAGTTCTACCCCACAGGGACAATTTTACAGAAGCCAATTAACTTACAAACCCGCATGTCTTGGGAATGTGGGTGGAAAGCGGAGCATCTGGCAAAACCCCACACAGTCACAGGGAGAACCTACAAACTGCAGACAGCACTCACAGTCAGGATCGAACCTGGCTCCGTAAGGCAGCAACTGCACTACTGTGCCACCCCATATACTTTGTTACAACTTGACCAAAATGTATTCTGGAATTTTTCAGATTTCATCATAATAGAGTAGAGTTATATAACTAGTTTACATATATGAACTATACAGTATATAGTTTGTTTGATATGGGATTTATTGGGAGAGTGGAATTGAATTGTTTGGTCAGAATTATTTTTGGGGGGTTTTCTCTGTTGCAGGAGAGATGGGAGAATATAATGAGGGCAGGTAGAAGAACACAGGATGTTGAAGGAGTGAATAAAGAGAAGGAAAAACCTCCTTCTACATGAGTACAGAGTATTCTACCTCCCTGCACTTCCTCTGCTTCGGTCATCTCCTAAACACTTACTCAATTATTGTTATCTTGAGATGCAACAAATGTCATGTAGGACACACCATATCCTCAGTAGAAATATGATACGATACGATAGAACTTTATTTATCCCAGGAGGGAGATTGGTCTCCCAGCAGTCATAAAACACAACAAGATACATGAAACAGGAAATTGAATTCATGAGTGGAAAGTCCAGGATTGGGAATTTGCAAAGATGGGGGGGGGGGGGGGGTAGGTCTACCCCATGACAGAAGGGGGAGGAGTTGTACAATTTGATAGCCATAGGGATACAGAGGTTGATACAGAGCTTTAAATCCTGTTAATTCTTCACTATTCGTACTCCAGAGATATACTACTTTGGGAGCAGGCTGATATAAATATAATTTCTCTTTTTGTACCTCAAATGAATGAAAAGCACACTAATTATAAAACCTAGAAGGAAATATTTGAAACTCATCTTGCCAAGCTGCACGATGGAATAGTAGAAAAAATAAAGAATCCTGGTATTTTCTGAATGCGTCATAGAAACATAGAAAATAGGTGCAGGAGGAGGCCATTCGGCCCTTCGGGCCAGCACCGCCATTCATTGTGATCATGGCTGATCGTCCCCAATCAATAACCTGTGCCTGCCTTCTCCTCATATCCCTTGATTCCACTAGACCCTAGAGCTCTATCTAACTGATAGATAAGCAGATGAGGTCAGTTCAACTTGGCATCCTGTTTGGCACAAACACTGCGGGCCGAAAGGTCTATTCCTATGCCTTACTTTTCTATGTTCTATGTGTAGATCAAACAGTATTGCTGATTGACCTGTGTCTGGTTTTGCTGCTGACCTGATCCATATCCATGTCAGGTTTTTATATATGACATATATAAATTCTAGGCAAATTATATGACGTAGAAAAATGTACAAACATTTTAAGACTGCATTAGATGAAGCAATCAAATTAAAGATCATGCTGATACAATTAAGGTTAAGTCAAGGACTGTTGGGGGACATTTCAAGCTTCTGGCATTCATTGGATTCTCTGTTTTGAAAGAAGTGGTTCCAAATAATTATTTGATTACAGAGCATTTGAAGGAGCCAAAAGAGTAATTGAAAGGTTGAAATAAGCTGCCAGGCACACTGAAGCTAAGAGCCAATTAATTATTCCAACGCTGATCCCATCTGATCACAGTACTAATGACCCATCTTCAGATATTACTTTTCATTTTTTATCAGCACATTACCTTATGTCACAGTGAGAAGATTCAATTTCTTGGATCAAGAAAATTGTAAAATTAACAACAGTGGTAGTTTGTTCCATGAATGTAATCAGATTTGTAAGAGGAGGACATTCAGCCCATGCCAGTTTTTTGTACAGGAATCTTTTCAGCCCCATTCTCCAGCTCTTCACCCATAGTCTGGTAGGTTATTTCCCATCATATCCAAACAACTCTTGAAAGGCTTGGTGAACATTGCTTCCTCCAATCTTCCAGGCTGGGACTTCCAGACCATAACCATTATTTGCATAAAATGGAAAACCTGTATTCTTTGAGGGCAGCACTGAGGTACTGCAGATAGCGCACCTATCTCACAGCTCCAGCATTCCAGTTTCAGCAACCAGCAGAGCTATCAGCATGTTGCACATTCTCCCTGTGACTATATGAATTTTCACAAGGGTTTCCTCCCATATTTAAAAGACGCACTGATTGAATGAGAGGATAGGTTACAGGAGAAATGTTGGTGAATGATTGCCCTGAGAGTCAGTATAGGTTTAATGGGATGAATGGCCTTTGAAGTCAGAAGGAAACATGCATGAATTATATATTCCATAATAAAACAGTTTTTTCTTCCACTCATATAATGCATGCTTTTATATGCTCCACATAATAGAATTAAAGTGCCAAATTTCTCATTAAACACAATCATAACTTTTATATATGATTGGCACACATTCTGAAATTAAATGTCTGGTTTCCATCCACCTATGCAGTATTGTTATCAATCAATATCCAAATCATAGCTGACATCATTGCTGTAACTATGGATCACATATAAACATATGAAAAAAATAGTAGGTTTTGACTAGAAAACCCCATGACTTAAGAAAAAAAGATGAAGATGTATTCAGAAATGTCACAATTGTTATCTATATCTCTGCTGGAGAGGGTTTGACTAAAGACGACCATTGAATTTTTGATGGATTAAATGTCTCTATGGTTCCAGAGAGGGGAACTCTTAACAACTCTGGCACTTCCCATAACATCCATCATTGATTTCACCTTTTCTAATGTGTCAAAAGAGAACCCCAGTTAATCAGTCCCATATCCATCTGAAGGCTTATGGTAATAAGTCAGCAATCTCTTGCATACAACTTGATAATCTTTAAGAAATAGCTTTAGAATCCCACTACAGAAGAAGATTATTATAACATTAAAATGGTGAGTCTCGTGCAGCTTTGGACATTTCATGTGGCCATTGTTCATAAAAGATCCAAAGTGATTACATATTGTGTATAATATTTGTTTTTGTTTGAGAAGGGAAGTCGAGAGAATACAGGATAAGGTGGTGAGCCTCACTACAGTTGTCGGGAACCTATTGAAGGAAATTATTTGAGATAGGATTTACTCCCATTTGAAAGAAAATGGGGTAATTGGGGATAGCCAGTACGGCTTTGTACGTGGCAGGTTGTGTCTCACCAACTAGATTGAGTTTTTTGAGGAGGTAACAAAGGAGATTGATGAAGATAGTGTGATGGATGTTGTATACATGGATGTTGTATACATGGATGTTGTATACATGGATTTTTGTAAGGCTTTTGATAAAGCATTGCCAGGATGGTGGTGGAGGCAGATACAATAGTGGCATTTAAGAGGCTTTTGGATAAGCACATGGAAATGCAGGGCAATAGAGGGATGCATGTGCAAGCAGATGAGGTCAGTTCAGCTAGGCATCATGTTTGGCACAAACACTATGGGCCAAAAGGCCTATTCCTATGCCGTACAATTCTATGTTCTATGTGTAGATCAAACAGTATTGCTGATTGATCCGTGTCTGATTTTGCTGTTGACCTGATTCATAATCCATGTCAGGTTTGCACACTATCACCTGGTGGAATGCGGGCAGCCATGTTAGTTACCTGGCCAAATATATTTGAAATGTTGTGATAGTACCTGTCTCAACTACTTCCTATGGCAGCTTATTCTATACACCCACCACACTCTGTGTGAAAAGGTTGCATCTTGCATTCCTTTTACCTCTCACCTTAAACTTATGTCCTCTGTTCTTGATCCCCCAACTCAGGGTAAAAAGATGTGCATCTATGCATTCTATTCCTCTCATGATCTTATACACCTCTTTAGATTATTCCTCATCCTCCTGCCCTCTAAGGATTAAAGTCCTAGCCTGCTCAGTCCCTCAACTCCTGACTACTCTTTACTCTCTTTTAATATTCCTTAGCTCATGATTCTGGGAGTGTTAGTGGTTTAGAATTTTAAACAAATGCAAGCTTTTAATGGAACTGGCAGGGATCAGACTGTTGAGACTAAAAGTCAAAGTAGGTATGACTCAGCTGGCAGTCTGTTCTAGACGTCTAATTCAATGGTCTCCAAAGCAATTATCCACTCTGCTAATTCCTTTGGTTTTTAGCATTGAAAGTTTGGTCCCTTGATATAAAATACAGAGTATCTTTAACATTTACCTTGTATAGATATTATTGTTGTTGACCTCCGTGTCACACCAATACGTCTCCTTTCCCAATGCTTTTGCCTATTTACTGTGATGTTCGTTCTAATCAATAATTAATCAAGCAAGGTTTTTTTTAATATATTCTGCTCACTCATTCTATTTCCCATGTAAACAAAATAAAAGTTTTCTCTGTTTTTAATGATAAGCATTAAAGTAAAATCACTTATTTATTTTCAATGGCTGCTGCCAAACCAATTATTAATTGCTTTACTGAATCTTCTAAGTGCTGGAATAGCAAACGTAAACATGTAGCCAACCGGGTGGTGCCCATAATGGCCACCTCGCCAGCAATCTGTCTTGTCCCTTCTCTATTTTTATTATTTTAATACGTCTTAAATGTTTGTTTTAATGTCTCTTGGCATGTTTTATGTGGGGGGTGCGGGGGGGGGGATCGGGGAAAAACATTTTCAATCACTTACCTCGACAGAGATGCGATTTTTCTCCGTGTCGCATCTCCAACTCCCCTTGCGGCCTACAACATGGAGTAGTGCGGCCTTTCATGGAGACCAGCCCGGAGCATCAAGCCACGGTTGGGGCGCGGACTTACCATCGCAGAGCCTGGGATGTTTTGCCGAGGATCGCCAGTGTTGGAGCTGTGACCACGGGGCCTGTGGACTTTAACCCCATGAAGCAGCGGTCTCTGGTAAGAAGCGGCCCACTCTGGAGTTCCATGCCGTGGAGTGTTCGGATCCATCCCGACACCGGAGTTTCGATCATCCCGACGAGAGGGCTTGAACAGCGGGCCATCGGCAACGGCCCCGTTTAAAGGCCCCAACCACGGGTGAACAAAGGAGGAAGATGACTGAACTTTATTGCCTCCCATCACAGTGAGGAATGTTGATTCCACTGTGGTGGATGTTTACGTTAAACTTTATTTTATGTGTGCATTTTTGCTTTTTACTTGGTATGGCTGTATGGTAACTCAAATTTTACTCTACCTTAATTGGTACATGTGACAATTAAATTGAGTCTTGAATCTTGAATTAAAAGTAAGTTCACAAATCTTCAGTGATATTTTACTATCATGATGTTCCCATTACAATTACATTATAGATATTTTTATTAGCAGAGAGGATACTGGTACATTTTGGTTAATTATAAATAAAACTTAACCAGAACTATGATGGATGCCAGTATAGCTAATAGGACTTGATGTTTCAATCCCTGTAGTAAATCGGCACTCTTGATGTTGGCAGTGGGATTGGAGTAATGAAAGGTAGGGTAGGTACGTCATCAGATTCATCAGGTGGGCACCCTCCTTCTTTGATGTTCCATTGATAAGCCCACAATGTCTCCAGAGGGCTCAACGGTGATACCTAGCATCCCAGGTACACCCTCCTCAGTTCGATACCCTCCTGTCTTCATCTTGCAACCCAATTATTATCTTTCCTTTTAATCCAAAGCCAATTGCTGCTTTTTTTCTGCTGAATTTGACAGTGACTTGATTACTTGTTGGGGGGAGCGACTCCTCACCCCCATTTTCTTCAATAGACTGGTCGTAGATATAGCAACAAATCCCCTGCATCCCACTTCTACAGGAAAAATCTTGGGCTTCCAGCCATTCTGGGTAGCTTCAGTTGCCAGTTCACAATACTTGGTCTTTTTCCTCATAAACTTCTTCAACACTAAATGTCCTTGGTACTGTCAATTCCACAACGTATGCCAACTTGACTGTTGTTGACCACAGGACCATGTCTGGCCGGAATGTTGTAGCAACAATGTCTGGGGGAAACACAAGCTTTTTTCCAAGTCCATGTCCATTTTCCAATCTCGAGCAGGCTGCAAATTGCTTGCTTCCTTTGATGTTATCTGGTGCTCTAGGTTGGCCTCCAATGTTGTGAAGTGGACATTTCTTGCCGATGATTGTGGGGAAGCATTTGTGGTCGTTCGCCTCTGTTCCTGGATTGATGCCAGCTATCTGAGAACTTGGTTATGCTGCCAAGTGTAACGCCCTTGGGCGAGGCTCGTAGTGCATCCTGTTAAAATGTGCCTTAATGATGCAGATGCTTGGCAAAGGGGCAAAAGGGTCTTCTCCGAACCACTGCTTCAGTTTCTGGGGTGAAGGTAGAACGTCTCAATGAATGGCGGTGCTGGCTCGAAGGGCCGAATGGCCTCCTCCTGCACCTATTTTCTATGTTTCTATTTTGTATGTTTCTATGTCATAAGTGGCTCTGATGACAAAACTTAGCCGAGTCCCTCCATTTGCCAGAGGTCACGCCAGCGGACTTTCCTCTTTTCCAGGCTCTCCCAGTTAGTCCATTGGCTCTGCTTGGCCATTGAGACGGCCTTGGTGTATCACCCTGTCTCCTCCTGTCTTCTCACCTCCTCCACAACGAGCCATCTCTTCTGCACTGTTGTTGCCTTGTGCCATTGAGGAGCTTTTGGGATGAGCCCAAGCCCGGCTCTCCTGTGTTGGATTTGGCCAACCATATCCCTGAAAGGAAGAAGGGTTTCGACCCGAAACGTTTCCTATTTCCTTTGCTCCATAGATGCTGCATCACTCGCTGAGTTTCTCCAGCATTTTTGTCTACCTTCCCTGAAATGAAGAACAGACTTAGCAATCTGAACAGCTTCAGATGGGGTCCACTTCCTCCCCATTGCCACACAGAAGACTGCTGTTTGAATAACAGTATCTTCAGATTCAGTGAGGGTCATGACCAACCTTGCTCAAGTGCATTTGAACTCTTTGACAAGACCTGCAATGGGTAATTCCAATTTGCCACTCCTGTACAGGCCGACAGGACTTAAGCATCATGGAAGTCCAAGCCACTGTTTCACATGTGTGCTGATCATTCTTTCCAGCTTTTCCACTTTGTTGATGGGGATTTCATAGACAGTTCAAGGCACGTGAGTCTTGGTAGTATGCCAAACTGGCAGCACCACAGCTTGACGTTTCCTGGTAGCAAGGTCTTGTTGATGCGAGCTATGTGCGTGATGGTATCCTTTTTGAGTTGTTCAAATTACGGTGACCTTGAGCTTTGCATTATATCTTTGGCCCAAGCTCTTCACTGGCATTTCTGAAACAGTTGGAACAGGTATTCTGTCAATATGAAATTTTTGATCCTTGACCTTTGACAATAGCGATACTTCTGCACTTTCTGGGTTTAATCTTCATCCTTGCCCATGTGATGTTCTGATGAAGTTTTTCCAGAAGTCTCTTGGTGCAGGGGACAGTTATCGTTAGTGCTGTTATATCGTCCATATAGACTCATATAGGTGGTAACTGCTAACCATACTGTAGCTGTTTTCATCCAACAACCCATTTTAATGCTCTGATAATGAGCTCCATTGCCATAGTGAAGGTCAATGGGGAGATGGTGTACCCCGCCATGATGCCTACTTCCAGTGGTAGCCAAGCTGTGGTAAAGTCTAATGTTGTGAGACAAAATCGCAGATCCTGGAAGTAGATTTTTACCAGATTTGTTTTTTTTGCAGGCACGTGAAATATTTCAAAAGCAGTTCACGGTAGCGAATGAGGAACTACTGATCCATAGGCGTTGGCCAGGGTGAGGACCAAGACATGCAGATTCTATTGTTCTTTCTTAGCAGTCTGGATTTGATGCCATGTGACGTTGGAATGTTCAAGGCATCCCGAGAAGCCTGCTATGCCAGCTTTTTGGATTGACGCATCAATGAAATGGTTTTGTTTCAGATACTTTGTAAGTTTTTTCGCCAACACACTGAAAAAGATCTTGCCTTCTATGTTTAAAAGGTTTATTTGCCGAAACTGTTTGATGGTGGGCACATTTGTTAATTTTGGGATCAGCACTCCCCCCGCTCTTTGCCAGGCTTTGGAGATAACTTGCATTTCCCAGGCAACCCTCATGTTCCTCCAGAGGAATTTCAGAACATCCAGGGCATTCTTGTAGACACATTAGGGCCTAGTGCAGAGGCCGTTCTTGCCTTCTTCACTACCTCTTTCACCTCACTCAGCTTAGGAGGGCTGATGTCAAATTGATGTTGCAGGGGTGAGATTGGTGGGATATCTTTTAGCTCATCAGTGTGGATGGTTCTGATGTGTCCTTCAACCTCCTTTTTTGACGCTTTCAGGGAACCACTTTTCTCTTTTGTGAAAATGCCTTTCACAAACTTAAAGTCTCTTCTTGCTTTTTGTGTCGTTTCCTTAAATTCTCTGCTCTGCACAGCTTCAAGAGCCTCTGTTTTAGGTCCTCTTGAAGGAGGTTTATGCCCTCCGTTTCTTTTGCTGTTGCTTTTTTCCACAACTTCCTCATGCCTCTTCTTTCTTTAATAAGTCGTTGGATTCCCTGGAGACGACGGGACTTGGGGGGAGGAGGCCTATCTTTCCTGCTGAGTTGTTCCTTCCCTCCAATTTTCTCCACAATCCTCACTAATCCAGTAATGAATTTAGGAGAACCTTTATAACCCAAAATGGTTAGAAAATGAAAATTGTTAATATTGAAAATGCCTGGATGTATTTAAAGGGAAGCCAGAAAAGAAGAATTAAAAGGTTCAATTTTTAAGTGTTAAGGTTCAAGTGTTCCAGGCTTAACACTCAGTTTAATAATTTCAGATAACAATTTCACCATAAAAATAGGAACCTTTGGCAGATAGGGTACAATCTATGAAGGGAGAAACCAGATTTAATGAATTGAGGGGCCATTGACATTGAAGGGTCGTGAAATGTTTCAGTTTCTTTCTCTATAGATGTTTCCTGACAGTATCCCCACTACTTTCAATTTTTATTTCACATTTCTAGTATTTTTGTTCTGCTTTTAAATCAATCTAGTGTCTTTACTTTCACCTTCTCTAAAGATTGTTTTTGTTTCTTTGCTTTTCGCAAGACTCCACATTTTGTGTTTTATACCACCACTCTCTTGTAATTTAATCTTATTGCTTTGTTTGATTCCTTTCATTCTTTTCAATACCGATGGAAGATTATTGAGGCAAAATACTAACTCTCTCCACAGAAGTTGCTTGACCTGCTGAGTACTTTTAGCATTTTACTTTGTTATATGATAGAGAAAAAAATATTTTTTTGATTGTAAGCAGTTCAGGTGAGAGACAGTTGTGCAATGCAAACATACCGGTTAAGATCTGTTGAGTGTAAAAGATAAAAGGGCCATAAAATTCTACATAATTCATTATTATACTTTTGGCTCCATGTATGCCGATAATGAGCATTTTGATGAAGTATGATTTATAAATCTTTGTGGTTTAACCCTATTTCTATTTCTACCCTATTTAAAACTCGGGGCTTCATCAGGTTAATACTTAAAAAACAAATATATCTGAATCAGGTGTTTAAGGAACAGGAATGTGTAGAAACTGTATCGTCAATCAAGCCTGCTACATGATTCAGTTAGTTCATAACTCATTTCTGCCTCGACTCAGCTCTGCAATTCTCTATAATTTCAATTCTAATTCTCCTTGTGTCATAAATCCATCAATCAGTGGTGATATATCATGGACATTAGCTAAGTGTTTGAAATATATAACATGGAAACAGACTCTTCAGCCCATTGCATCCACGATGACCATTTGATCACCCACTCACACACATTCCATGTTATCCCACTTTTGTATCCGCTCCCTCCACGCTAGGGACAACTCATAGAAACTAATTAACTTACAAACCCACACATCTATGGGATGTGGGACTATATCAGAAAACGTGGAAGAAATCCATGCAGTTAGAACTTGCAAACTTCACACAGACATCATCCGAGGTCAGAATCGAACCCAGGTCTCTGGTGCTATGTGGGAGCTGTGCCTGCCATGCCATTGTGCCCATGTTGACATGGGAAAAAAGTTGACGGAAGCATATCCTTATTTTATATCGAAGTCACATGAGTGACTATGTGAAGAGCCCACCAGCCCGCATGCGCGTCAATAGATCTAATGAATGGCGCACCGGCAGGCTGGGAGGAGCATCTGCTCCTCCAGCGGTAAGTTTAAAAAGCCTCACAGGTAAGTGTAAACTCGCTCTGAGATATTTTGGTATACGGTATTTTTTCAAAACAGTCTTTAGGTGTGATATGGAGAAACCTAGGACTAAACATAGACGGGCTGCGGAAAAAACGGCTGCAGAGGGGTGCGGGAAGCCAGCGGCCGTCTATTTCATCCCCCGAGTTGCTGGCAGTTTGCTCAGTTTGCTCGGAATTAGTTCCTGGAATCAGCAGCTTGGCAACCCCGAAGGGGGGCAAAGCCAAAGAGAAAACAGCGAGGCAAGTCCTCTCAGATGATTCAGGTCAGGAGGATACTGCTCCCACATCAATGACTGATGTGTTAGGGCGTTTATCACAAATGGAGCAGCTTATGGAGAGGATGCTGGCACACAATATGCTCCATGCTACGGAGGCATATTCAGGCAACTCTATGTTAACGCCTACTGCAGCTCCTGGTGCTCGGATGAGGGGAGTTTCGGAGATCGGTATACAGCTGACTCCGAATATGGATGTGTGCCGGAGGCTCGTGCTGTAATGCATGATATGCGTGAGTCGCATATACAAGAGTTGCCTGCGCTTGCCTCCAAATTTGCTGTCCCTTCACAGACAGGCAAGCCACTTCTAGGGGAGTTGGCCTCAAGCATCAGCTACCTTACTTCCCACCAACTAAAGGAGGAAACTATGGTGGAAACGATTGCAAAATACCCCACTCCAGAAAATTGTGCAACTTTAATTGTGCCATTAGTCAACGTCCCTATTTGGGGTTATATTGGGCCCAACATCAAAGCCAAAGAAATGAAGCTTCAGCGCATCCTGAGGTTGTTGTCTGCAGGCATCCTGGCTTTTGCCAGATCGATCGATGGCGGTCCATTATCTAATGTTCAGCAAGATGCTATGGCGCTGATGTGCAATGCCCATTTTGAAATAAACTGTTTCCGGAAGGATGCCATCAGGCCAGTACTGAACCCAAAGTTCACACATCTGTGCAGGGTCAGTAATATTCAGCCGCCAAATCTCTTCTTCGGAGAAAACCTGAGCAAGCAGGTCAAAGACTTGCACGAGGAATCTAGAGCAGCAGGATTGATTAAAGCATTTCCTATGAGCAAGTCTCTGCTCTTTTGGCGTCAGCACCCCTATGCCTCTACTAGCAAGAAGCGGTTTTCTGAAGCCAGTGGGAACTCCAGATCTGTCCTACCCGGTCACAGGTCATTTTTAAGCCAAGGCCCGTCCCGCCCATCATGGAAGATGCGGCAGCCTCACGTCCCAGCAGCTCAACCTTTCAGAGCGAGGGGGAAAAAACAAAACCAGAATTAGGATCCGTTGGGCCTGCTATCGAACCACCTGTAACCTTTGAGGTAGGTGGGTCTGGTTCCATCAGTCACATGGGGTGTGAGGAGGAATTACAGGTTGGTGGTAGGTTAAGTTTGTTCTTGCATGAATGGCGGCAGATAACCTCAGATCCATTTATATTGCACAGTATAAAAGGTTTTAAAATTGAGTTTTTGCCTAACTCGTTTCCACCCACACAAGATACGCCAAGTCGGTTGTATACTTGATCCAAACAAGAGACTTTGGATATGCAAGCGAAAATACACGCATTGCGCAAAAAAGGAGTAATTGAGAGATCAATTTATGAAAAAGATCAATACATCTCTAATATATTCTCCAGGGAGAAGAAAGATGGTGGATGCCATATCATCCTTGATTTGGCAAAATTCAACTCATATGTGCAGTATAGACATTTCAAAATAGAGAATGTCTTTACTGTTAAGCAACGGATTTTTAAGGGCTGCTTTAAGGCATGCATCGATCTCAAAGATGCATATTATTCGGTTCCAATTCACAAGGATCACCGGAGATACCTCAAGTTTAGCTGGATGGGGCAGCTGTGGCAGTTTAAAGTGTTACCTAATGGCTCAAGCTCAGCTCCTCGGTTATTTACCAAACTGCTGAGGCCAGTGCCCGGATTGCTCAGAGCTAAAAGGCATATTGTTATGGGCTATTTAGATGATATTCTGATCATCATTTGGCAAAACTAGCTGTTTCAGCTACGAAGCTCATTTTTGAGGAATTGGTGTTTATCATCCATCCAGCCAAATCCAGGTTGATACCAACAAGGTCTATTGATTATTTAGGGTTTACTATTAACTCAGTGGAAATGTCTATGACCCTGCCCGGGGGGAAAAGACTAGATTTAATGGAAGCTTGTAATAACCTTCTGATTGCAGAAGAGCCATCTATTCGCCAGGTGACTAGAGTAATTGGCAAAATAGCGTCTGTCTTTCCAGCCACTCGATTTGGGCCTTTGCATTATCAAAATCTGCAGCGTGCAAAGGATCAGGCACTTAAATTACACTTAGGTCATTTCGACAGACCTATGCAGTTGTCATCTAAATCAAAAGCGGAGTTACAATGGCGGACGACCAATATTCAACATTGCTCCAGCGGCATTTTGCCTAGTAAACCTTTAATTACACTGCAGAGTTATGCAAGTGCACTGGGATGGTGAGCTACTAACACCATCTCTAGTTGCGGCGGCAGATGGAACATGCACGATTATCATTTATCAGTCAATATGGTATTAATTACCTGGAAATGCTGGGGGAATTCTATGGTTTAAAGGCTTACTGTGGGAAGCTACATGATGTGCATGTTAGACTTCAAATCAATAACACCACGTCGGTGGAATATATTAATCACATGGGTGGAAACAAATCAGTATCCTGTGATACTTTAGCTAATCTCATTTGGAATTGGTGTATGGAGAGGAGGATTTGGATCTCAACTGCTTACTTGCCGGGTAGATTTAACATGGTGGCAGATACTAGATCTTGTAAATTTAATGATCACACTGAGTGGATGTTAGATCACAAAGTGGTTAACAACTTTATTGCTCGTTATGGAACACCTGATATTGATTTGTTTGCCTCCAGGCTTAATCACCAATTACCAAGATATGTAGCATGGGAGCCAGACCCAGGGGTGGAGGCTATTGATGCATTCTCTTTAGCCTGGGGGGGGAATGATCCTCTATGACTTCCCTCCAATTTGCCTCATTGGTTGATGCTTGCATAAAATCATGCAATACTCCACTTCGGGTATTATAGTAATGCCTAACTGGCCTACATAACCATGGTTACCTTTGCTGTTAGGAATGCTAACAGAACCACCTATGGTTGTTCATAAACATAAATATTTGCTTATTCATCCCGTCTCTCGGGAATCTCATTCGCTACATGACAGAATCAACCTGTTAATTTGCAGAGTCTAAGAAGACCTTTCCTGGGGCTCGGATTATCCGACCGAACGGTGGACGTAATCACTGCAGCTTGGCAGGACGGCACTAAGAAGCAGTACATTTCTTACATTAAACAATGGGAAGTTTTTTGTTTCAATACACATATCGGTTATGTTACGGCAGATATAGCCAATGTGTTGGAATTCCTTTCAACTTTATATTTTGATTAAAAAATGAGTTATAGTGCTATCAACACTGCTCGTAGTGCTTAATCATCATACTTGCTGCTGGGATCAGGACACCATTCTGTCGGCTCTCACCCATTGGTATCCAAATTTACGAGGGGTATTTTTAACAAACCCCTCCCCCCTCTCCCCTCTCCCCCCTCTCCCCTCGCCCCTCCCCCCTCCCCCTCCTCCTCCTCCTCCCAGGCCCAGATATAGGGAGGTATGGGACATTCATGTAGTATTAACGCTGCTTCGCAGTTGGGCACCAGCTGCATCTTTGTCTTTGGTCCAGCTCACCTATAAATTAGTCATGCTCATGGCGCTCGTTTCAGTGCAACGAGTCCAGTCATTACAGAAATTAAGGCTGGATAAGGCAGTTATATCCAATAATAGGGTAACCTTTTATATAAATGAGCTAGTTAAGCAAAGTAGACCAGGTTTACTAGGACAAGCTGGAGTTTTTGGCATATCCTCCAGATCGTAGGTTATGTGTCGTTACTTATATTAAACAGTATATAAGGGTTACAAAGGACCTTCAAGGCACCGAACTGGCTGTTTTCATCAGCCATAAAAAAACACACAGAAGGGTATCGGTGCAGACCATTTCCAGATGGTTGAGACATGTATTAGTATTCGCAGGAGTGGACATTGATATATTTAAATCTCACTCTACCTGGACTGCAGCCACATCGGCAGCAAGAGTCATGGAAGTTCCGATGGACCATATCCTAGTGACAGCGAGATTGGCGAATGAGCGAACCTTTCAAACGTTTTTTAATAAGCCTATTACCAGGCCTGGTTTGTTTGCCAGTAACATTTTAAGTTCTGTTAATTTAGCTATTGATTATCCCTGATGTAAGAGACCATTATTATTATTTCCATTCAAAGCATGGACGTGTTTAAGTCAATATCATGTTTTAATGCAGTATGTTTCTTCAGCCATGCCTGATCAACTGGAGCAGTATGTTTGCATGGACTCTGGTTCACTGCATGAAACCACAGAGCTTTGAAGTCTTCACGTAGTCACTCACATGACTTCGATATAAAATAGAAAGATTAAACAAGAACTTACCGTTTGAAGTTTCATCTTTATTTTATGTGAAGTTGAAGTGAGGGAATACATGCCCTCCACTCCAAATCCTACTTCTCATAAAGATCATTCGGTAGTTCTTAGGTCGTTAATCTTCCTATAGCTTAGGTCAGCAACTATTCTGTGGTTTCTGAGCGGACTGGTGGACTCTTCACGTATTCCCTCACTTCAACTTCTCATAAAATAAAGATCAAACTTCAAACGGTAAATTCTCGTTTAATCTTTCTATTTTAGTTAGTAGACCTAAATTGTGCATAATTCTCAAGGTGCAATGCAGCTCTTTTGCAATATAGGCTAAGAGCATTCCCTAATTGCTTGATGTAGCTTGACGTACTGTAGTGAATGTATCTCCTTGCAATGTATTGATAATGCTACTATCAATGGGAAATTATTGGCAAATCAATAATATTGGTCTTTCATTACATATGCTCTAATTTCATTACACATGCTCTAAATTGTACTCCCTCTGAGAATGTTGCACCAGCATAACTTATTTATGTCGTTAATAAGCCATTGTTCATAACACTGAATGTGAACTGGGAAATGCCAGTTACATTATTCAATTCAAGTTTAAAGAAATACAGAAAGGGAAAGGATGAGATATATCTTTTAAAGTTATGGTCAATTTCTGATTCTCTTTGGATATTCAGTTTTGGTTGTATTCAGCTTTTAGCTCACAGAACTTTGTTTGCAATTGAACAAACAGCTTCACACGAGGCTTACAGAACAAAAAACAGAAAATGGGTAGGGATGGGTTAGTCTGGGAACTTGAGAGGAACATATATTGCCTGCTGAATGTCAGTAGAGTGTTAGAACGAGGGTCGGACCAGCCGTGTTTAGTTTAGTGTAGTGTAGTTTAGTTCAGAGATACAGCGCGGAAACAGGGGATTTGGCCAACCGAGTCCGCACCAACCAGCGATCCCCGCTCAATAATACTGTCCCACACTAGGGCCAATTTTTACAAATATACCATGCCAATTAACCTACAAACCTGGATGTCTTTGGAGTGTGGGAGGAACCCACAATTCTCAGAGAAAACCCACGCAGTCATGGGGAGAACGCACAAACTCCGTACAGAAATGCACCTACAGCCAAGATCAAACGGGTCACTGGCGCTGAAAGCACTGTAATGCAGCAACTCTACTGCCACAGTGCAGATGTTGGATTGTTGTGTTGGGTGATCGGGTACTCAATTGGTTGGTGGGATGAGGCAGCAAATGAGTGGTGGGAGTTGTCAAAGGTGACTGGTTGGGAGATATGGTTGGGAGCTGTGATAGGAGGGTTTTTGTAGGGCAACTATACTGCTCAAGAATGACATGTCTGACATGTGATCCTGATTTCTGTAAAAATATACAACCCAGAACACTTTGCATAAGGTTTTCAAATAAAGTTACAATAAAATGAATGAGGTGCCTTGTAGTTCTTGCACAAATTGATGATTAAATCAGATAATTGCAAAGTAAATGGATATCAAAGAATGGTTTGCATTACTCTTGAATTACCACTTCCAACTACCACTAGCATACCATATATAGAGTGTGTACAATCTACCAGTTGCCATGAAACAACTTATCAAGGCTTCTTCTGCCCCTGATGTCTTGCTTTTTTAGCTCGAGTGGCAGGTAAATGGGAACACCGCTGGATGTAAGTTCTTCAAGTCTCTCATCATCCAAATGACATTTCTTCTTTAATTTTTGGGGCAAAATCCTATAATTCCTTACCCAGAGCACTGTGAGAATAACTTCATAGTTTTGTGGATAGGTACATTGTTAACTCGCTCAACCCACACCGAGAGTTACAAAGCATTGATCCAGGGACATGCACCATGTGGAATTTAAATGCAAATAATAAATTATGTTAGCTTTTTTTAAACTATACACAACAGCAGCAACCATAAAATTGTTGATCTGTTATAAAGACTCTATCTGGTTCCTAAGTGTTTTTCAATGTAGGAAATTGCCCTTTCCGTAATTACACTGGCTTATAAATGGCTCCTCAGTTCAGGAACAATTGGGGATGGACATGAATGTCACATTGTCAGAAACATCCACATCCTGGAACAAATGTAAAACAACCTTTCATCTGTAATTAAAGAAATAAGCTATTGTCACCTTTGCAAATATAGTTAGGGATTAGCAATAAATGTTGAAAAATGTTGGAAAAAATCTACAATAAAAATCACAAATGCTGGAAATACTTAACAGATCAAGCTGCATTCGGCGGAAGAGAAAGAGAGGTAATGTTTCTGCTCAAGTTCTTCCAGCATTTGCTCTGAATCTCTGACTTGCAATTTTAGTCAGGAACATGGTACCATTCTTGCCATAGAGGGAGTACAGAGAAGGTTCACCAGACTGATTCCTGGGATGTCAGGACTTTCATATGAATAAAGACTGGATAGAATCGGCTTGTACTCGCTAGAATTTAGAAGATTGAGGGGGGATCTTATAGAAACGTACAAAATTCTTAAGGGGTTGGACAGGCTAGATGCAGGAAGATTGTTCCCGATGTTGGGAAGTCCAGAACAAGGGGTCACAGTTTAAGGATAGAGGGGAAATCTTTTAGGACTGAGATGAGAAAAACATTTTTTACACAGAGAGTGGTGAATCTCTGGAATTCTCTGCCACAGAATGTAGTTGAGGCCAGTTCATTGGCTATACTTAAGAGGGAGTTAGATGTGGCCCTTGTGGCTAAAGGGATCAGGGGGTGTGGAGAGAAGGCAGGCACAGGATACTGAGTTGGATGATCAGCCATGATCATATTGAATGGCGGTGCAGGCTCGAAGGGCCGAATGGCCTACTCCTGCACCTATTTTCAATGTTTCTATGTTTCTATTCTCCTATAAGATATCTGTAACTCATTAAAATGGAGACATTATTTTGTTTATTCCAATTCCTTTGCCGAAATAAGAGGAATAATTTCTCAAAAATTTCATTAATTAACATTGGCTATTTTCGAGACTAATTACATTTAAGAAGAATCCAAATGGGCCTCTGACACTTTTTCAATAATTAAAACAAATAATTTTTGATGTGTGAAAGTTTTTATAAATGACATAAAATAAAGTCACCGTTCATTAAATAAACTTAAAAGATCTTTACAAAGTATGTACAATTTCATAACTGTTATTTAAATCAGATTCTAAAGCCTTATTTTCAGTTAAATTTATCAAATTCTATGAACTTTCTGTTTATTTATAAATGATTTTTTTCAGAAACTAATTTAGCATGTAATTCGAGAATAAACTAATAGCAATACTATTGGATCTGCTGGTCATTACTTATTTCAGAGACATTTATTCACAGGGAATTTGAATTGCAAAGAAATTGCATATTAAAAACTCATTGCACAGCCTCTTCTATTTTGTATAATCCATTCAAATAATTTGCATCCACCAGAAATGTTTGACATTTTTTCTCCTTTGTAAGTATTAACATTTGTGATGAACAATGGAGCTATTAAATGAAATTACCCCTGATTCATTTGAAATGGTGAATCATAACAAAATAATTTATCTGTGGAGCACAATTATATCTACCATGGTTAATTAAATCTATCAATTCTCTGGGCTTTTACAAGTGTCGGACACAATTCCTCTGCACAGAGTTCTGTTTTCAGGTTGACAGGAGGACTCTCTGTCGCGGTAGTGGTTTAAAGAGGCATTGATCTTCTACTAATCTATCTGGGAGATACATCAATTTCGGAAGCCACTAACATAATGTGCCAGATTCAGGTGAAACAAACTACTAATTAGATGGTAAAATATCCAAACTGCAAATACATTTCAAACTGATTAAAAGGTATTCAAGAACAGATATTCTGATGACTGGTGCCTGTTTTGAATTAATGGTTGCTTTATCCATTTAATTTAATAACCTCTGAATAATCTCATAGAAGTGAAATATTTTCTCAACGGTAAATATAAACCAAAGTTGTGATTTGCACAATTGTGCGTGTTCATCAGAAGATATTTTGGGAGTCACACCATTGTGAATAAATTGCATGATGTCTTGTCATTTAGAGCTCTTAAAGTAGAAATGCTCAAATACTGCAGGGAATTGCTCAATGGCTTGGGGTGAATTGGTTGTTACATTGTGCCGATAAGCAAAGTTTGAACATTCCTCTGTTGTGACATTGATTTGAGGTTGTGTTAGCAGCCAGAGGCAATCTCCATGCACAAAAATTAGAAAGCTTCACTTAATAATGAACAGAAATGTAATCAATTATTGTAGCTGTGTGAGCTTTATGTATAAAAGAAGACAAAATAGTTGTAACAAATTTCTCAACAACTTGTCAATAAAGTGGGATCCAATTAAGTATTGCACAAGCAGGCCTGCTTCCATTTCTTGGCTGGCACCTACTTTGCTTTGTGTGATCAACTCTGTTCTTTGTGTCTTTTAGATCCGAAGTTCAATGGCATCAAATAGGCACAATAATTGGTGAGAACTTTGCAAGCCCACCATTTCTCATGCATACAATTCTGTTTTAACATGTACACTTTGGTTGATTTTATGCTACGATTTAAAATAAACATATTGTTGAATTGAATTATTGGTTAACGGATGAGGAAGTGATTTAAATAAGCAAGGTGTAGGAAGGAACTACAGATGCTAGTTTACACCAAAGATAGACACAACATGCTGGAGTAACTCAGCAGGTCAGGCAGTATTGTTGGAGAAAAGGAATAGGTGAAGTTTTGGGTCAAGACCCTTCTTCAGAGTGAGAACTCAGTTTGTAGAAGGGTCTCAACCCAAAACATCACATATTTCTTTTCTTTCGAGATGCTGCCTGACACGCTGAGTTACTCCAGCATTTTATGTACATTTGTAATGGTAGTGCATTGTAAGAACTGGGCATCACTGGCAAGGCAGGTATTTATTGCCTATTCTAAATTACTTGTGAAAATAAAGGTGAGCTGCAAGCTTGAGTAACTCTGGTCAAGGTACACTCCCAGTGCTGCTTGGTAGGAAGTTTATGTATTTAGACACACCAATGATGAAAGACCACCAACATATTTCCGAAGCATAATGGTGTCCAACTAGAAGGGGAACCTACTTGCATTGGCCCCTCTAGTGTCGACATTATGGTTTTTATAATTGCAAAGAAAAGTAGTTGTATGAACAAGTAACTATATGACACAAATGTCAGTCACTATGTATTGAGAATGCAAGAACAAATGTTTAAAATGGTTGATTGATTGAGGTCAAACAGGCTGTTTTGCGCGAGATTGTGTCAAACGCTGTGAGAGTTATTGGTGCTGCATTTATTCAGGCATGTGGTGATGATTCAATCCTGCTCCTAACTCGTGCTTTGAAGATATTACAAAAGCCTTGGTGAGCAGGAAGCCAGTTAATCAACACAGGATACCTAGCCTCTGACCTGCTCTTGCAGCCACAGTATTTCATGTCATCGATCCCAAAAAATCTGTTTAATGGTAACTTCAGGCTATTGATAGTTGGATATCTAGCAATGATAATACCATGGAAAGTCAAGGGCTCTTCCTTGGATATTGACTGGAACTTTTTTGAGTGATTTGTATTTATCATCTATTTAAATAGTGGCTAAATGGTGCATGTGTCGTGCTTTCTGCAGATGTGAGCTACTTTATTTGCTAAGGGACTGCAAATGGAATGGAATGAAGCAGATAAAGATGATCAAGCTGAGAACACTCCCCTGAGAAACACCTGCACTGTAGTCCTGAAATTAAGATGATTGACCTCCAACAGTCACAACAATTTTTTTGATGCAAGGTATATCTCCAAATAATTTAATGTTTTCTTTTTGATGTCCATGGACTACATCTGTACCAGGATACCTCGATGCCACACTTGTTCAAATGCTGGCTGAATATCAGGGGCATTCACTTTGATTTTAGCTCTGGTGTCCTTTGGTCCATGTAGGGACCATATGTGTATGAAGTCTGGAGCTGAGCAGTTCTGGCAAAACCAAAATAGGGCATAGTAAGTAGATTATTGGTGAGTAAGTAACAGCATGATTGATAGTAGACTCCATCACTTTACTGATGGTTGCGAGTAGACTGATTGGCCTTTAATTAGCCAGGCAGGATGTTTTCTGTTTTTATGACCAGTATGTACCTGGAGAGCTTTTCTGCATTGATGGGTAGATGCAAGTGTTATAACTGTATTGGAAGAACTTTGTTAGAGGTACAGCTACTTTGGATCATATATCACCAGCACTGCAACTGGGATGTTCTAGCCCCATTGGCTTTACTATATCCGTGCTTTCATTTGTGTTTTTGGTGTTGTGTGAAGTGAATCAAATTGGCTGAAAGGTGCGCTCTGTGCTGGTAGGGATTTTAGGAAGAAGCCAAAATCGATCATGCCTGGCCCTCTTGGCAGAACATAATTGCAAATGCTTTAAAAAAAATTATTTCACACTCACATGGTGAGCCACACCGCTGCTAACAATGGGAATGTTACTGAAATCTTCCCCTCTATTAAATTATCCACTATTATTTATTTCTAACTCTCATAGGACTGCAGAGCTTTAATTTGATACTTTGAATGTGAGGTTGCTTAGCTCAGTATATTGCAAGCTGTCTTTGCTGGTTGGCATGCATATGTGGTCCTTTGTTGCATCTTCAGGCTGGCAAATCATCATTTTTAGGTTCACTGCTTGAAGTATTCTTGCATATCTGATATTACAAATTAAAAAATATGTACATGAATTAAAATCTAATTCCACATATTTGAATTTTCCTAAGCTTAGAGTACTGTGCAATGTGCACTGCTGGATTTGATGAGAGATTCTTCAACTTTGCCAAAAAATGCTGGCCTATCCACAGCTTTCTCCTCTTCAAATATCCCCAAAAGATAAGATTCTTTATGATCATTGCCTATTGTTCTCTTAAATATTTGAGCCTATTTTGAGAGTTACCATATCTTATCTCATCATAAAGCAATAGAAATCCAGAGGTAAAAAAGGAGATTTTGTTGCATATAACCCCTATCATCTGATCCTACCCTTCCAATGGGGACTGAGATTTGGATTTAAAATTGTACTAACATTATTTAAATGTAATTTTTAATTAAATACATTATGAGAAGCATTCAATGTTTAAAATTTTATAAATATATAGTTGTCCTTTACAATATTCTCATCTTTGAAGACCCTGGAATATGTTTAATGTTGTATGAGTGAAGGTAGTGTTGAGTAGTTAATTATAAACTGTTATTGCACAGATTAGAACCAAATTTAAGGCATAGGTAGATAGATTCTTGATTAGTACATGTGTCAGATTATGGGGAGAAGGCAGGAAAATGAGGTTAGGAGGGAGAGATAGATCAGCCATGATTGAATGGTGGAGTAGACTTGATGGGCCAAATGGTCTAATTTTACGCCTATCACTTATGACCAAATTCAAGTAATAACCAAACCAAACCATCATCTTCATAACCTGCAGTATATTCACAACCGGCCAAGTGGAGTGAAAATGTAAAGGTAAATTATTAGTTGTGTTTATTGAAAATATTTTTTTTTTAAATTTAAATGAACATATTGCAGGCAATTTTTTTATAATTTACAAATATTTATTATATTGTTTTGAACCTTTACATTTTATTTGAACATCAAAACTTGATGACTTTGACATATGGGATTGACAGAACGTTAATGATTTCCAATGGATGGGATTTATTCTGGCCCACCCGTGAGCCTCATCATATGAGTTACAGCTCATCATAAATCATAATCATAAATTATAATTATACTTTTTTTAGCCAAGTATGTTTTGCAACATACGAGGAATTTGATTTGCCATTGATTGCAATAGTCATAGCAATAAAATGCAACAGAACACACAAAATATATTTAACATAAACATCCACCACAATGACTCCTCCCCATTCCACACTGATGGAAGGCGAAAAAATAGTTAAATCTCTTCCCTTCTTTGTTCTCCCACGGTTGGGGGCCTCGAGCCTTCCGTTGACGGGGTGATCTTGGCTCCCATAGCCGGTGGTCGGGGCGATCAAGCTCCCGCATCAGGGGGATCTCAGCTCTCCAGTGCCGGGTGATCAGACCCTGGGTAGGGGCTAGTCAAACCTCTTGCGACTTTGGAGCTTCCCAACACCAGTCTCTACCCGCGACTGCGAGCTCCTCGATGTTGAAATCCGCAGGCTGCAGTTGGAGCGTCGATCCCAGGCAAGGGATCGCAGGCTCCGATGGTAAGTCCACGGCCCCACGGTGGGGCTCAAAGTCAGTCTCGAGCAAGGGTGCACGCTCCATGATGTTAGACCATGGAGTGACTGGAGAAACGATCCGGAAAACAATTGCATCTCCGGCAAGGTAAGAGATTGGAAAAAAAAGTTTGACCCAACTCCCCCCCACAACCCCCCCACATAAAACAAACCAGAGAACATTAACACATACTTTTTAAAACACACTAAATATAACAGAAAAGACAGACAGACCGTTGGCGAGGCTGCCATCGCTGACGGCGCCACATGGTCCTCTCAATCCCACAGAGCTTCAACACTGAAATTCAGGAGAATCTCAGTCAGCAAACCTGAACGTGGTCAATTTGAGGCAATTGTGAATGCAAGCGGTGAGTGCAGGCGCTAAAATCTGGGCAAATGAATGATTGCGAAAATAAAGTAATTACTGGCCTGGTGTCTTGTTAACTCATCTATTGATTGGGTTGATTCATTTACAAATTGCTAACATTAAAAAATAATTATTAGTTCCTTAACGTCCTTTTGAAGCTGCACTTGGAACTGAATTTAAAGGCAGAAATTCTCAAAATGTGTTTCCCAGAAATGTTGTTGGCTTTGGCAAAACCCACTGGGAAAGACAATAAATGACAGTCTTTGGATATTTACAACAGTTCTCCAGGAAAGCTGCTGGTCTCCTGTGGATAATACCGATATAATTTCCTGATGTGGATATATTTGTCAATTTCAATGCATAATTGAAAGGCTTTCATTGAATTAAATGCACATACAAAAAATAATCTCTTTCTGCAGCTTTTCATAAATTGTTTAACCCAGGCTCAGAACATACACATGCACCCAGAAATGTTGACTTTGTTATCAGGCTTATGTTCTGTGTGATGTTTCAAATAAAATGTTTGGTAATAAAGCATACAGCATGAAATTGGTAGGATGACTTGATAGAAACTGGTAATAAAAAGATATGTTCACATGATCAAACCCAAATTGAGTCTGCTGTTTTTCATCACAAGATATATTCACAGCATTTAATCTTAGCCGAGCTCTGCTCAGATTATTGAAACTGTGCTGATTTTTGTTTCTATCCATTCAGCTTCAGTATAATGAAATATTTTGGGAGAAAGATCTTAGTTTATATTTGAAATCCCCCCCCCCCCCCCCCCCCATTTTCTTTACTACATCCGTAGTATCCACCCAATTTTGCCACACATTCACTGTCCTGTTGCTTCAATCCTGGGGGCACAACAGCCGACAGACCTTTCAGCCCAACTTTTAGATTTAAACTCTAAATCTTTCTACTTTCCTCTATCCCTTTAAAGTAACTTGAAAATACCCAATTCTTTACCTGAGCCATTGGTTGTCTCTCCTTTCATTCACCGTTCTGTTTGTAAAGTGCTCACAATGTTTCCTGATCAGTTATATAAATGCAAATTCTTCCTTGCATGTGAAAACTGTGTGCAGTATTTTTTATTGTAAATAGAAACATTGATATTTCACTTACACACCATCATAATGAAAAACGAGTTCTTCAAAATTTCAGAATGTATTTACCTGAGCTGGACCACATCACAATCAGTTATTTTTCCATAAAAAATCAAATGTAAATGTTGAAAAGCGAATATTGCAGTGGGAGATTTGTTTTGTGCTCTGGATTGTCAGTCATAAATGTGGCTATAAATTATGTGTTTTGAATTATGCGTTTTGAAACAACATTTGCCTGCCATTCAACATAAAGTTAAAGCAAATTGAATGTTGAGAAAAAGGAGTTCAATTGAACATCAAGTCAATCAAGTAAAATCAAATCAGGTTTATTGTCATATGCACGTACGGTGAGGTACAGGTAAAATGAAAAACTTGCTTGAAGCAGTATCAGGTACAGAGACTCTGACAACACAAAAAACAGAAAATATACATACAATAACATACATAAATTACACATAAATTGCACGTCAGTGAAAAGGAAAAACTGGTGCGAAAATAAAGATATTAGTGCAAAAATACATGATTAGAAGCTATGTCCATGGTAGTGCAAGATGCGGCCTATTGTGTTCCCTTACCAAAAGAGGATTAGTATTGTTCAAGTTCAAGTTCGCATTTATTGTCACTTAACCAATTAAGGTACTGTGAAATTTGAGTTGTGTGGGTCGATTAAAAAAAAACCTGACAATTGTAGAAAGCTAACTGTTCCTCAAATTGGTGGGGTGGTACTTCAGGCTTCCTAACCCTCTGCTCGATGGTACCATCAAGAAGGGAACATGGCCCAGATGGTGGGGATCCTTGCTAATAGATGCTGCCTTTTTAGCAGGTTCCATGTACATGCTTTTGATGTTGGGTGGGCTGTGCCCACAATGGACTGGCTGAGTTCATAATGGTGGTCACTTATTGTTCTTTCAAGCAGTATAAATAAAAGTAGACAACATTTATTCCCCATCCATCATTGCTATTGTGAATTTGGTGAGCTGCCATCTTGCACTGACACTGTCAGTTTAGCGGAGATGTTGAGATGTCCTAGTACCTGGCGGAGAACTTACAGACAATGTTGCTTGCATGCACCTGCTACACTCTTCCATTTTTATGCTAAATATGACTGTGTTATGAAGAACTGAAATCTTGACAAGTTTTCTCAATACATTTTTAAACTGGTCCACATTTCAACCATATACATTAATGATGGAAGGAATGCATTCTGAAGCTAGTGATGATTAGCCTAATGCCTTTGTACAAATCCCACAAGCAAATTTCCTAAAATGGTTGCACAGATTAAAGCACAGCAGCAACTTTATTTTTTGATGCCTCTCATGCCTGTAAGCTCTCTGTTGACTTATTGTCACTGATTGAGACAGAAATGCTGAGAGCTAAAATAAAGAATTGTACTAGGGTCAAATATGTTTTTTATGCTGGCTACCACAGGTTAACATATGCATGGCCAAAGCCTGAAGTGATTGTAGTTAGAACATATCATGTCTAGAGGTTACATAGAACAGAGAACTGTACACCACAGAAATGGGCACTTCAGCCCATAATGTCAGTGTCAAACATGATGCCAAGTTAAACTAATCTCTCTGTCTGCACATTATCAATATCTCTCCATTCCCTGCATATCCATCTGCCTATCCAAAAGTATCTTAAATGCCACCATTATATCTGCCTTCACCACCATGTTGAGGCACCCGCCACTCTATGCAAAACATTTGCCCTGCACATCTCCTATGCCCTCTAGTCTTTGACCTTTCTACCCAAAGGTTCTGATTATCGACCTTATCAATGCCTCTCATAATTTTATATGCTTCTATCACGTCATCCCTCAGTCTCCGACCTTCCAGAGAAAACAATCCAAGTTTGTTCAACCTCTCCTGAAATGTAATACCCTCTAATCCAGGTAGCATTTTTGTAAACCTCGACTGCAACCTTTGCAAAGCCTCCACATCCTTCCTGTATTGGGGCATCCAGAACTGCACATAACATTCCAAATCCAACCTAACTAAAGTCCTATAAGCTGCAACATGTCTTCATTATTCTCATACTCAATGGCTCGGTCAAAGAAGGTGAGCATACCACACACGTTCTTTACCACTCTGTCTAGTTATGTCGCCAAGTTCTTTCATTAAGCAGCTAATGAAGGATCATGGAACATGATAGTACTTGAGAAGCTCAACCAAATGATGGGGATCCATTGGGAGGACTGAGCCTGGAGTCGGGGGCAAAGATGGAGGCTTCTCCCTTCCATCTCAGCACTGACGACCTCATTTCTTTATTCAATACCACTTGCTCTTCCATCCTGGATTCTGTTGCTCCTCTTAAAATGAAAAAGCCTAAGCCTAAAGGTTGGCCCTGGCTCAATGACACCACCAGAGTCCGAAGAAGAGAGTGCAGAAAATCAGAACGGAAGTATAAATCTGATAAGCTTCAAATTTCCTTCGAACTTCTGAGAAACAATCTTCTCAAATACCAGCAAGCAGTAAAGTCTGCGACAACACAATACTTTTCCGACCTTATTTCCAAAAACGCCCATAATTCCAAGGTCCTATTTAGTACCATTACCTCTGTCATATGTCCTGCCCCCAATACCAACTTAGCTGGGTCCCCTGCTAAGTGCAAAGAATTTACTACATTTTTCACCAGCAAAGTTGAGAACATTAGAACAAATAATTCCCCTCCCATCCGTGACCTAACTGTCTCATTGCTCTGTTCTTCTAAATTAGACGGTTTCCAACCCGTTACTCTACCCTCCCTTGTAAACCCTTCAGAAGCTCTCCACTATGAAACCTGCAACCTGCCCACACGACGTTGTCCCGACTGCCCTTCTGAAGGATGTCATTGCAATAGCTGGTCATTGCAATAGCTGGTCCCAGCATCCTCTCTATCATCAACAGTTCTCTGGCCACTGGCACTGTTCCAACCTGTTTCAAGCACGCGGTGGTCCAGCCCCTCCTGAAAAAACCTAGCCTAGACCCCACCTTGCCTAGCAACTACAGACCTATTTCCAAACTGCCTTTCCTTTCAAAAGTCCTTGAAAAGGTAATTCCAAATCAACTAATGCCTTACCTACACCAAAATACCATCCTGGAAAGTTTCCAATCAGGTTTCAGGGCCCACCACAGCACAGAGTCTGCCTTGTTGAAGGTACACAACGACCTGCTTCTCGCCATTGACTGCGGCGACTGTGCAATCCTGCTCCTTCTCAACCTTAGCGCAGCCTTTGATACAGTGGACCACACAATCCTAATTGACCGTCTCCGGTACGGGGTTTGTGTTGATGGCATTGCCCTGAGCTGGTTCGTTTCCTGCCTCAAAGATAGGAGTTTCTCTACAAACATAGGCAACTCTTTCCCTTCCCCAGCTGTCCTTTGCTGCGGGGTTCCACAAGACTCCATCCTAGGCCCCATTCTCTTCTCTCTGTATATGCTCCCCCTAGGCCAAGTCATTCAAAGGCAAGGCATTTATTTCCACTGCTATGCAGACGATACACAGCTCTAACTCCCTCTGAAACCCAACAACCGATCAAATCTACTCAGCCTTATGCACTGCCTCGAGGATATAAAGTGTTGGATGGCATAAAACTTCCTCCAACTAAACGAGAGCATGTCTGAGGTCATCCTGAGGATGCAAACGAGACTCCAGGATGGTATGTTGCCTCCCTGGTGCAAGGGTCAGGGATGTCACTGAACGGCTGCAGAACATTCTGGAGGGGGAGGGTGAACAGCCAGTTGTCGTGGTGCATATTAGCACCAACGATATAGGTAAAAAAAGGGATGAGGTCCTACAAGATGAATTTAGGGAGCTAGGAGATAAACTTAAAAGTAGTACCTCAAAGGTAATAATCTCTGGATTACTACCAGTACCACGGGCCAGTCAGAGTAGAAATAGGAGGATATTGCAGATGAATACGTGGCTTGAAAAATGGTGCAAGGGGGAGGGATTCAAATTTTTAGGGCATTGGAACCAGTTCTGGGGGAGGTGGGACCAGTACAAACAGGACGGTCTGCACCTGGGCTGGAATGGAACCAATGTCCTTGGGGGAGTGTTTGCTAGTGCTGTCAGGGAGGATTTAAACTAATGTGGCAGGGGGATGGGTACAAGAGCAGAGAGGCAGGGGGGTGTAAAATGAGGGTAGAAGCAATAGGTAGCAAGGTGAAAAGTAAAAGTGGCAGGCAGACAAAACCAGGGCAAAAATCAAAAAGGGCCACTTTTCAACATAATAGTATAAGGGGTAAGAGCGTTGTAAAAACAAGCCTGAAGGCTTTGTGTCTCAACGCAAGGAGTATTCGCAATAAGGTGGATGAGTTGAACGTGCAGATAGCCATTAATGATTATGATATAGTTGGGATCACGGAGACATGGCTCCAGGGTGACCAAGGCTGGGAGCTGAACATCCAGGGATATTCAATATTCAGGAGGATTAGAGAGAAAGGAAAAGGAGGTGGGGTAGCGTTGCTGGTTAGAGAGGAGATTAATGCAATGGAAAGGAAGGACATTAGTTTGGAGGATGTGGAATCGGTATGGGTAGAGCTGCGAAACACTAAGGGGCAGAAAATGCTGGTGGGTGTTGTGTACAGGCCACCTAACAGTAGTAGTGAAGTTGGAGATGGTATCAAACAGGAAATTAGAAATGCGTGCGACAAAGGCAAAACAGTTATAATGGGTGACTTCAATCTACATATAGATTGGGTGAATCAAATTGGCAGGGGTGCTGAGGAAGAGGATTTCTTGGAATGTATGCGGGATAGTTATCTAAATCAACATGTAGAGTAACCAACGAGAGAGCAGGCTATTTTAGACTGGGTATTGAGTAATGAAGAAGGGTTAGTTAGCAGTCTTGTTGTACGTGCCCCCTTGGGCAAGAGTGACCATAATATGGTTGAATTCTTCATTAGGATGGAGAGTGACATTGTTAATTCAGAAACAATGGTTCTGAACTTAAAGAAAGGTAACTTTTGAGGGTATGAGACGCGAATTGGCCAAGATTGACTGGCAATTAATTCTAAAAGGGTTGACGGTGGATATGCAATGGAAGACATTTAAAGACTGCATGGATGAACTACAAAAAATTTTCATCCCAGTTTGGCAAAAGAATAAATCAGGGAAGGTAGTGCATCCGTGGATAACAAGGGAAATCAGGGATAGTATCAAAGCGAAGAATGATGCATACAAATTAGCCAGAAAAAGCAGCATACCAGAGGACTGGGAGAAATTCAGAGACCAGCAGAGGAGGACAAAGGGCTTAATTAGGAAAGGAAAAATAGATTATGAAAGAAACTGGCAGGGAACATAAAAACTGACTGCAAAAGTTTTTATAGATATGTGAAAAGAAAGAGATTAATTAAAACAAATGTAGGTCCCTTGCAGTCAGAAACAGGTGAGTTGATCATGGGGAACAAGGATATGGCGGACCAATTGAATAACTACTTTGGTTCCGTCTTCACTAAGGAAGATATAAATAATCTGCCGGAAATAGCAGGGGACCGCGGGTCAAAGGAGTTGGAGGAATTGAGTGAAATCCAGGTTAGTCGGGAAGTGGTGTTGGGTAAATTGAATGGATTAAAGGCCGATAAATCCCCAGGGCCAGATAGGCTGCATCCCAGAGTACTTAAGGAAATAGCTACAGAAATAGTGGATGCATTAGTAATAATCTTTCAAAACTCTTTAGATTCTGGAGTAGTTCCTGAGGATTGGCGGGTAGCAAACGTAACCCCACTTTTTAAGAAGGGAGTGAGAGAGAAAACGGGGAATTACAGACCAGTTAGTCTAACATCGGTAGTGGGGAAACTGCTCTAGTCAATTATTAAAGATGGGAAAGCAGCACATTTGGAAAGTGGTGAAATCATTGGACAAAGTCAGCATGGATTTACGAAAGGTAAATCATGTCTGACGAATCTCATAGAATTTTTCGAGGATGTAACTAATAGCGTGGCTAGGGGAGAACCAGTGGATTTGGTGTATCTGGACTTCCAGAAGGCTTTCGACAAGGTCCCACATAAGAGATTAGTATACAAACTTAAAGCACACGGCATTGGGGGTACAAACAGGAAGCAAAGAGTAGGAGTAAACGGGTCCATTTCAGAATGGCGGGCAGTGACTAGTGGGGTACCGCAAGGCTCAGTGCTGGGACCTCAGCTATTTACAATATATATTAATGATCTGGATGAGGGAATTGAAGGCAATATCTCCAAGTTTGCGGATGACACTAAGCTGGGGGGCAGTGTTAGCTGTGAGGAGGTTGCTAGGAGACTGCAAGGTGACTTGGATAGGCTGGGTGAGTGGGCAAATGTTTGGCAGATGCAGTATAATGTGGATAAATGTGAGGTTATCCATTTTGGTGGCAAAAACAGGAAAGCAGACTGTTATCTAAATGGTGGCCGTTTAGGAAAAGGGGAGATGCAGCGAGACCTGGGTGTCATGGTACACCAGTCATTGAAAGTAGGCATGCAGGTGCAGCAGGCAGTGAAGAAAGCGAATGGTATGTTAGCTTTCATAGCAAAAGGATTTGAGTATAGGAGCAGGGAGGTTCTATTGCAGTTGTACAGGGTCTTGGTGAGACCACACCTGGAGTATTGCATACAGTTTTGGTCTCCAAATCTGAGGAAGGACATTATTGCCATAGAGGGAGTGCAGAGAAGGTTCACCAGACCGATTCCTGGGATGTCAGGACTGTCTTATAAAGAAAGACTGGATAGACTTGGTTTATACTCTCTAGAATTTAGGAGATTGAGAGGGGATCTTATAGAAACTTACAAAATTCTTAAGGGGTTGGACAGGCTAGATGCAGGAAGATTGTTCCCGATGTTGGGGAAGTCCAGGACAAGGGGTCACAGCTTAAGGATAAGGGGGAAATCCTTTAAAACCGAGATGAGAAAAACTTTTTTCACACAGAGAGTGGTGAATCTCTGGAACTCTCTGCCACAGAGGGTAGTTGAGGCCAGTTCATTGGCTATATTTAAGAGGGAGTTAGATGTGGCCCTTGTGGCTAAATGGATCAGAGGGTATGGAGAGAAGGCAGGTACGGGATACTGAGTTGGATGATCAACCATGATCATATTGATTGGCGGTGCTGGCTCGAAGGGCCGAATGGCCTACTCCTGCAACTAATTTCAATGTTTCTATGTTTCTATGTTTCTATCCTACGCAGCCCCTCGGACTCCATCAAAACGATTGCAGGCAACCTTGGAAGCCCAACCTCCTTACTCAAACCGGAGTCAAAAACCTTGGCGTGATATTTGACTCCGTATTAAAGTTTGACAAACAAGTCAATGCTGTGGTAATAGCTAGCTTCTTCCAGCTTCGCACGATAGCTAAAATCAAACCATTCCTCCAATTCGACGACCTTGAAAAGACCATCCACGCATTTATCTCCTCCCACCTTGATTACTGCAACTCCCTATACACTGGCATCAACCAATCATCCCTGAATCGCCTGTAATTGATCCAAACGCCGCAGCGAGACTTCTGACGGGTACCCGTAAAAAGGACCACATCACCCCGACCCTGGCCTCTCTCCATTGGCTCCCAGTACAGTACAGAATCAATTTCAAGCTCCTCCTATATGTATACAAAGCCCTTAACGGGCTTTCCCCCACCTATATCAAAAACCTGCTAACCCACCATTCTACCTCCAGGTCCCTCAGGACAATAGACAATAGGGGCAGGAGTAGGCCATTCGGCCCTTCGAAACAGCACTGCCATTCAATGTGATCATGGCTGATCATCCCCAATCAGTACCCCGTTCCTGCCTTCTCCCCATATCCCCTGACTCCGCTATTTTTAAGAGCGCTCTCTAGCTCTCTTTTGAAAGCATTCAGAGAACCTGCCTCCACCGCTCTCTGAGGCAGAGAATTCCACAGACTCACCACTCTCTGTGAGAAAAAGTGTTTCCTCGCCTCCGTTCTAAATGGCTTACTCCTTATTCTTAAACTGTGGCCCCTGGTTCTGGACTCCCCCAAAATCGGGAACATGTTTCCTGCCTCTAATGTGTCCAAACCCTTTACAATCTTATATGTTTCAGTGAGATCCCCTCTCATCATTCTAAACTCCAGAGTGTACAAGCCCAGCTGCTCCATTCTCTCAGCATATGACAGTCCCGCCATCCCACGAATTAACCTTGTAAACCTACGATGCACTCCCTCAATAGCAAGAATGTCCTTCCTCAAATTAGGGGACCAAAACTGCACACAATACTCCAGGTGTGGTCTCACTAGGGCACTGTACAACTACAGAAGGATCTCTTTGCTATATTTGATTCCTCTTGTTATAAAGGCCATCATGCCATTCACTTTCTTCACTGCCTGCTGTACCTGCATGCTTACTTTCATAGGCTGATGTACAAGGACCCCCCAGATCCAGTTGTACCTCTGCTTTTCCCAACTTGACACCATTTAGATAGTAATCTTCCTTCCTGTTTTTGCTATCAAAGTGGATAACCTCACAATTATCCGCATTAAACTTTATCTGCCATGCATCTGCCCACTCCGCCAACCTGTCCAATCGCCCTGCATTCTCATAGCATCCTCCTCACAGTTCATACTGCCACCCAGCTTTGTGTCATCTGCAAATTTGCTAATGTTACTTTGAATCCCTTCATCCAAATCAATTATGTATATTGTAAATAGCTGCGGTCCCAGCACCGAGCTTTGCGGTACCCCACTAGTCACTGCCTGCAATTCTGAAAGGGACCCGTTAATCCCTACTCTTTGTTTCCTGTCAGCCAACCACTTCTCTATCCATGTCAGCACTCTACCTCCAATACCATGTGCCCTAAATTTGCCCATTAATCTCCTATGTGGGACCTTATCAAATGCTTTCTGAAAGTCCAGGTACACTACGTCCACTGGCTCTCCCTTGTCCGTTTTCATAGTTACATCTTCAAAAAATTCCAGTAGTTTAGTCAAGCATGATTTCCCCTTCGTAAATCAATGCTGTCTCGGACCGATCCTGTTACTGCTATCCAAATGTTCGGCTATTTCATCTTTTATAATTGACTCCAGATTCGTCCCCACCACCCATGTCAGGCTAACAGGTCTTTAATTCCCTGTTTTCTCTCTCCCGCCTTTCTTAAATAGTGGAATAACATTAGCTACCCTCCAATCCACAGGAACTGAACCTGAGTCCATAGAACATTGGATAATTATCACCAATGCATCCACGATTTCTAGAGCCACTTCCTTAAGTACCCTGGGATGCAGACCATCAGGCCCTGGGGATTTATCAGCCTTCAGTCCCATCAGTCTATCCAACACCATTTCCAGCCTGATGTGGATTTCCTTCAGTTCCTTCGTTGCCCCAGATATTTTAAACATTACCAAATCCTCTTGCTTCCCGCTCATCTTCGCTTTAATTTTTCTACTGTCCCTGACGTCGCTTGTCAGCCATGGTCATCCCTTTCTCCCCTGGAATCTTTCTTCCTCCTGGGAATGAACTGATCCTGCACCTTCTATATTATTCCTAGAAATACCGGCCATTTTTGTTCTACTGTCATCCCTGCTAGTGTATCTTTCCAGTCAACTTTTGCCAGCTCCTCCCTCATGGCCCCATAGTCCCCTTTATTCAACTGCAACGCTGACACCTCCGATCTACCCTTCTCCCTCTTGTAGATTAAACCTGACCATGTCACTGCCTCCTAATGACTCATTAACCTCAAGGTCCTTTATCAAATCCGGTTCATTACATAACACTAAATCCAGAATTGCCTTCTCCCTGGTTGGCGCCAATACAAGCTGTTTTAAGAATCCATCACAAAGGCACTCTACAAAGTCCCTTTCTTGGGGTCCAGTACCAACCTGATTGGCCCCGTCTACCTGCATGTTGAAATCTCCCATAATAACCACAGCATTACTTTTGCTACATGCCAATTTTAACTTCTGATTCAACTTGTGCCCTATGTCCAGGCTACTTTGGGAGCCTGCAGATTAGTCCCATTAAGGTCTTTTTACCCTTACAATTCCTTAGTTCTATCCACACTGACTCCACATGTCCTGTTTCAATGTCACCCCTTGCAAAGGACTGAATATCATTCATCACCAACAGGGCAACCCCACCCCCTCTGCCCACCTGTCTGTTTTTTCGATAGGAGGTAAACCCTTGAATATTCAGTTCCCAGCCCTGGCCCTCTTGCAGTCATGTCTCAGTAATTCCCACAACATCATACTTGCCAGTTTCTAACTGAGCCTCGCAGCTCGTCCACTTTATTCCTTATACTTCGCGCATTCATATACAGCACTTTGACCTCCGTATTCACTTCACCCCTCGCACCGCCCGCAATTGGCCCTGACCTTACTCTGTTGTCCATTCTCGAGCTTTCGTTCCCATTAATTCGAGAATCTTTTGTAATTTTTCCTGTAGTCGCTTCCCCTTCAACTCCATCTTTATACACCCAATTTGTCAATCCCTCCCCCCCCCCACAATTAGTTTAAACCCACACGTGAAGCCGTAGCGAACCTGCCTGCCAGAATGTCGGTCCCCCTCCAGTTAAGTTGTAACCCATCACTTTTTTACAGGTCACCCCTACCCCAGAAGAGATCCCAGTGGTCGGCCGACTTGGGTCTACTGACTTTCCCGCAGTCCAGGTTTAAGCTCAGGGGCGACCGCACTTTTGCGGTTGCAGTACCTAGACTATGGAACAGCATCCCTCTTCTCATCAGAACTGCCCCCTCCATCGACTCCTTTAAGTCTAGACTTAAAACCTATTTCTACTCACAAGCGTTTCTTGAGGTCATCTGAGGGAGCGCTGTATGTATGTATTTATGTATATATTGTTAGATCTATGTACCATTGTATGTAGCACGTTATGTAGCACTTTGGGAGAGGAATGGAGAGCAGGGGAGAGACAAGACTTTGCCTTCCATCACAGTGAGGAGGAGATTCACTGTGATGGATGTTTGTGTAAATTGTGTTGGTGTGTGTCTTGGTTCTTCTCTTGTATGACTGCAGAAACCAAATTTCGTTTGAACTTCATGTGAGGTTCAAATGACAAATAAACGGTATTGTATTGTATTATTGTATTGTATTGTTAGTACCTGCACTGATGTAAAGCACTTTGGTCAATGAGAGTTGTTCTTAAATGTGATATAGAAATAAAATTGACTTGACTTGACATAAGGGCATAGAATGGCATTGTTCAGAAGGTACATCTGGTTTTTGTGTGATGCAAATACACAGTTCTGGGGATACTCAGCAAGTGTGAAGAAAGAAAAGAAAATGGGAGACTGTATCGATGGTGATAAAATTGACAAGTTCTGCAAAAATGCAGGAGGCAATCCCGATGCCTGCAACAAAGGTAAAACAGTTATAATGGGTGACTTTAATCTACATATAGATTGGGTGAATCAAATTGGCAGGGGTGCTGAGGAAGAGGATTTCTTGGAATGTATGCGGGATAGTTTTCTAAACCAACATGTAGAGGAACCAACGAGAGAGCAGGCTATTCTAGACTGGGTATTGAGTAATGAGGAAGGGTTAGTTAGCAGTTTTGTTGTGCGTGGCCCCTTGGGCAAGATATGGTTGAGTTCTTCATTAGGATGGAGAGTGACATTGTTAATTCAGAAACAAGGGTTCTGAACTTAAAGAAAGGTAACTTTGAGGGTGTGAGACGTGAATTGGCCAAGATTGACTGGCAATTGATTCTTAAAGGGTTGACGGTGGATATGCAATGGAAGGCATTTAAAGACTGCATGGATGAACTACAACAATTGTTCATCCCAGTTTGGCAAAAGAATCAATCATGGAAGGTAGTGCATCCGTGGATAACAAGGGAAATCAGGGATAGTATCAAAACAAAAGTTGAGGCGTACAAATTAGCCAGAAAAAGCAGCCTACCAGAGGACTGGGAGTCCAGCAGAGGAGGACAAAGGGCTTAATTAGGAAAGGAAAAATAGATTATGAAAGAAAACGGGCAGGGAACATAAAAACTGACTGCAAACGTTTTTATAGATATGTGAAGAGAAAGAGATTCGTTAAAACAAATGTAGGTCCCTTGCAGTCAGAAACAGGTGAATTGATCATGGGGAACAAGGACATGGCAGACCAATTGAATAACTACTTTGGTTCCGTCTTCACTAAGGAAGACATAAATAATCTGCCGGAAATAGCAGGGGACCGCGGGTCAAATGAGATGGAGGAACTGAGTGAAATCCAGGTTAGCCGGGAAGTGGTGTTAGGTAAATTGAATTGATTAAAGGGTGATAAATCCCCTGGGCCGGGTAGCTAATGTAACCCCACTTTTTAAAAAGGGAGGGAGAGAGAAAACGGGGAATTACAGACAAGTTAGTCTAACATCAGTAGTGGGGAAACTGCTAGAGTCAGTTATTAAAGATGGGATAGCAGCACATTTGGAAAGTGGTGAAATCATTGGACAAAGTCAGCATGGATTTACGAAAGGTAAATCATGTCTGACAAATCTTTTTTTTTATTTTTTTTAATTTATTTTTTATTAGAAGTACAATAAGTTCCAGTAATACACACCACATATATCTCATTACATTTGTTGTACCCCTTCATTGTTTGAACTTTAAAAAAGATAGAAATAAAGGAAGTAAGGAAAGTGAGAAAGAGTCGTGAAGATGCAGGAAAGTGTTGGGAAAAGAAAGCCCATTAGAAAAGGAGTTAGAGAAGAAAGTTAAGAAATAGACCCTAGAAAAGAAAGAAAGAGTAACAATCGCTCTATTATAAAAATAAATTCGCAAAAAGGGATATACCAACCGTTTTTTTCACCCCCTGTTACCAGATCCTGGCACCATTTATTTTTTAAATTACTATTGCACCTTATGCTTGTAATAAGTCCATAAATGCAGACCACGTATTTTGGAAGTGGTCTGCTTTGCCTGCTAGGAGGAGTCTCATCTCTTCCAGATGTAATGTTTCGAACATGTTTGAAATCCACACTTTTATTGTTAGTATAGGAGCATTTTTCCAGAATTTGAGTATAAGCCTTTTTCCCATTATTAGCCCGTAATTAAGTAAATTCTTTTGAAACACGTTTTGTTCAGGGCTACCTTCCGTTATTCCAAAAATAATCCATTCTGCTTTTGGTATGAGTTTTATTTTAAATAGTTTTGTGAAGATTTCAAATATTTTGTTCCAGAATTTTTGGATTTATATACAAAAAAACAAAATAGTGCGCCATGGTGGCTTCATGAGACTTACATTTATCACAAATGGGTGAGACGTTAGGGAAAAGTTTATTTATTTTTGTTTTTGAATAGGATAGTCTATGTAATGTTTTGAATTGAATTAGAGTATGTCGTACGTTGATCGAGCATTTATGCACATATAGTAAGTGTTTATCCCAGCTTTCTTTTGAAATTTTTATAGCTAGTTCTTGTTCCCAGGCTCTTCTAATACCATCAGTTGTAGGTATTTCTATATTTAAAATAGTGTTGTATAAGTATGATATTAGGTTTGCTGATTCGGCCTTTGTCTTCATTGCTTCGTCCAGTAAGTCTGGAGGCATGTTATGATAGTCTTTTGTGTATTTTTTCAGATAGTCACACAATTGAAGATATTTAAAATATTGATTATTTCTCAAATTATATTTCAGTTGTAATTGTTGAAATGATAATAATTTTCCGAATTCATACAAGTCTCCGAGCATTTTGATTCCTGTTCTTTCCCATTGTGTAAATGATTTATCTATAGTAGAAGGTTTAAATGACAGATTATTGACTATTGGCATTAAAAGAGATAGATTTCTTAATTTTAGATTCAGTTTTATTTGTTTCCAAGTTCTAATTGCGCTATGTATAATTGGATTTCTATTGTAATTTTTGTTATTCAGATTCATTGGTGAAAGGAGTGTCGCTCCTATATTACACGGAGAGCAGTCCTCTCTCTCCATTATAATCCAGTCCACCTGCTGGGCAGAATTGTCCAGCAGGTGAATCATGTTTTTAATATTTACTGCCCAATTATAAAGTTAGGGAGCGCTAAACCACCCAGCTCTTTGGGTTTACTAAGGTGTGTTCTTTGTATTCTGTGGGATTTATAGTCCCATATACAATTTGTAATGTCTGAGTCCAGTTTTTTGAAAAACTTTTTTGGAAGATATATATGTATTGATTGAAATAGATATAGAATTTGTGGTAGAAAGATCATTTTTATAGCATTTATTCGACCTATTATAGACATCGGGAGTGTTTTCCAGAATTTGATTAGACTATTTAGTTTCTTAAGTAAGGGACTATAATTGGCATTAAACATAGCATGATAGTTTCTAGTAATTTCAATACCCAAATATTTAAATTTTTCTGTAGCTATTTTAAAGGGCAATTTTAAGAGATGTGTTGAGTCTTTCGGTTTTATCGACATAATTTCACTTTTGTTCCAGTTTATTCTGTATCCTGAGAAAGATCCAAAGTCCTCGATTAGATTTAGTATATTTGGTATTCTAATTTGGGGTTTTGTGATGTATAGTAGTGCGTCTGGATATAAAGATATTATGTTATTTGAATATTTTGTATTATAACCGTAAATATCCGGGTGTGTTCGGAATCTCTCAGCTAAAGGTTCAATTACCAGAGCAAATAACAGTGGTGATAATGAACATCCTTGTCTATTGCCCCTTGATAATTGGAATTTCGTAGATAGTATATTATTAGTTAATATTCTAGCCATTGGTTTGTTATATAATAATTTTATCCATGCGATGCAGTTCTCTCCCATTTGAAATGTTTGCAATAATTTAATCATATAATCCCATTCTACTTCATCAAATGCTTTTTCTGCATCCAATGAAATGATTGATAACTCTTGTTCTTGAGGTTTGTGTGAATGCATTATGTTAAGCAGAAGTCTCAGGTTATTAAATGAGTGTCTCTTGGGCATAAATCCCGTTTGATCTTCGTTTATTAATTTACTAACATATTTACTTAATCTTCTAGCTAGTGTTTTCGCTAATATTTTTTAATCCGTATTTAAGAGTGCAATAGCTCTATATGAACCTGGTTCTTCTATGTCTTTATCTTTTTTAAGTATTAATGTAATCGTTGATTCTGCTTGTGTTTCAGGTAGGATTAGTTCTTTAAAAGCGTATGTATACATTTTCTGTAAATGTGGTGTAACTATGTCGTAAAAACATTTATAAAATTCGTTACTGAATCCGTCTGGTCCTGGTGTTTTTCCATTCTTTAGTGTGTTTATTGTGTCTTCTATCTCCTCTGTAATTTGTGCTCCCAGTTCCTCTTGTTCCTTCAATTCTAGTTTTGGAAGATTACAGTTGTCCAAGAATTTTGAAACTTTATTATTATCTGTTAGCGTTTTGGATGTGTATAAATTCTGGTAAAATTGAGCAAATCTTTTATTGATATCGTTGGGCAGTGTTAACGAATCTTATAGAATTTTTCGAGGCTGTAACTAGTAGAGTGGATAAGGGAGAACGAGTGGATGTGTTATATCTGGACTTTCTGAAGGCTTTCGACAAGGTCCCACAAAAGAGATTAGTATACAAACTTAAAGCACGGTATTGGGGGTTCAGTATTGATGTGGATAGAGAACTGGCTAGCAAACAGGAAGCAAAGAGTAGGAGTAAATGGGTCCTTTTCAGAATGGCAGCGAGTGACTAGTGGGGTACCGCAAGGCTCAGTGCTGGGACCCCAGCTATTCACAATATATATTAATGATTTGGACGAGGGAATTGAATGCAACATCTCCAAGTTTGCAGATGACACGAAGCTGGGGGACAGTGTTAGCTGTGAGGAGGATGCTAGGAGGCTGCAAGGTGACTTGGATAGGCTGGGTGAGTGGGAAAATGCATGGCAGATGCAGTATAATGTGGATAAATGTGAGGTTATCCACTTTTGTGGCAAAAACAGGAAAGTAGACTATTATCTAAATGGTGGCCGATTAGGAAAAGGGGAGATGCAACGAGACCTGGGTGTCATGGTACACCAGTCATTGAAAGTAGGCATGCAGGTGCAGCAGGCAGTGAAAAAAGCGAATGGTATGTTAGCATTCATAGCAAAATGATTTGAGTATAGGAGCAGGGAGGTTCCTATGTACAGGGTATTGGTGAGACCACACCTGGAGTATTGTGTACAGTTTTGGTCTCCAAATCTGCGGAAAGACATTCTTGCCAGGGGGAGTACAGAGAAGGTTCACCAGACTGATTCCTGGGATGTCAGGACTTTCATATGAAGAAAGACTGGATAGACTCGGCTTGTACTCGCTAGAATTTAGAAGATTGAGGGGGAATCTTATAGAAACGTACAAAATTCTTGGGGGGTTGGACAGGCTAGATGCAGGAAGATGTTCCCGATGTTGGGGAAGTCCAGGACAAGGGGTCACAGTTTACGGATAAAGGGGAAATCTTTTACGACCGAGATGAGAAAAAAAATTTTCACACAGAGAGTGGTGAATCTCTGGAACTCTCTGCCACAGAAGGTAGTTGAGGCCAGTTCATTGGCTATATTTAAGAGGGAGTTAGATGTGGCCCTTGTGGCTAAAGGGATCAGGGGGTATGGAGAGAAGGCAGGTACAGGATACTGAGTTGGATGATCAGCCATGATCATATCGGTGCAGGCTCGAAGGGCTGAATGGCCTACTCCTGCACCTATTTTCTATGTTTCTATGTTTCTATGATACAGTCATCCATATAATGGAGAAAGAGTTGGTATACGGTGCCAGAATAGGTTTGGAACAAGGAAAAGTTATTAAAAAGTCAGACAAAGCTGGGGTCCATGTGAGTCACCATGGCCACACCTTTGATTTGTAGAAAGTGAGGGAAACTAAAAGAGAATTTACTCAATGTAAGAACAGTTTAGCCAAATGGTTTCAGGGCAGTTACAGGATTGACATCTACCTGGAAAATAGCCTAGGCAGGTGCTACTGACAAAATCTAGCTGTAATCCAGTCTGACTAGCCACTGGCCAGTCAATCCACTCTTCATCATCAGCAAAATGATGAAAGGTGTCATTACTGGATACTCGCCAGTGACTACTCTCTGAGTTACAAAGCCTCGAGGTTTCATTGCACTCGAAATATAGATCAAAGAGCTAAAGTTCAGAAAATGTAAAAGTGAAAGCCTTGGCATCTGGGGAGCATTTTACCAAGTGTACCATCAGGTAGCCTTGGGGAAAATGACAAAAATGGGCCTAGAGGAAAACATTTCAGAGGCCAAACATTTTTTTTTGTGGTTGTCAGAAATCAATCAGTTCAATTGCTTTGCCCAAGAACAGAAGACATTACAGAGTTGTGGACACAGCCCAGTCCATCTTATAGAAGATACAAAAGCTTGAACATATGACAACCTGATTCAAGAACAGCTCTTACCCTGCTGTTATCATACTATTGATCAGATTTTTCATCTGCTATGGATGCATCTCAATCTTCCAATCTATATCATTGCGGCACTCACACTTTTCTCTTCATCTGCATTTTATCTGTAACTGTAACACTATATTCTGAACTTTGTTTCCTTTTATACAAAATGTTGCACTCATGTATGTTATGATCTGTGCAAGATTTAGTGTGGTAGAGGAAATAATTTACCAACAATAACTTGGAGAATTTGGGAAAGAAGGGGTGTGCTGGTATTATAATTAATTCTTTCATATGATGTGTACTTAAAGGGTTAGATTGAAGTTTGTAGTCTAGCTCAATTTGGTACTAACCTGAACAGATTGTTAGGCCATTTCAGGGGCAAGTAAGACTCAATAACATCGCTAGGGTTACCCAGGGTCACAAAAAGGCAGGTGAAGAGGCAAATACTTCTTCAAGAAGAGTATTTGTGAACCAGATATATTTTTCAGTTGCTTCATTTTTTAAATTATCTTTATGTTCCAGTGCTACTTAATGGCTTGAATTTTAATTCTCTAGTTGCTAAAAGGGGATTACATTTCATGGTGCCAGATCAAAGATCAAATAACTTAAACATCAAACAACTGTAGCCACTCACAAATTGCCTCTGGCATGAATAATAAGGCAATAAAAAGGGTCAGGTTTAGTGGGGAACGAGAGCCAGAGTTGAGAGAGAAAAAAGTGTCAGAGCCAAGGAGAAATTAGTCATGGTTATATAGGATGGAAAAATACATTTTTTGCCCACCATACATGCTGACCACTATGTTGTTGTCAGTTAATCACATCTGCCTACATTTTGCCCCTAATCTAATTTGCCTACTATTAATTTACTAGTGTAAATACCATTTGAACGTTGTAATCCTACCTGACTCTACCATCTCCTCTGGCAGTAAGGAGAAGGGGAAACAATAAAAAAGGTTCTCAAGAACAAACAATGAAGTAGACAACAGAAGGTATGCAAAGCTAGGAGGAAATCAGGTTCAGTATACAAGAAGTGAGGAAAAAAGAAGAGATAAAGAGCACAAATATATAATAGTAAAGTTTAAGGTAAGCTGCATTATGTGAAGGGTTGAAAAGTGTTACCAGGGTCTACTTAAATCATTTTGAGACATGAAAGAACTGTGGATTACTTTGTTATTGGAGGAGATTTGGATTTGAGCAGAGGAAAGTCAAAACAACAGACGCACAACCCCGAGGCAGCCTTCATTGTTGCGGGTGACTTCAATCACTCCAACCTGAAGACTGTACTCCCCAAATTCCACCAACATGTATCCTTCCCCACTAGAGTAGACAAGACACTGGACAAAGTCTACACTGACATGGCTGAAGCTTACAAAGCCGTCCCCCTCCCCCACCTTGGTCAGTCTGATCACCTCTCATTGTTCCTGCTCCCTAAGTACTCTCCACTCATCAGACGGGTTAAACCCACTGTGAGGACAGTTAAAGTCTGGTCAGAGGGAAGCGGACTCCACACTTCAGCAGTGTTTTGGAAACACTGACTGGAAGGCGTTTGCAGCCCAGGCCACCCTTGACTCCCACACGGACATTGATTCCTACACGTCCTCTGTTCTGGACTTCATAAACTCCATCATCAATAGTGTCACCTCCCTCAAACGGGTGACCATATTCCCAAATCAGAAACCATGGATGAACAGCGAGGTCAGGCTACTGCTGAAAGCACGGGACACCGCTTTCAGGTCAGGCGATGCTCGAGCCTACAGTTCATCCAGGGCTAACCTGAAGAGGGGCATCAAGAAGGCCAAGCACTGCCATAAACTCAGGATTGAGGAGCACTTCAACAACAACTCCGACACCCGACGCATGTGGGAAGGCATCCAGGCCATCACAGACTATAGACCCACCGACACCATCCCCACATCCAGCGACGCCTCCTTCCTTGAGGAGCTTAACCACTTCTATGGCTGCTTTGACAGGGACAATCTAGAGACAGCCATCAAGGCTGTGCTCCCTGCTGATCACCAACCCCTCACACTCACCCCCTACGACGTGTACGTGGCACTGAGTAGGACTAGTGCACGTAAGGCTGCTGGCCCTGACGGCATCCCCGGGCGCGTCCTCAGGGCCTGTGCTGCGCAGCTGACAGACGTCTGGACTGACATCTTCAACCTGTCACTTGCCCAAGCAGTTGTCCCCACGTGCCTTAAAACCACCTCCATCGTGCCTGTGCCAAAACACTCCACTGCGGCAAGCCTCAACGACTTCCGCCCAGTTCCACTTACCCCCATCATCACCAAGTGCTTCGAGAGGCTGGTCCTGGCACACCTCAAAGGCTGCCTACCCCCCACATTGGATCCCTATCAGTTTGCCTACCGCAAGAATAGGAGTACGGAGGATGCCATCTCAACGGCACTTCACTCCGCCTTCTCCCACCTCGACAACAGAGACACTTACGTAAGAATGTTGTTCATCGATTACAGCTCAGCATTCAATAATAATAATAATAATACATTTTATTTATGGGCGCCTTTCAAGAGTCTCAAGGACACCTTACAAAAATTTAGCAGGTAGAGGAAAAACATGTAAGGGGAATTAAATAAATAGTAGAGACATGACTAGTACACAAAGTAAAGACAGAATACGATTCAAAACACAATATGAGGCAATTAATGCACAGATGAAAAGGGAGGGGGACGTGGGGCTAAGGATAGGCAGAGGTGAAGAGATGGGTCTTGAGGCGGGGTTGGTTTTGATTCAACACCATTATACCCTCTAAACTGATCACCAAACTCGGTAACCTGGGCATCGACCCCTCCCTCTGCAACTGGATACTGGACTTTCAAACCAACAGACCCCAGTCTGTTAGGTTAGACAAGCACACCTCTTCAACCCTCACCCTGAACACCGGCGTTCCACAGGGCTGGGTGCTGAGCCCCCTCCTCTACTCCCTCTTCACTAACGACTGCACACCTGTACATGGTACTAACACCATCATCAAGTATGCAGATGATACAACGGTGATTGGCCTCATCAGCAACAACGATGAGTCGGCCTATAGGGAAGAGGTCCAGCCCCTAGCAGCATGGTGCACTGACAACAACCTGGCCCTTAACTCCAAGAAGACCAAGGAGCTCATTGTAGACTTCAGGAAGTCTAGGGGCGGCACGCACACCCCCATCCACATCAATGGGACGGAGGTGGAACGTGTTTCCAACTTCAGGTTCCTGGGGGTCAACATCTCCGATGACCTCTCTTGGACCCACAATACCTCAACTCTGGTCAAGAAGGCTCACCAGTGTCTCTTGAATTGAATTGAATTGAATCCTTTATTTGTCATTCAGACCTTTCGGTCTGAACGAAATGTCGTTGCCTGCAGCCATACATGTAATAATAAACAACACACAATAAACACAAATTAACAACCACCACAGTGAGTTCACCAAGCACCTCCTCACTGTGATGGAGGCAAAAGTCTTAGGGTTATTGTCTCTTCCCTCCTCTTCTCCCTCTGCGCTGAGGCGATACCCCACCGGGCGATGGTAAGTCAGTCCAGCGGTTCAAGCTCCGTGGCCCGGGGTGGTCGAAGCTGCCGCCCTCCAGTCCAGCGGACGCAGTTGTTGCCACGGGAGCTCCGGAAAACAGGCACCAGCCTGTGACCTGCGAGCTCCCGACGATGTCGTCAACTGGCCCGCGGCCGAGCCCTGGATTCAGGTCACCGCCGCCAGAACGCCGCCTCAGCCACCGGAGCACCGTCTCAGCCCCGCGCTGGGCCGCCCACACGGGAGCGTCTCAGCCCCGCACCGGGCCGCCCACACGGGAGCGCCTTCCAGCCGGGAGCCGGGCCGCCCTCACGGGAGCGTCTCAGCCCCGCACCGGGCCGCCCACACGGGAGCGCCTTCCAGCTGGGAGCCGGGCCGCCCACACGGGAGGCCCGTGTCTCTTCTTCCTGAGGAGACTGAAGAAAGTCCATCTGTCTCCTCAGATCCTGGTGAACTTCTACTGCTGCACCATCGAGAGCATCCTTACCAACTGTATCACAGTATGGTATGGCAACTGCTCTGTCTCCGACCAGAAAGCACTGCAGAGGGTGGTGAAAATTGCCCAACGCATCACCGGTTCCTCGCTCCCCTCCATTGAGTCTGTCCAAAGCAAGCGTTGTCTGCGGAGGGCGTTCAGCATCGCCAAGGATTGCTCTCACCCCAACCATGGACTGTTTACCCTCCTACCATCCGGGAGACGCTACAGGTCTCTCCGTTGCGGGACCAGCAGGTCCAGCAGGTCCAGGAACAGCTTCTTCCCTGCGGCTGTCACACTACTCAACAATGTACCTCGGTGACTGCCAATCACCCCCCCCCGGACACTCCTCCCACAGGAAAATACACTATGTCTGTATACATGTAAATAGGTTTATTTATTGAAATCATATTCTATGTCGCTCTTCCAGGGAGATGCTAACTGCATTTCGTTGTCTCTGTATTGTACACTGACAATGACAATTAAAGTTGAATCTGAATCTGAATCTTCTCAGCATGTGGGGTTTGGAGAAATAATAAATTCCTGGGTCTGCGTATGCTGGTAAACTGAGCAGGGGTGTACAGGATTAACTATAATGGGGTGCAGTGGAAAAAAACATTGCTCAGTGTTGTGCGAATGAGGATGGAAAGCTATCTTTGAGAGGATGAATTTATGTTAAATCCAGTTCAGTGGGAACAGGCAATATCCTGGTTAGCTCGAGGGAATCAAGGGTGAGATGGGTGAGAATGGTGCAAAGCAATATAGTGAAGTTGCAGGAACTGCAAGGGCTCTAATCAAATTTGTAATGTCAGCTACACAACATCCAGTGAATAAAGTGTTGAATTTTGTTCAATAGGGGCAGTCATTTGTGAATTATTCTGTAGAAGTAGCCCAAAATCCTGCTTAATATGGGGGATGAGTAGAAATAGATTAAAGAAATCGAAATCATGACAGAAATTTGCTGATTGAGCACCAAAGTTGACGTCTCTGCAATTACCAAAGCCAAGGCCTAAGGCTTAGATTTATCAAGCCAGAAGAGTCCTTGATGGGTACTGATGGAAAAGGTACAAGAGTTACTTTTCAGAAAGATTATTTAAAATAATTTGAGTGGTTTGCTGCAACATTTCTTACCGCTCTAATGTCTTCACTTATGCAATAAAAGAAAGCAATGAAGTAACTGTTGCCTCATTATATTGATGGAAAATGCATGTTAGTGACTTGACAGTCCACATTAAAAGTCATCAGGTTTTCTTTTCCAACGCCAAATTTGCTATCATTTGTTTGTACAGCATTGATTTTCCAATTTAATGTTCTAAAACTATGCAGCAGTCAAAGCCACATTTACCTTGTAATCAATACACATTTAAGGTGTTTGTTATTGTAATACAATATAGAAATTTTCACCATGTTCATCTTCTTTGGTAACTGGACATCCAAGTTAATTTATGGCTTTATGGTTTGTTTATTATTCCAGACTAATGTCATGCTCTGATGAATAATACAATGTAATTTCTTCATATGGAAAATTATGCTCAAAGAACAATGTGATACAAACACAATTGTATTACGATTTCTAAAATCTTAATTACTCTATGTATTCTTATCTTGTATATTCTTGAATTCACAAGGATTTTGTGGCATCAATCCCGCACCAAGGAGTTGCTGCGCCCCATGCAATAATGGTTTTGGAGCACTTTGCAGTGGGTGTCCAACATTGGGTATTCTCAGAGAAACTTGATCTCATAAGCACAATGCTGGGATGGTAGGAAAGTAAGTGCAATTTTATACCATGGATTACAGTAATGGCCAGAGGACTATGGAGCTGGTTTGTTCTGGTGGATGCAGGAGTCGTTCAGGAATAAGTGTTCTCCAGGACAAATATATTTGCCTAGCAGTAAATTAAGTAAGAGAAAATTGGCTGAGAAAGAATTGAATTAAATCCAATATTATAGTATTAATACCTCAATTTCATGCAACATGCTGACAATAAAGAAATAAGGGAGATATTTCATTGTGTTTAGTCTTTTCAATGCAATGCAATACTTCAAACACTCACTGAAACAAAGATGCCAATTGTCCAGCGAGACAAGGAAGACTGACACAACACAACCAAACTGAGCGTGATGCCTGACACACCCATTAAAAAGCAGATTATGCCACTTCAAAATAATAGGTGGTATTTAAAACTTGAAGAATTCTCATTAGTTGACTGATGAAGGCAACATTAAATCTATTATTTTACATGAAGGTAATGGTTTGCATATGATCACTCAAATCTGGGAACACAAGATTGTCAGAAATAAATGATATTGTTATTCGGATAATAGCCTGATCCATGATCAATCACAATAAAGCAGTAAATATATCTAAGTGTTGCACATCAAGCCTACACAAAAAAATTACAGCAGCTATACCAAATTTGGACCTAACATATGCAATGAGTTCTGGATCTTTCAATGTTGAGGGTAAAAATGAAATAATTAGTATCCCTATCACATTGCAAAGAGATGAAAAAGATCTAATCAATAGTGTATAGAATAAATTCACTGATCCCTTGCTTTCAAAGGTGAGTAACTTGAAGGGAGTATGAAACAGAGATAACATTATAACTTTGTGATTTCAATTCCCTACTTTACATTCATTCCACCTGTAGTCCAAAAAGAAAATGCAAACATTGAAATGCAAAATGAAAATAGTTTTGTGGAACATACCCTTTGTGTAGGCAAGGTAACTCAAATTTGTTGAAAACCCTATTGCCTGACACAATTGAGACCTTTGAGCAGAGTTTGTATTTTGAACGATTTATCCCTGATCCACATCTCTGACATATGGAGGCAAATAGTGGGTAAAACATATTTTGATGACACAAACACAAAATTCATCTTGAGCATTCAAAGACTACAAATGATTCAGACCACTAACATTGAAATAAGTTTTAACAAGTAAGTGAGGTCAGCTTTGGAACCAGTTAATGAAGTCCAACCTTTACAGTTTTGTTGTCAGAAAGACTAAGCTGTCAATGTTCTTGCTGAGAGTTAATCTTTAAAAGAAAAACAAAAGTGTAGGAAGCATTCAGCAGTTTGGAACCATTCATGGCATTAAAGTTTTGGATTAATCACCTTTCATCAGAATAGAAAAGGGATGAACAACATGCCCTTGAGAAGGTTATGATCTGTTTTGTTTAATTGCTTCAATCCTGATGAGAGTCGTCCCACAGTACTGTTGAATACAGAGTTCTAGGATTTAGGCTGAATGATGATGAGGGACCAGTAACATATATCCAAGTAAAGGTAATGTGCAACATCAAGTGGAAACAGTAGAGGAGGTGTTCACATGAATCTGCTGCCTCTCGTTTTCTTAATGGTATAGTCTCCCACATATTGAGTTCAGCAAAATCAAATGTTGGAAGCTGAGTACAACTAGTATTAACTGTTCATATTGCATGAAGATAACAAGAAATAACTTCATTTCCAATACTAGATACTGCTCCAGCAAATTCAAAATTTATCCCATGTCACTGTGTACTACTTCATTCAGCGATTGTCCTCCAGTGATCCAAAACCTCTCTGTGGTTCTTCACGTATTCCATTGTTTGTGCTACAATATCCCAGATATTTTTATCAACAGACATTGGGAGCACTTTCCTTTTGCTCTCATACATAGCAACCATTCCATTTAGAGCTCCTACACATTCTTCTTGGTTTCCTAAGATCATTACACTGCTGTTCAGTAAAGGAATGAGCCTTTCTCCACCACAACCATCCAATGATAAGCAATGTTTCTTCACTAAATTGCAATTATCTATCTCAAATCAACTGGTAAAATTCCTTCTTGTATTTTTCGAAATCATATTTTTTTTAAAGTAGAGCAATATAACGGATAGTTAAGTAGAATGTAATCTTTACCAATGTCTAGGATTTACATTTATGCTAATAACAATGCTGCTGTTGAAACCAAGCTTAAAGATATTATTGGCACTGTAAAATGAATTTAATTAATTCAAAGGTAAATCATTTTAATTGTATTAAGTTAAATCACCGTCCTGTTTCATGTTGGATGCTTGTGGACAACCAGCAACATTTAACTTGGATACAAGGAAATGCAGATGCTGGTTTACAAAAAAGGATACAAAATACTGGAGTAATTCAGCAGGTCAGGTAGTATCACTGAAGCACATGGATAGTTGTGCTTTGTGTCTGGCCCTTCTTCAGATAATTTTATGGAGGGCGGGTAAAAAGGTGGAAAAGAGAAGAGGCAGGACAAAGCTGAGCAGGTAATACATTGATATTGGTGAAGGAGGTTTAATAGGCAGATGGCAGACAAAGGCCTGAGATTAAAATATAGGTTCATGTTCATGTGATAGTAGCAGAATTGGGCCATTCGGCCCATCAAGTCTACTCTACTATTCAATCATGGCTGATCTATCTTCCTCTCTTAACCTCATTCTCCTGCTTTCTTCCCATAATCCCTGACACCCATACTAATCAAAAATGTATCTGTCTCTGCTTTAAAAATATCTATTGACGGCCTCCACAGCAATTCTGCAATGAATTCCATAGACTCTCCCACAAGTGGAAACATCCTCTCCACATCCACTCTATCCTGGCCTTTCACTATTCAATAAGCTTCTATGAGGTCCCTCCTCATCCTTTAAAACTCCAGCGATTAGAGGCCCAGGGCCATAAAAAGCTCATCATATGTCAACCCATTCATTCCTGAGATCATTCTCGCAAACATCCTTTGGACCCTCTCCAGCACCAGCACATCCTACCTCAGATATGGGGCCCAAAATTACTCGCAATACTCCAAATGTGGTCTGACAAGTGCCATATAAAGCTTCAGCATTACATCCCTAGTTCCCTCTAAATCCCTCAGGCTAGAAGGTGTGAGGAAAAAGGATTGAAGAGTTGGTTGTGAATAGAGAAGCTAGAGGAAGAAATGCAAGTCCAGGTGAGGCACAGTGGAGAGGTAGTGGGGGGGGGGGGGGGGGGGGGGGGGGGGGAGGGGGGGGGGGGGGGGAGATCTACAGGACACAGAGGAGATGCAGGAGAAGGATCCATCTATGACAGCATGAGGGAAACCATGCTAACTAAAGAATTAGGACATTCAGATGTCCCAGTGTGGTAAGCCTCGTCATGGAACCAGATGCAGTGAAGACAGGGAAATTGAGTAGGGGGTAGCATCTTTGCATGAGGCAGATTGTGAGGAAGTGTAGTCCAGATAACTGAAAGAGTTAGTAGGTTTGTAGCAGACATGAGTTGATAGTCTGTCTCCTGTGATGGTGACAGAGATATCAAGAAGGGGAGAGAGGTGTCAGAGGAAGTCCAAGTGAATTTGAGAGCAAAGTGGAAGTTAATGGTAAAGTTAATGAAATCAGTGAGTTCTGCATGGGTGAAGGAGGTAGACCCGATGCTGTCACTGATGTAGCAGAGAATGAGTGGGGGATGGTGACAATGTGCATTGGTAAAAAGGACTGTTCAACATAACTGACAAAAAGGCAGACATAGCTGAGGCCCATGCAAATGCCAATGGCCAAACATTTAACTTGGAGAAAGTGCGAGGAGTCAAAGGAGAAGTTGTTGAGGGTGGGGACAAGTTACACCACTGGAGGAGAGTGTTTGTAGAGGAAAATAGATTTGTCCTCTGTTCAAGGAAGAAACGGAGAGCCTTGAGACTTTACTGATGAGGGATGGAGTTGTAAAGGGACTGGACGTTTATGGTAAAGATGAAGCAATGGGGGCCAAAAACCCTAGTTATTGAAGAGTTGAAAAGCATCTGAGGTGTAAGTAGGTCAGAAGGAGCAAGATAAAGGAGGATGGGATGGATCGAGTTATTTGGAGAAGAATTCTGCAGAGCAGGAGCACACAGAAAGAATGGGTCTGCCAGGGCAGTACTATTTGTGGGTTTTGGGAATGAGATAGAAGTGGGCAGTGTGTGGCTGGGGAATGATGAGGTTGGAGGCTGTGGGAAAATGTAAACTTTTCTCTTAATTTATTTTTTATTTTCAACCTACGGACTTTCATCTACAGTAATCTCCTTTTTCACCACTGGTGACTTCTGACTAGAGGGCCTACATAATTTAATCTGTGCTCTATAAAAAATCATTTATATATTTAAACACTAAAGAACAAATCTGATATTTTATATAATAGTAGACTCACAGTGCACAATACCCGGGTTTGACTCTTACCATGGATGCTGTCTGTGGAATTTGCATGTTTTCCCTGTGACCATGTGGGTTTTCACCAGGTGCTCTGGCTTCCTCCCACATTGCAAAAACGTGCAGGTTTGTAGGTTAAATGAATACTCTAAAAATTGCCCCTTGTGTGCAGAGAGTGGATGCAAAGGTGGGATAACGTAAAAAATAATGTAAATGGGTGATCGATGGTCGGCGTGGTCTTGGTAAGCTAAAAGGCTTCTTTCCATGCTGTATTTTTAAACTAATCTAGTTCTTTCAAATTTGATATCTGTTGGTTTAGCAGCATATTTGTTGATCTGCATTTCTTCCTTATGCATCCATTCTTCAAGGAGTGCAGCCTGGAAGAAGGTTTTCATGTTTGTGCAAGCTTCATGTTGTTGATGGAAGTTGGCATGACAGGCCATCTACAAGTGTTATATTGAGTTGAAAAGTAGCTGAAATCTTTAACCTTTTGTTTTATCTTTCCATGGTGTAATTATTTGTTTTTTTTGCCACAAATGGTAATCTCAGAATCAATTAGCACCCTGTCTATCCAGATTGGATTGAAGACATGCTTTACTCTTTAGAAAATAGTTATTTTAAACAGAAATAATTTTGGCAATGACACATATTTAAGCCTATTTTGTTTTTGAAAGAATTCTGTTGACATTTGTGGAGCACTCTTTACAATCTGAGATTCTTGGTGTACATTTACTCATTTAGAAATGGCAAGATGGGAAAAACTAGGCTTCACTGTAATTAAATGGGTGGACTATCTCAAGTCATTTTATAATTGGCAGCTACAGCAATAACAGTCCTCTATTTTTGGTGTTACTGCCACTATTTCAAAGCATGTTGCGCTTCTTAAACAGGACATTTTGATAAATTACATTAATTCATATTGGTCACAATATAATTAAGTGGCAGAACAAGATTAAAAACATGTTAGCTAATGGAATATCACATAAAGTTAATACTAAAGGCCACTCATTTTGGTGACATGGCAATGGAAGTCATGGTAATAGAACTAAGCAGGATGTGGGACTCCTCTCCCCCCCCCCCCCTCCCCCTAGAAGAATTAAATTATTATTTCAAAGGTCACAGCAGCTGCGTGTAAAATTGGTCTATAAGTCGGTAAACCTAATTTCAAAATTAAGATAAACTTAGTGAATTTGCTGTGGTTGCTAAGACTCTCAGCTGTGACCTCTGAACACTTTCTACAGAAAACAGCAAATGATAGGTACCAAAACAGTGTGTGTCATTCACCAACAACCATTTACCTTCTTTCACTACAGCCTGCTTACTCTATCCTTCTCTTTTCCTAGAGCCACATTTCAGTCTAGTTGAAGCAACTAGATCACATGCTGGGGGGCAATGGGTCAGCATTCTTGTCGCGCCCCCCGTCTGTACCCAGGCTCGCCTGGGGAAGCCAATGATCCTCCCAACAGACTAAATTCTACAAGACGACGCCTGAGAGCCAAGTCAAAGAATCCTAGTCATTATCCCAAAGCCGAAAGCAGCAACAACAACCAGCCTCAAGAGCACCTAGCAGTTGGCCTCCACTGAATGTTGAAGGCCTCTCTGCAGCCAAGCGACGCCTCATCGAAGTCCTCGCCCACCAACAATCCATTGACGTCATCTGTCTCCAAGAGACTCACGTTGGCCCTCTTTGTACACTCACGTTGGCCCTCTTTGTACACTGACAATGACAATTAAAATTGAATCTGAATCTGAATCTGATCTGAATCTGAATCTGTTGGGCACAGAGGAAGCGGGCCGTTACACCATCAATGGCTTTGATCTTCTTTGCTATTCAGGACTGGACATGGCCCCTGCTTGGCCAGCCTTCACGGATGGGGCAGCAGCCCAACCCCACGGTGTGCTTGTGGAGAGCAGCAAACAACGCAACACATCATTGAGGCATGCCCTCAACAAAGACTCAAGGGAGGACTTGTCACCCTTCATACAGCAGATCAGGAGGCAACTGCTTGGCTAAGGGACTTTGCATTAGCTAAATAAATAAAATCACATGCTGAAGGAATACCACCTTATCATTCATCTAAGTAGGTTAAGTCCATAAGTCATATGAGCCGAAGTAGGCCTTTCAGCCCATCGAGTCTACCCTGCCATTCAGTCGTGGCTGATCTATCCTTCCTTCACAACCCCATTCTCCGCTTTCTCCTCATAACCCTTGACGCTCTTACTAATCAAGAATCCGTCAATCTCTGCCTTAAAAATATTGAATGACTTAACCTCCACAGCCGTCTGTTGCAATGCATCTCACAGCTTGCGCGACACTTCAATGACTTGCCTATTCTAATTTCCTAAGAGTAGATCATGTTTTGCCCTCTCATTAGACAGTAGAGCAACACTCCATCTCTTTCTCTCCTGTAGCACCTATACCCTGGAACATTAAGCTGCTAATCCTGTCTTTTTCTCAGCTAGGTATCTATTCCAGATACAATGTTCCGGTTGCTTGTACCTACCTGCCTTAACCATCAAACCTCTCACATTAAAACCAATGCAACTTAATCTAACGGTCAATAGACAATAGACAATAGGTGCAGGAGTAGGCCATTCGGCCCTTCGAGACAGCACCGCCATTCACTGTGATCAGGGCTGATTGTCCACACTCAGTACCCCGTTCCTGCCTTCTCAACATATCCCTGACTCAGCTATCTTTAAGTGCTCTATCTAACTCTCTCTTGTAAGCATCCAGATAATTGGCCTCCACTGCCTTCTTCTGAGGCAGGGAATTCCACAGATTCACAACTCAGTGGGTGAAAAAGCTTTTCCTCATCTTCGTTCTAAATGGCCTACCCCTAATTCTTAAACTGTGGCCCCTGGTTCTCGATTCCCCCAATATCGGGAACATGTTTCCTGCCTCTAGCGTGTCCAATCCCTTAATACTCTTATATGTTTCAATAAGATCCCCTCTCATCCTAAATACCAGAGTATACAAGTCCAGCCGCTCCATTCTATCAACATATGACAGTCCCGCCATTCCGGGAATTAACCTCGTGAACCTATGCAGCACTCCCTCAATAGCAAAAATGTCCTTCTTCAAATTTGGAGACCAAAACTGCACACAATACCCCAGGTGTGGTCTCACCCGGGCCCTGTACAACTGCAGAAGAGCCTCTTTGCTCCTATACTTAAATACTCTAGTTACGAAGGCCAACACGCCATTAGCTTTTTCACCGACTGTTGTAACTGCATGCTTACTTTCAGTGAGTGATGAACATGGACCCCCATAACTCTTTGTACTTCCCCGTGGTCACCGTTAACTGTCCCATGATATAGAGTCTTAATTTAAGTACTGGATCGCTTTTAATATATTTTATTTGATATGTTAAATTTATTTAAGTTATCAATTATGCCTCACCATGATGGTGAAATAGTGACACAGCTGCTTTGACAACTCCAATAATAGGAGCTTTTTATAATTCAGATCAAATTTGTGCTTATAATCCAAATAAATATTTCCCCATTAACAGAAGTATTTATCCTGTCTGCATAGATATATTAGGCTGTGCTTAAACATTAATAGCATTGCATAGAGTTCATAGCACTAAAATAAACTATATATAGACAATAGACAATAGACAATAGGTGCAGGAGTGGGCCATTCGGCCCTTCGAGCCAGCACCGCCATTCAATATGATCATGGCTGATCATTCCCAATCAGTACTCTGTTCCTGCCTTCTCCCCATAACCCCTGACTATTTTTAAGAGCCCTATCTAGCTCTCTCTTGAAAGCATCCAGAGAACCTGCCTCCACCGCCCTCTGAGGCAGAGAGTCACCACTCTTTCTGAGAATAAGTGTTTCCTTGTCTCCGTTCTAAACGGTTTACTACTTATTCTTAAACTGCCAGACATTCTGCCCAAAACAGGTGAGAGACTCTGTGAGAGGGAAGGGGGAGAGTGTGGAGAATCAATTTTAGACATTTTCCATCGTTTTCTACAGATCACAGCTCATAGACAACATTTCCTCTATTCTTGGGGGAGAGCAACCCAAGGCTTTTTGGAGATATGTGAAATCCAGACGGACAGACAACACTGGTGTCCAGATGCTTAAAATGAACAACTGCCTGATCACTGAGGACCAGGCAAAAGCAGAAGCTCTTGCAAACCAATTTCAACATGTTTTCACCCGGGAAGATGTGGAGCCTTCATCATTTCCAGTCCTTCCGCCCAGCCCATATGCTGATATGCCTGCTATTTAAATTGAGGTTGAAGGTGTCAAGAAGTTATTGCTCAACATTAATACTACAAAAGCAATTGGACCAGATCAGATACAGAATCAAGCCCTCAAGATCGCAGCCGAAGAGCTGGCTCCAGTTTTGCAGTTCATTTTTCAACAATCGCTTGACTCGGGCGATGTTCCGCTGGATTGGAGGAAGGCCAACATCACTCCTCTCTTTAAGAAGGGTTCAACCACCAACCCAGCGAATGATCGTCCTGTTTCACTAACAAGTACTTGCTGCAAATTGCTGGAGCATATCATTGATAGTAATCTGATGCGTCACGTGAGCAAACATAATATTCTGGCCGACAACCTACATGCATTTAGGAGGCATAGATCATGCGAGTCTCAGCTTACCCTGACGACAAATGACCTGGCCAAGCACCTTGACAGTAACGTCATCATGGATTTAGTTGTGCTGGACTTTTCTAAAGCATTTGATGTCATCCCACATCAGAGACTGCTTCGGAAGCTTGACTTCTATGATATTCGTTCCAACACGAAACGATGGATTTCCAGTTTCCTGACAAAACGTCTTCAGCGTGTGTGTGTGAACGGAAAGAGCTCCAATTGGCATCCAGTGTTGAGTGGTACACCACAGGGCACAGTACTTGGCCCACACCTATTTTTGCTTTACATAAATGACATCCATGAAAAAGTCGCAAGTACGACCAGACTATTCGCTGATGATTGTTTGCTGTACCGTCCAATGAAGTCAACTGATGATGAAGATGCTCTCCAAAAGGATCTCGATACTATGGTCGAGTGGTCACAACAATGGGGCATGCAGTTCAACCCTTCCAAATGTGAAACCATGCGTGTCACCAGAAAGAGGAATCCAGGCGTCACATCCTACAACATACTTGGTGTCACCCTTGAAGAATCCAAACAAACCAAGTATCTTGGCATCAAATTGCAAAATGATCTGCGTTGGAATGGTCAGACTCATCATGCAACAGTGAAAGCAACAGGTGTCCTAAACTTCCTGAGGCACAACTTTCATCATTGTTCAGCTTCTGTCAAGGAGAAGCTGCATTTCACCCTCGTTCGACCTCATTTGGACTACGCAGATGCAGCTTGGGACCCATACACAGATAAAAACATTTCATCCATCGAACGTGTCCAAAGACAGGCCGCTCGATTTGTTACTAACACCTATGAGAGAGAAGCGAGTGTCACCAAACGTCTGAATTCTCTGGGTTGGAACCCTCTCCAAGACAGACGTGAAGCTCACCGTTTGACCTGTTTTTACAAAATGTTAAATGGTCAGCTAGACATAGATCACAAGACCTACACCAACCCCAAACCAATTAGGAGCAGACGAGGGCATTCGACCCAATTGGTGATCCCAGCTACAAAGACAGATGTGTACAGCAATTCGTTCTTCCCACGCACAATTAAAGCATGGAATAATCTCCACCAAACTATAATTACCCAACCAGATGCAACTAAATTTAAAGTAGCACTTTCTTCCCAATAACCCTTTCTGGCTTAACCCCTCCCTTCACCACCTCCAGTTTAAATTCCAGTTGGAATATTTTGGAGGACCAAGTAACCAAGAACCAAGAATTGAGGAAAGTCTATCCTGGCCTGGATCTCATAGGGAGCCAATGAAGCGAGGGAGAAAAAAAATACTTGGGTGAGGTTTAATATTTACAGGGGTAATATTTACTGATGGGCCAAAGGGACTCCTCCTGGGCTAGTAGATTAGATTAGATTAGATTAGATTCGTTTTATTGTCATTCAGACCTTTCCGTCTGAACGAAATTTTGTTTCCCTGCAGTCATACATATAATTTAAAAAATGGCAAAAACACACAATCAACACAAATTTAACATCCACCACAGTGAGTTCACCAAACACCTCCTCACTGTGGTGGAAGGCAAAATCTTAGAGTCTCTGTCTCTTCCCACTTTGTTCTCCCTCTGCGCCGAGGCGACGGTTCAAACTCCGCGGGTGGTTGCTGCCTCCGCCACAGCTTTGGTGCCGAGCCGGGTCTCCGCTGCTGCTGCTGCCGCCGCCACAGCTCCAGGGCCGAGCCGGGTCTCCGCTGCTGCTGCTGCCGCCGCTACAGCTTCGGTGCCGAGCCGGGTCTCCGCTGCTGCTGCTGCCACCGCTACAGCTTCGGGGCCGAGTCGGATCTCCGCTGCTGCTGCTGTTGCTGCTACAGCTCCGATGCCGAGCCGGGTCTTCGCTGCTGCTGCTGCCGCCGCTACAGCTTCGGGGCCGAGCCGGGTCTCCGCTGCTGCTGCTGCCGCCGCTACAGCTTCGGGGCCGAGCCGGGTCTCCGCTGCTGCTGCTGCCGCCGCTACAGCTTCGGTGCCGCGCCGGGTCTCCGCTGCTGCTGCTGCCGCCGCTATAGCTTCGGGGCCGAGTCAGGTGTCCGCTGCTGCTGCTGCCGCCGCTACAGCTTCGGTGCCGAGCCGGGTCTCCGCTGTTGCTGCTGCCGCCGCTACAGCTTCAGGGCCGAGCCGGGTCTCCGCTGCTGCTGCTGCTGCTGCTGCTACAGCTTCGGGGCCGAGTCAGGTCTCCGCTGCTGCTGCTGTTGCTGCTACAGCTCCGATGCCGCTAGCTCCGCCATTAGGCCTCGGCGCAGACGGAGACGGGGAATACGACCGAAGAAAAAGTCGCATCCCCCGAAGGAAGAGACCATGGCATGTTTCTCCCACCCCACCCACACACATACCCAACTTAATAAAACAAATTAACTAAAACATGACAAAGAACAAAACGAAAGAAAAAAAAACAGACGGACTGCAGGTGGGCCGCAGCTGTTAAGCCAGCGTCGCCATCTTGCCTGATGGGCTGAAGGGACAAAAAAATCAGAGTGAAATCTCAGTGAAAGGCACTTTTTTGTGGACTTTTCCTGGCCTGGCACAGGCCTTTTGGCCCAAAATGCTCCTCCTGAGCTAATACAGGCATTTTGGGCAAAAGAGACTGGTTTCTGGGCTAATAAGGGCCTGGTGGGCTGAAATGAGTGGTTTTAGGTAGGCCAAAGTTGGGCTGGCAGTTCACTCACTCACGGCTGGTGGGCTGGCAGTTCACTCACTCACTCACGGTTGGTGGGCTGACAGTTCACTCACTCACGGCTGGTGGGCTGGCAGTTCATTCACTCATGGCTGGTGGGCTGGCAGTTGACTGCCTCATGGCTGTTGGGCTAGCAGTTGACGCACGGCTGGTGGGCTGGCAGTTGATTGAATCACGGCTAGTGGGCTGGCATTTGATTGACTCATGGCTGGTGGGCTGGCAGCTCACTCACGGCTATTCCTTGAAATTCCATTTCAAGCAGAGTGCAGGCCACCAAATTCAATTACATACCATTTCAAGCAGAGTGCAGACCACCAAATTCAATTTCATACAATTTCAAGCAGTGCAGGCCACCAAATTCAAATTCATTTCATAGCATTTCAAGCAGAGTGCAGGCCACCAAATTCAATTACACACCATTTCAAGCAGAGTGCAGACCACCAAATTCAATTTCATACAATTTCAAGCAGTGCAGGCCACCAAATTCAAATTCATTTCATAGCATTTCAAGCAGAGTGCAGGTCACCAAATTCAGTTGCATACCAATTCAAGCAGAGTGCAGGCCACCAAATTCAATTTCATACTATTGCAAGCAGAATGCAGGCCACCAAATTCAATTCATTTTCATTCCATTTCAAGCAGATTGCAGGCGACCAAATTCAAATTCATTTCATACCATTTCAAGCAGCGTGCAGGCCACCAAATTCATTTCATACCATTTTAAGCAGAGTGCATGCCACCAAATTAATTTCATACCATTTCAAGCAGAGTGCAGGGCACCAAATCCAATTCATACCATTTTAAACAGAGTGCAGGCTAACAGTTCATTTCATTTCAAGCAGAGTTCAGTTCACTCACGGTGTAGACTCACGTCCGGCCTATGGGGCTTTATACTCCTGGCCCCCCGGAAGGGGTGTTACCTTCATCATGGTGATTGACAGGTGATTGACAGGCAAGAGGACCAATCAGCTGATCACAAGATTTTTTAAACGTTCATAATGTTTTTTTTCATCGATGTGAAAAATCCTTGGGGTTGCCTCAGCGGAGGAGAACAGTGAGTAAGATGGCCAAACATTATAGCGATATATGGTAGCTTCTTTTCTAAATTCAATATACAGCGCAGACAGGAAGTGGTCAAGATGAGACTTTAATTATATAGATGTCCCAGATAGAACAATGACATTCCTACTTGCTGCAGCACAACAGAATATGTAATCATAATAAATACATATACTTTTTGTGCACTTAGTATGCAAAATAATATAACATTTCCATTTTAATACATTTAACAATTTTGCATGCAAGTATCAGGCTTAAGTACTCTCTTACTAAATGAAACTTTTTCCACCAAATCTCTCTAGGGTGTTAATTTAATTTGCTGTTGCTGTTCCAATTCTCTACTCTTACTTTTTAATCAGAATTTTACAGACAAATAATTAATTTTTAAAAGTTCCATAAGATATCATCCAACCTCAATGAATCCCTTGATGGGATATTTCTAAATCTTTCCAGAATCCAGGGAGTTTTTCAAAATAACTCCCCAATTGTTTCCGAGCCACATATATTAGGTATGTTGCAAAGCGTACCTGAAGCGTCGCTGAAAATCTGTCCCAGCCCGTGTGTGCGATTTTGGCGCCGTTTAGAGGGGGGCGGGTTTAAAACGCGATTTTCTCTAGGCTGTTCAAATCGAGGATGTTCAGCCTAGTTAATTATCAACGAAAATTCGCTAGCAGATTCCGTCGCTTGAGCTATTATTAGTTTTAAGAGCTTTATATAATTGTTATAGTAGTTTAAAAATTAACCTCTAAACCCCCGACCGCCGGCAATCGGCCGGATCTCATACAGGGGACAACAGGAGGTAGGCTGTTTATTTTTACATTAAAAAGGGCTTCTTAAGATCCCTTTATACAAAGTTTAATATTGCAAGTAGCTATTTTGGGCCCATTATATCCCGCAGTATTTTTCTGGGCATTTGAGGGCACAAATCTACCGCAATGTGAACGTTCTAAACCAGCGCGTTCACAGGATCCCACTAGAAAGATTTAAATGGACTTTAATTTACAGCAATTAAACACTAAATTCCTTCTATTTGGCCTATAAATTAATGTAAATGAGATTTAAAAATCATGTTTTATTGTGAATTATTTGTGAATATTATTTGGACACTTAGGCTATTTAAAAATGTTAATCATTTAATAAGAAATGGATAGATGTTTAGATCTAGTCATTGAAGTTTGAAATTAGCTACAATTGGATAACTAACTAATTATATGCTTTAATTTCAGGTCATCCAAGTAAGATTATTTTATATTTGTTTCAGAATGGTTCAATCTATGATAACTGAAAATTTCATTCAGTTCTCTTATTTTTTAAGAAAGTTATGGGCTTTTGACTGTCCACGATCACAGCTTTTTTGTTATGTCCATAGAAAATCAATAGGGAACAAGATGCTAATTTCCGAGTATGAAAATGGCCATAACTTTTTAAATACTTGAGATATGAAAGTGAATTAGGTGTCAAATTAAACATATTTTTGTGCTTTATCTGATGGGATAAATTGCAGACTTGATTTTTTAAATCTCAAAATTTTGTGACATTGCTACATATATAAAGCTGCTGTTGAATGGAAAGAAAACAAAAATACCAACATTAATTGCATTTATATAGTGTTTTTGATATATGAATGTGCACCCAGGCACTACATAGATTCAATCTTAAACAAAATTTGAAAATGAGGGAGTTTTTAAAATAATTTTAAAATGGTTCTTTTCAGAGACTTTTAAGAAAAAGAGAGAAAGGGAATGAGATGGAAACATTTTTAAAAATCCAAAATTTATGACCTAGTTAATTGCAGTTATGGTTATCAAAGAGAACCAATTAAAACGTGGACATATGGGAGATAAAATATTGTTGGGTTTAATGTAGGTAGTGGAATATTGAGGTGTCAGATGCAGTGTTTACTTCCTGCCCACTCTGATCAGTCTTTGTTCAGCCTCCTCCCCAAAGCCTCTTGAGCCAAAGCCTCAACTTACCCTCCAGCGCAGCACTTATTTTAGTTTAGTTTATTGTCATGTGTACCTAGGTGCAGTGAAAAGCTTTTATTGTGTGCAGTCAGCAGAAAGATAATACATGAATACAATCGATCCATTTACAGTGTATGGATACATGATAAGGGAATAACATTCAGTGCAAGGTAAAGCTAGCAAATTCCAATCAAGTATAGTCTGAGGGTCATTTATGAGGTAGATAGTAGTCCAGCACTGCTCTCTGGTTGTGGTAAGATGATTCAGGTGCCTGATAATAGCTGGGAAGAAACTGTCCCCGAATCTGGTGATCACACTTCTATACCTCCAATACCACTTACCCTCCAACACAGTACCTCTGCTCAACCCAACATGGCCATTCCCAATAAGCTGCTCTGCTGTACCATGCCTTCCTTTTATTGACTGCAAAATTAGCTAACTTTGATCATTCAACCAAAGACAGCGATGTATTTTTAAATCTCTGAAAGGGAGCTGTTTGGCAAGCGTGGGGCTGAAGATGTGGTCAGACATGATCTGCAATGGAACTTCGCTGAAGCTCCAACAAGGAGGTCGACCTGTGCTCAGAGACGCTGGCAGGTAAGGTCGCCTTACTAACCTCTGTAAAAACTCAGAAATGGAGCAGTCTGTCGACCCGGGTTTGGATTTACTGGCAGCATAGTCTGTCTAGTACCTTTCACTGTCTCTGGAGAAGAGCAGGTTGATGCAGAGAAATTGGCAGGGTGCCTTGCACAGCAACTTCTGTAACTTCCGAGTAGGAACTGTTTAGCTAAGTTTGATCATTCAACCAGTAGATCAGTAGACCAACTTGAAACTGGCTGTCCATATGGAACATATTGGCCAGGGAATCACTGCCTCAACATCTGTGATTGAGGTGACCAGGCTCAGTAGTGTGAGGTAGTTTGAGGTTTCCCTCAACACATGCTTAATTCTTTCAGCTCAGCTAGTAGAGTTGCCAGCTCACTGGAACATCATTTGCCATCCTTTCAGGGATAGGTAGCTACCAGCAGAAGGCCGATCTGGCATGCAGCATTATTTTATCTGACTTGCAGGTTCATGTTGTAAACGCTTCAACTCTAGTAATAAGGATCTGATATATGTTTTGCTTCTGCCAGACATTGGAGCTTCGTAGGTTTATGTCACCAGTTGAAGCAAAACAAGTCATAAGGCCTTATACCCCAGAAAGTTCTGAGTTTCTCAGGGAATGTTCAACCTTTGTAAGGTCAGTAGAGATAATTCTGCTGTCTGATTTACAGTAGACCCTTTAGCACTTTTATGTATTTGCAGTCTAAACTCAATTGTGTTAAGGGCCTGTCCCACCAGCATGCGATTGCATGCGTCTAGCGCGACCAAACGTGGTCGCTTGAGGCGTACGGCCGTGCGGGGCTGGTCCCAATTCGAACTGCGGAGGTGTATGGAGTTGTGCAGGGCTCTCTCTCCTCCCCCCCCCCTTTGCTCAGCCTGGGCCTCCCGCCTCACTCTCTCCCCACACCCTCTCACTCTTTCCCCCCCCTCTCTCTCTCTCCCTCCCCCTCGGTTTGGGCCTCCCCCTCTCTCTCCCCTCTCTCTCTCCCCCATTTCTCCCCCTCTCTCCCACCCTCTCCTCCCCTCTCTGCCCACTCTCTCATCCCTCTCTCCACCTGCCTCACCCCCCACTCTCCCCTCTCTCTCCCCAACTAACTCTCTCCCTCTCTCTCCCCTCTTTCCCGCCCCCCTCTCTCCCCCTCTCTCTACCCCCATTTCTCTTCCCCACCACTCTATCCCACACTCTCTCCCCTCCTCTCTCACCCCCCCCCCCCCCTCTCCCTTCCCCTCTCTGCCCCCTCGGCTCGGCCCGGGCCTCCCCCTAACTCTCTCTCCCCCCTCTCTCTCTTCCCCGTCTCTCTCCTCCCCACTCTCCACCCTCTCTCTTCCCCCCCTCTCTCCCCCCCTCGGCACAGCCTGAGACTACCCCCCTCTCCCTTACCCCCCCGCCCCGTTCTCTACCCCCCTCTCTCTTTCCTCCCTCTCTCTCCCCTCTCTCTTTCCCGCCCGCTTTCTCAGTCTCTGCCCCTCTCTCTCTCTGTCTTTGCCCCCTCTCTCTCTGCCCTCTCTCTATCCCCGTCCCTCTCCCATCTCTAGACGCGCCTGCGAGTTCAATATACAATACAATACAATATTTATTCAATGTCATTTGGGCCTCAGTGAGGCTCAAACGAAACTCTGTTTCTGCAGCCATACAAACAAAACAATTCCTACAAGACACACATACAGTTCAATTCACACAAACATCCATCACAGTGAATCTCCTCCTCACTGTGATGGAAGGCAAGGTATTTTCCCTCCCCTGTGCACCATTTTTCTCCCGATGTTGAAGCCCCAGGCGGGCGATGGTAAGTCCCACGGCCATTAAGGCCGCGCCGGGCGATGTACGGCCCTGCTCCAGGTCTAAGTGTCTCAAAGTTGGAGACCCCGGTGAACGTCGAAATGTACCGCGGCCATTAAAGCCGCGCCGAGCGATGTACGGCCCCACTTTGGGTCGTTCCAACCCCGCGACACGGGCGGGAGAAGTTGCGTTGCGGTAGCTCCGAAAAGCGGTCTCCCACCCGGACCCGCGAGCTCCTGATATCACAGTCCACCGGACCTGCGGCTGGAGCCTCCGAGCGCCGGAGTCGGGCCGCAGCAGCGAGCCAGCCCTCTCCCCACGCTCCGAGGCCAGCCAGCCCCACGATGGTAAGTCCGCAGCTCCGCAGTCTCCGCGATTGGTGCCCCCAGATGCTTTCCCATTGGAGGCCACTCCACGGTACTTGGCCCCAATGACAACGGAGATCCGACAGGAAAAAGGGCGGGTCTCCCATGCAGGGAAGAGATTTTAAAAGTCCCCCCCCCCCACATATAAACAGTTAAAAACAGCATATAAAAAATAAACACAACAACTACATTTAACTAGATAAAAAAAGAAAAAAAAGACAGACAAGCTGCAGGGGCCGTTGCAACATGAGTCGCGCTGCCAACCGGAACCTATGCGCTAGGGAGCTATGTGTGAGTGGATAGGGTGGGGTGGGGTAAAAGGAATGAATTAATAATATTAATACAATATCAAGGGGGGTGGATAGTGTGTGTGTGTGTGTGTGTGGGGGGGGGGGGTTGGTGAGTGTGTGTGTGTGTGGGAGGTGGTTAGCGTGTGTTTGACGCTGCAGGCTGCCCCCCTCGCCCCGCAACCGCGCGTTGACAGGACGGGACCCAATGGGTCCCACTTGGTCTAGTAACTATTAAAAGTCTGATCTTGGATGTGTGTGTGTTTGTTCGTGTGTGTGTTTGTTCGTGTGTGTGTTTGTTTGTGTATAATCACATCTTCTCGAAAAAACGGCGTGCTAACGGTAAGTACAGGAACAGGCCCCTCAGCCTACAAATTCTGTAGGGAGCATGATGCCAAGTTAAACTCATCTACTCTGCTTGCATGTGTTGCATGTCCCCCCCCACACCCCCTCATATTCCCTGCAATATCTATGAGTTTATCTAAAGATCTTGTGCTTCCATCAACACCCCTGGCAGTGTTTTCTTGCTAATCAACAAACCTGTTCTGCTTTGGCAACATTACATCACACCAGTATGTTTCTTCTTGGAAAGGCATATCTCACATGAAAACGAACGCACTTTTATATTAATTCCTAACTGAGCGAAAAGCATTTGAATTCAGTTGTCATCTGAAGGTAAAAGGCTGTTCTTTCCTCAAAACAGCAAAGTTGGTCCATATTATGTGAACATAAAGTACCCCATCGGTGTGGTAGTTTAAAAAAATAAACATTAAAGCAATGTGGCCCTTTGGCCAAATGGGTGGCCTTGTAACACTTCTCCTGATTTTTATTTCTGTTAAGGTCAATCAAAATAGAAATTGGGAGTAATAAAAAAATGTTTTGCCAATGCATTTTGCCGATGCATTATTAATTTGTTAAAATGTGTCTATGTGCGAAATGCATCGTATTACTACTAGAACTTCTGAATTAGGAGATGGCAATTTGCATTTTGTATTGGAATTTTTGTTTAGGTGGTAATGATGTTCTGCTTCAGTAGTAACACGCCATCTCATTTCGTTTTTTCACCTCTTATTATCCAGGATACAGAATGAGCTTTGTGCAAATGGCAAATTATATTCAAAATCTTTATAGCATTTTCACAATCTGTTTGTGATTGTTATTTAATAAATAGGTCAATCTGAAATAGTAGCAAAGCACTCATTTGTGAATGACTAATTCCATGCTGCTTGACTTCAACCACAATCGTCTTTAAAAAATAACACTAAAGCAAATGAAATAAGGTAATAATTGGTAATATAAAGAGATAGATAAGGAGCTTAATAGCTGCCATTTAAACAATCCAAATTATAGTTAATTTCAGATGACAATAATTGCCCTATACACAGTTAAAAGTTCACTTTTGAGTTCTTCCTAAAATGCATTAAAAAGGATTATGCAGCAACAATGATTTCAGTATAAGGTGTAATGAATGACAGCACTTTGGAAAAGATGGTTTAGAAATTGTGCTTGGAATGGACCAGCTTTGACAAGATTGTATTGCATGACCCCCAATGATACTGCAGCACAAAAAGAAGAGCTCATACAGACAATAGCTCTTTCTTTACTGATGTTAATTCTGGCCAAATTGTAGAGGCTAGGACACTAAAATTGAGTAAAGGCTTCTGGGCTGCTAGGCCATTTGGTCAATTTAAATGTGCCTTCTGCAGAAATAGGGCAAGCTGCAGAATGGTGCCAGTTTGTCTAGAGCCTAGATAAGAGCTGCAAGAAGAGAATGAAAAAAATTGCAGATCCTGACAATTAGGTGCAAATTGCATGGAATGGATTGGATGAATGCAAACCAGACATACACATTGTATATAATGTTGCACAGCTTTACTTTGCTCGATGTTGATTGGATTAAGTATTGAGCTTTGATGGGTTTCTTGAATATCAAGGCACATGTTGCGATGTTTGTTTCCTCTCGGAAGCACCGTTTGAATACATTGTGTTAGTCACTGTATTATTGGGTTAGGGAAATGTCTATCATATACTGTGTTAATCGATATCTGTAATTGGACTAAATAAATCACCCCTATGTGGTTCGGCCCCTCAAGGTTCGGGGTCCTATAAAAGACCGCTCCCACTTGATCTTCTGGGAGAACGCTTGCGACTGCGTTACCTTCGGGAGTATCTCTGCTCGCAAAGTATCACAAAAATCTCCTCACACCAATTCATAATGGAACAATTTGGAAGCATTGATAATAAAACTTACAGCTGAAGTTGGAAGATCAACCATGATGGCTGTAACTGGAAAGTGATGCCTTTTATTAAGACCAGAGAATAAATTGATTATTTGTTATCACTGGAAGAGGCAAAGATTGTGTGGACTCATCATATGCAACATTTACTGTACTATCAGATTAAAAAGTATGCTTCTTGGTGTCATTTTACTATACATTTTTGGCTGCAGAAGTTAAAAGCTCCCCTGCTCCATTGAGTTGATTATACTGAGACCTCCGCTCTTGTCACTTTGAAAGTAAGCTTTTTTTAAATTATGCTTGTGGTATTCACATTGATAATTGCATTTCCATAGATGAGGCAGAACATTTAGACAATAGACAATAGGTGCAGGAGTAGGCCATTTGGCCCTTCGAGCCAGTGCCGCCATTCAATGTGATCATGGCTGATCATCCCCAATAAGTACCCCATTCCTGCCTTCTCCCCATATTCCCTGACTCAGCTATTTTTAGGTAATTAGGAATACAAAATGTGGTATTCTGCTAATATTAACAATTAACCCTGTCAGTGTAAATAGCTCGTTCTAAGCTCCCCCCCCAGTCTAGTTTCAGTCAAAAATCACGGAGTCAAGCACCTGCGCATCTAAACTTTATTTTGACAAAACACAATTACAGTTCCCACTACTATACCTAACCACCGCGGGTTCGATCCTCGTATCTGTCTGAGATTTTTTTGATTTTTTAAAAAAATTTCATAATAGACTTTATTCAATTGATAAATATATACAATTCATGAATCATGCGAAAAAATGCATCCGACATTTTCGGAGACTATACAAATTGTTCAGTACAATTTTTTTACATTTGTCAAATTCCACCAAACTGTCCCCAACCCGTGCCACTCTGTGGCCCCTGTCCAAGTAATAAATATATACAATGTGTGCACAGTGCGAAAAATTCATCCAACATTTTCGTAGGCTATACAAATTGTTCAATACAGTTTATACATCTTTTAAATTCCACGAAAATGTTCCCCACCCGTGCCACTCATGTGGCCCCCTGGCATGGGATACCTTCCCTTAATTTGAGGGGCGTCTCCACCGTACCGTGCCCCCCATGTCCAGCAGCAGAAGGACCCTAGACTGTGGCCCTCCCCCACCGAGCCTTGGCGTTGGCTGCACCAAGCTTCAGTGAGTCCCTTAGCACGTACTCCTGCAGTCTGCAGCGGGCCAGTCGGCAACATTCCCTGACGGACATCTCGCTCTGCTGGGTGGTGAACATCGCTCAGGCAGACCAAAGAGCGTCTTTCACCGAGTTGATGACCCTCCAGCAGCACTCGATGTCAGCCTCTGAATGTGTCCCTGGGAACAGTCCGTAAATCACAGAGTTCTCTGTGACGGAGCTGTTCGGGATAAATTGTTCCAGGGATCCTTGCATACTTCTCCAGACTCTTTTTGCAAATCCACACTCTGCAAAGAGGTGGGCAACCGTCTCCTCTCCATAGCAGACTTCCCGAGGGCAGCGTGCGCGGGTAGTGAGGTTCCGACGGTGCAGGAAGGATCTAACTGGGAGGGCTCCCCTCACCGCCAGCAAAGCCAGGTCTTGGTGCTTGTTGGTCAGTTCTGGTAATGAGGCATTTTGCCAGACAAGCTGGGCAGTCTGCTCTGGAAACCATGCCACCGGATCCATTGAGTCCTTTCCCTGCAGTGCCTGCAGGACATTCCGTGCTGACCACTGCCCGATGGACTTGTGGTCAAAGGTGTTGGTCCGGAAGAACCTTTCCACAGACGACAGATGGGGCGGCAATGTCCAGCTGACTGGCACATTGCGTGGCATCTGCGCCAGGCCCATCCTTCGCAACACCGGGGACAGGTAGAACCTCAGCAGGTAGTGACACTTAGTGCCCATACCAAAAACATAAATTATATATCAATTGCACGTGAATACTACAAAACATTGAGAAGAAAAAGACTGCAAAAAAACAAGACATTGGTGAAAGACACATTTCAAAACAAAAGCTGTGGTAGTGCAAGAGATGGTCTGCACTGTTCCATTGCAGAAGATGTCTCGACCTGAAATAATGTAGCTCAGACCTAACCTAAACTCAACTCCCCCCTAAAAGATTGACTATTTCTCTCCTATACCCAATCTACGGGTTTAGACACAGTGCGAGTCAGTTGATGGCCTTGTCTCCGAGAACGAGTGAGCTGCAGCAGAGTCTCCACTTGGTACCTTTATCTCACCAGATGCATTCAAATGTGTTTGAAACTTGAAAATTGTCTGGCCCTGAAAATTAGTTCTGGCAGGCAGTGTGGCCTCTTTCCTAGGATTTGTGCCCATTTTGAGTAGAAGTTCCTAATATCTCATCCAAAGTGTAATTTTGCAATTTTATCAATGGTCTGGGTCTTCAGTGAGTATTTTGGTTTAATATCAAATTGTCAAATAAATCATGACCTGACACGAGGCAATAGTAAACAACAAGAATATTACAAATAAAAACAGAATTAGGCCATAAGTCCCTTTAAGCCTGCTCATTTAACTAATCAGTAAGATCATAGTGGATAATCAGCATGTCTTCCATTTTACTTTATCTGCTTATCCCTTGTTGTCCTAAATGCAAACAGAAAGTACCTAAAATATTCTGATAAGCAGACAGCAGCAATAAAAAAAAATCTATAATTTCATCTATCAGCATTTATCCTGCCAAGCCACATTTTCTAGTTCAACATTTTATTTTTGAACACAGCAGAGAATACAAATTCAATCTGCTGAATCAAATGATCTGGGGTGATGGAGGGTCAATGGCTTGTTTTATATTTCTGCAATTTTTTTCCTGATTGACTTCAAAACTTAGCAAAGATGTAGCATTGAAAAGCTATTCATTATTACCTATTTTACCCGATTGTAAAAGGTTAGGTTCTATGCCAGACTATGATAAATTGAGTCATTAGTTGGTATTTCTAGTAAACAACACAAACTGTTGTTATTTCAGTTCTTAACATAGCCTTCCATTTCTGCTGCAAATCAAACTTGAAATAATTGCCTTTTTTCGTGCTTTCTTTGCACTTTCATTAAGCAAAGTTTTATTTCTGGCATAACAAAAAATAAATCTCCTTGTGTCACTGCAGATGACGATTGTAAACAGTTACTACAACAACTGAATATAAATGTTAGAAGAAAGTTTGTATCATTAATTACATTTTCAAGTGTAATTCTTTCACTCAGGCAACTCATACATTGTTCACTTTATTTCAATTATCTAACCCCAAATAATCCCACAGACTATAATCGTTTAACATTAGAAAGACATGATAGATGGTAATTTGCCATATTCTTTAACATCAAGTATCATTTCAAATATCACCTTATATTGATCAGCAGAAGTAGGCTGCAAATAAAGTATTTCAGCACAATCTTATAAATAATGTTACCTTTATCAATAACAATATCATTGGGTTCTATATTGGTCTTTCTGACAAGAAATACAATGGTAAAATTTGGGGAGATAATTAATTTATGGTACAAAATTAGTAATACACTAGACCAGGTGTGGACCCGTTGGACCCGTCCCCCAAGGCAAAATTCCACCACTGACCCATAGCCCCCAACTGTGCAGGCGCGGCTGACTGGTTCCTGTTGTGACGCCAGAGATTTCCATCGTGACATGCCATCCCTCTTCCTATCCCTATCCTCCTCCATTCCCTCTCATCCCCCAGCAGTCCCTCCCCCTCTTCTTCACCCTCCCTCTTCTTTCTCCTCCCCTCCCCCACTCCCTCCCTCTTCTTCCCCCTCTCCTCCTCCCCTCCCCACTCACCTCTCCCTCCCTCTCCTTTCCCCTACCCTGTCACTCCCTCCCTCCCTCCCTCCATAATCCCTCTCCCCTCCCTACCCCCCTCCTCTCCCTCTATCTCCAGGCTCCCCCACTCCTTACCTCCCCCTATCCCACTCCCCCATCTCACCTCCACCACTGCCCTCCTCTATCCCCATTGCCCTCCTCTATCCCCACTGCCCTCCTCTATCCCCACTCCCTACCTCCCCCACTCCTCCTCCTCACTACCACTTTCCCCTCCCTCTCCCTCCCCCCTCCCCTATCCCTCTGCTCCCCTACTCATTTCTCCCCTATCCCACCCCCTCCATGAAAATAGTGATTTTTTTTAATGAAACCTCCTCCCTATCCTTCCCACCCTCCGCACAATGAAAATTGTGATGTTTTTGTTTATGAAATGTGGCCAAACTAATCCTTGGATCTTATTCTTTAGAAGAGATAGGAAAGAAATGTGTATTATTCCTTACATTAACAGTTAGACAGCCAAAGACATATTGATGGGTTAGCACAGAAACAAAGATCTGAATGTGAAATGAGAGAAAGATTTGATGAGAGGCACTTGCTATGGCAAAGAGATAAGTAATTTGATCCTAGAAACAAAATGTCAGGTATGGATGGTTTAACTTGGTAACCAAGGACTGATGCTGTAAAGATAAATGACAATAGAAAAATCACCTCCTTTTGCAGGTAGTAAGAAGCAAATGGTGTTGCATCTTGAGGAATGCAAGTATGAAGATAAATATTTAGGCTTATTTGATGGGTTCCATTTCGACCTATGATCCAACATCAAATATTGGCCAAAAAAAAACAAGACAACAGTAACCAGAAGCAAAGAGCACTCACCAATCTTTATGTTTGCCTGATTGTGGTAACCAGTTTTCCTGTCACCTGTCACTTTCCTGCATTTATAATTGTTATAAATTGTTTACATATCAAAAACATTTTAGATTCAAATATACTTAAAGAGGTTGAAGTTAAACCATTAGAACATAATATTACATTTTTTAAGCCTGAGAACAAAAAATATCTGTTTATCATATCACTATGTCATTTGCCAAACACAAGTACAAAGTGAATGGAAATTGGGTTCCTAAATTTATTTTAACTTGTCATTTTGATGATACAATAAACTTCATATTCATCAATTAAGTGTGAAAAAGTTAATGATTAATTTACTGATAATTGTTGAATATCTTATCATGAAAATGTATCTTAAGATGAAAATTATATCAATATTATGTCTGATAATAATTTTTACTAGTCTTTCAAAACCCTTCACATTCAATGGTTTATTTCGAAGAGAAATTCTATAGAGCAGTCAGCAAAAATTGTTTTGCCCCTGGATAGAACCTACAAACCACACAATCTATTAATATTGGTAGACACAAAATGCTGGAGTAACTCAGCCGGTCAGGCAGCATCTCTGGAGAGAAGGAATGGGTGACGTTTCGGGTCGAGACCCTTCTTCAGACTCGACCCGAAAAGTCACCCATTCCTTCTCTCCAGAGATGCTGCCTGACCCGCTGAGTCACTCCAGCATTTTGTGTCTACCTTCGATTTAAACCAGCATCTGCAGTTCTTTCCTACACACTATTAATATTGGTATTGGTTAACAGAGAATTGTTCGACCCGAAAAGTCACCCATTCCTTCTCTCCAGAGATGCTGCCTGACCCGCTGAGTCACTCCAGCATTTTGTGTCTACCTTCGATTTAAACCAGCATCTGCAGTTCTTTCCTACACACTATTAATATTGGTATTGGTTAACAGAGAATTGTTGGCCAGGATATTACCACAATGACAGAACGTTTAAGAAACATTTAGACAGGTACATGGATGAGATATTTTTAGGGATACGGGTCAAACGCAGGCAGGTGGGATTAGTGTTGATGGGGCATGTTGGTCAGCATGGTCAAGTTGGGTCGAAGGGCCTGTTTTCAATCTGTATGACTATGACTCGATGATGTAAACTAGACTGATTTCCTGTCTTTGAATAATGATCAATATTAATTTAAGCCATAGGATTTGCAGACAAGTTGTGACTGCAGTCAGTGTCACAACTCATCCAAATGACAGCACATAACTCTCTGAACACTTTGTTACTGTCAGTTTACATTACTAGCCATGTCTTTAACCTAACACAACCAAAAATAATGTTTTCAGATTGGAAGCACTCAAAAGAGCATAAAATTGTTCAATCAGCAAATCAAGCTTCCGACCCTAATTTGCCACATTCTTAAAGGGTAATTGCTCTAGTCCTAAAGTGGTTTGAATTGACACTATTTTGACATATCGGAGATGTTGAAAACTAAATTAAATTAACGGAATAATGGGTATAATAGTGTTTAAAACTGGTTTAATATAATAATAATGTAACTGCATCTGAAGAAAGAAAGAACTCCCCAATGACACAAAAAAGTAACTCGCAGTCCTTTGTAGGGGATAATCACAGCATTGTATCCAATTTTAACATCCCCAATATATTGATTGGGACTTGCTCAATGATAAATGTTAAGATGCGGCAGCATTTGTGAAATGTATCCAAGAGGGTTTTTTGAAACAACCTGTGGAACAACCTGAGTATGTTGGAACAGTATGTGGAACAACCTGAGTAGGGAACATACTGGACCTTGAGTTGGGGAATGAGCCTGGCTATGTGAGTGATGTTTCAGTGGAAGAGCATTTTGGGCATGGTGATCACAGCTCCAAAAGCATTAAGATTGTTTTGAATAGGGAGAAGTCTGGACCTTGCGGGAAGAAATTAAATTGGAGCAAGGCAAACTATAACATTATTAGTCATGAGCTTAGGAGGGTACACTGGCAGTAGTTGTTTAAGAAGGAACTTTTTTTATGTGCCCGGTTGGAGAATTGTTGCGTATGCCAGTAGATAGGCAGTCTTTTTCAGTGCCCGGCAGTAGTTGTTATTGGGTATGTTTATGTAAAGAAGTGAAGTCTGACACACTTGTAACTTTACTTATTGTTTAATGAGCACTCAGGTTAAACACATTCCAGCACTGACTACTATCAGTCTATAACCGTGCTGGAACCAAGAGCGCGTGAGAGAGAGAGAGAGAGAGAGAGAGTTATTATACTTGATAACTAAGGCGTGGTTAGTGGTACTGAGGTAGCTATATTATTGGTTGCATGCATGAACCATCTACATCCTTCCCCTTAGAAATCAAAACAGGATTACAGCACAGGGCATGCGAGTTTAAGCAAAGTCGCCGTAGCGAACAGGCGGCTTGACAATGCGACCCGAACGCATGCGTACAATACCTTCCCCCCCCCCATCGGAAAGAAGAGTGGGCGTAGCGGAGGCAGGCGAGAAAGTTAAAGCAGGATCAAGCGCAGACAAAGCTGGAAAGGCAGGAGGAGGAGGTGAACGCAGAGGAGGTGAAGGGACCCGGACAAAACCAGGCGGCTGAGGAGGAGGAGAAGAATGCAAAGGAGGAGGAGGTCGCAGCAGCGGAGGGGTAAGCAGCATGCGGGGAACAGCAGGGAGATCGGCAGTGACCGGCTGGAACGGCAGTGGAGGAGCATAAGGACCCGCCGGTGCAGGCTTCGGCTCGTTCACGGCCAGTAGGTGTTGACGGCTCCGGCGATAGACAGTCCCTTCATAGTCCACCAGGTAAGATCTCGGGGAGTCAGCCATACCGACCACGGTTGCGAGGCGGGAATAGCCGGTGGTAGAGTGCATCTGAACGACTTGGCCTGGCAGCAGAGGGGACAGGGGGCGGCAGGACTTGTCGTGGGAATGCCGTTGGCTCTCGTGCTTCTGGTCAATCCGCTGTTGGACAGTGGCAGGCTCGAGCACTTTGGGTAGCAGGGCTTGTTGGGCGATTGGCATGGGAGGTCTTGTCATCCGCGACATTAGACGCTGGGCAGGTGAACCCATGGCTGGGTCCCGGGAGATGTTTCGTAGGTTGAGTAGGCCCAGGTAAAAATCGCAGTTGGATAGGCGCGACTGCTCCAGCAGAGCCTTAGCACTCCGCACAGCCCGTTCGGCCAGGCCATTGCTCTGAGGATACTCAGGGCTACTGGTGTAGTGATGAAAGTTCCACCTGGCAGCGAAAGCTTTGAATTCGGCGCTAGTGAATTGCCGGCCGTTGTCGGTCTGCAAGCGCACAGGGGCACCGAAAGTTGCGAAGTGCTTGCGCAGCCTGCTGATGACCATCTCGGAGGTGATGGAGGGAAGTATGTTCACCTCAAATCAGTTGGAATACGAGTTGACCAGGACGAGGAACTGCTTGCCCCGCCATTCGAATATGTCGGCAGCCAGCTATGTCCAGGGCATAGTAGGCACCGGCTGCTGCAAAAGAGGCTGGTGCTGCTGGTGTGGGGCAAGGTTGTTGCAGGAGGGACAGGAGGACACTTTATCCCTGATGTATTTGGCCATACCGGGCCAGTAGAATTGTCCTTGGGCATGAGAAATGGTAGCATCGACCCCGGGATGACCATTGTGGGCAGCATTGAAGTACAGATCGTAGAGGGAGGCTGGAACCACGACCTTGTGGCACTTGACGATGACACCGTCTTGGATAACCAGTTCATCACGGACGAGGAAGAAAGGGTGGGCGCCTGTCGGGCCACCCGCGCTTGATAACGACTGCGAGCTGCTGCAACGCAGGGTCAGCGGCGGTGTGCTCGATCAGGCACTGTAGCTGCTTGGTTGGGACAAAGTTAACGTTCAGTACCAGCAGGTCTTCCTGCTCGTAGGGGTGGCGGTCGCAGGAGGCTAGTGGGGCACGAGACAGGGTGTCTGCCACATGCACCTCAGTGCCCTTCTTGTAAACAATGTTGAAATCAAAACGCTGGAGCTGCAGCATCATGCGCTGAAGCCTGGCGGGGGCAATATGTATCGGTTTGTTGAGGATAGTCACCAATGGCCGGTGGTCCGTTTCGACTGTGAATTTGCTGCCAAAGAGGAAGTCTTTGAACTTGGAGCAGGCGAACACCACCGCCAGAAGCTCCTTCTCGACCTGAGCATACCGTTGCTCCGTGTCGGTCATGGTGCGAGAGGCATACGAGACCGGTAGCAGTGATCCATCATCATAGAGCTGTAGGCAGGCAGCACCTAGTCCAAAACGAGAGGCATCACAGGTAACAACAATGGGACGACGCAGGTCGAAGAATTTTAGGGTCGGGGTGCAGATCAACTTAGACTTCAGCCATTCAAAAGCCTGCTGGTGTTGTGGAAACCAGGACCAGGCAGTGTCCTTTCTTGTTAGCTGTCTCAGGGACGAGCTTAGTTCACTGAGATTTGGGATGAACTTCCCCAGATAGTTGACCATGCCCAGGAATCGCTGCAAGCTGAGGACGTCGTGGGGGCTGACATCTGGGAGATAGCATTTGTCTTTTGCGGGTCTGGCTTCAGACCGTTAGAAGTGAAGATGTGCCTGACATAAGGCACTTCGGATACGTGGAACCAGCATTTTTTTTCGTTCAGTTTCAAATTGATCTGTCGGGCCCGGTCCAGGACCCGGCGGAGGTTCTTGTCATGTTCGGCAGTGTTCTTCCCGTAGACTAGGATATCATCCACGATGATGGCACACGGCATGCCAGCAAACAGCTGTTCCATGGACCGCTGAAACACCTCGCTGGCAGAGCTAATACCAAATGGCATCATTAAGAACTTGAATCTGCCATATGGAGTGGCAAACGTTGTCAGGTCGGAGGAGCGTTTGTCGAGAGGTATTTGCCAGAAAGAGCTCTTGGCATCAAGAACAGAGAAAACCGTGGCCTGGCTGACTTGAGCTGCAACGTCTTCCACGGTTCTCATAGGGTAGTGTGGTCGCCTTATCGCGAGGTTCAGATCCTTCGGATTGATGCACACCCATATCTCGTTCTTGTCCTTTTTCAGGGTGGTGACCATGGTGGAAACCCAGTCTGTGAGTTCGCTAACCGCTTCCAGCACTCCCATCGCACCTATGCTCTTCAGCATAGACTCAACTTTCTCCTTCATAGCGAGGGATATTCTGTGTGGTGCACAGACCACGGGCACCACTTTCGTGTCGGTGGCGATTTTGTAAACCAGTGGTAGCTTGCCCAGCTCATTGTCGAACAGGTCCGGGTATTCAGACGTAGGATTCAGCAACATCTGCACTTCATTGATGGTGCGATCAAAGGACACCAGTCCTAGGTCTTGGCATGCCTGGTTGCCCAATAGAGTCACACAGTCATAGTCGAGAACATAGAACAGGAGCGGCCGCGATAACTTCTGCAGTACACGTCTGCCTTTCCCACAGGTTTCAGCACCTCACCCCCATAAGCATGTAAAGTCGAATGGTCTGCAATCAGCAGCTCATTAAGTCTAATCTTCTTGAACAGGCTTGTTGACATAACATTGACTTTTGCCCCAGTATCGAGCTTAGCAGAGAAAGAATGATCGTTGACAGTAACGAGGACCGATGGATCAGGGAGTAAAACAGGTGCGTGTAGGAGTGTGAATACACTGGCATCTCCTTGAGAACTAATTGGCTCAGAGTTGTGGGCAGTGTCGAGAGATGACTGAGATCCAAACTCGTTATCGACTTGTACCAGGTTGTTTAATACTTGTCTAGAAGCTGGGGGAAGTTTCCCACGGGACCGGCAGGGAGCAGAGAAATGGTTAAACTTCTTGCAGAAATTGCAGGATTTACCATAAGCCGGGCACTGCGACTGCATAGAATGCACATAATTGCAATTGGGGCACTTTTTAACAACGTGAGCTCCAGGGGGGTTGCTCGTCCGTGGAACAGGTCTATTGTAGTCTATTTTGGGATGCGGTCTGTTGAGAAACGTTAGATTGATAGCTCGGCTATCGGACTCCCGCTGTCCAAACTGCGGGTCGACAACTTCGGCCAACCTGCATGCGTGCATGGCCTCGGTCAGAGTAAGGTCAGGCTTTCTCAGTAGCTCCGATCGCAACTTCTGATCCAGCATCCCCGTTACTAAAATGTCCCTAGTAAGCTGGTCAGACATATTTTCAAATCGGCATCTCTGGGCAAGATAGCGCAGATCAGCAAAAAAAAACTCAACAGGCTCATCTGGCTGTTGTTTCCGCGTAAAGAATCTGGCTCGCTCTAAAATACGGTTAGAGGGCAAGTCACAAATTTCAGCAAACTTCCGTAGCAAACATACCGGATCATTGGCAGACTCCGCAGGCACTAGGACCTGATCGTTGTCATCCTGGACCGCAGGATTGTAGGCAAAAGCAAGTGCTCTCCTCATAGCATCAGGACCGGCAAGGTTCAGCAGGAGAGATGCTTTGACGGCGTTGGGATCGTTGCGGTGAACGATATTCATGTAGTGTGTGAAATCCAACTCAAAAGTCGTCCAGCGCTCCGCTATGTCTGCATCAAAGACAAGGGGCGAGGGTTTGCGGCACGAGGAGGCCATAGTGGCAGAGGGGTGCGAGAAAAAACTCCGATAAAACAACACTTACAAAGAAATAAAACCCGATGAACAGGAGGCATGCGTTTTAACTATCTGACACCATGTAAAGATGTGAAGTCTGACACACTTGTAACTTTACTTATTGTTTAATGAGCACTCAGGTTAAACACATTCCAGCACTGACTACTATCAGTCTATAACCGTGCTGGAACCAAGAGCGCGTGAGAGAGAGAGAGAGAGAGAGAGTTATTATACTTGATAACTAACGCGTGGTTAGTGGTACTGAGGTAGCTATATTATTGGTTGCATGCATGGACCATCTTCAGTTTACATCTGACATGTGGGAGTTGTTTAAAGGCCAGTTCATCTATGTTCAGAACTGACATGTTCCAGTAAGGAAGGTGGGCAAAATAAGGGAATCTTGGATAACCAAAGATGTTGTAAATTTGGTCAAAATTGAAAAAGAAAAGATGTGCAAGGATTAAGATGTTGGAATCAGACTAGACCTTTAAGAAATACTAGACTAAGTGGGACCCGTTGTATCCCAGCTTCACACGAGAGGGCTGGGCCCCAACGCAATATTCCACCTCTCCACCAATTCCAATATTGGTGGCCAGTGGGGGGGCTTTAAGGAGTGCTAGTATGGTTGTTGTGGGCTGAAGGGACTGGTTTCCAGAGGGCTAGTATGGCCATTGTGGGCTGAATGGATTCTTGGGCTTGTGGCTCAGTCACTCAAGCCTGGTGTGCTGGCAGCTCACTCACTCACGGCTGGTGGGCTGGCAGTTGACTCACGGCTATTCCTTGAAATGCCACTTCAGGCAGGGTGCAAGGCCGCCAAACTCAAGTGCAGTTTTATGCCACTTCAGACAGGGTGCAAGGCCGCCAAACAAAAGTGCCGTTTCATGCCACTTCAGGCAGGGTGCAAGGCCACCAAACTCATGTGCAGTTTCCTGCTACTTCAGGCAGGGTGCAAGGCCTCCAAACTCAAGTGCAGTTTCCTGCCACTTCAATCAGGGTGCAAAGCTGCACTTTTCAATGAGGCAACACCCGCTTTTCAATAAGCCAACACCCGCTTCTCAATAAGCCAACACCCACTTTTCAATAAGCCAAAACACTTTTACTTTTTCAAACCAAAAAACACTTTTGCATTTTCAAACTACATTTTCAAACCACATTAAGGGCACTGACAGGTCAGTAAAACCACTCACAGTTTAGTCGACATGTGTTCAGTATTATTCACAGCTCAGACAGAGAGCTGTGACCTCTCCCTCACCCATCTTGGAGGAGGGAGAGGTCACAGAGGCACGCCCACACTTCCAGGTTTTATAGTCCCTCCCCCCTTCCACCAGATGGGGCGTGGCCTTCATGGCGTGATTGACAGGAGAGAGAATCTCAACATTTTTTAAACATTAATAAATCTTTTATTTTTCATTGATGAGAAAAATCCTCTTGTCCTGCGCAGCGGAGGGGGACTGAGTATGATGGCCAAAAATCACAGCCGTCAGTGGTAGCGATTTTTCTAAAATCAATATGCAGTGCAAACAGGTCAAGACCAGAGTTTTAATTATATACACTAGACTAAGTGGGACCCATTGGGTCCCATGTTCATATGGAAGGGCTGGTTCCCTGACGCAATATTCCACCTCTCCACCAATTCCAATATTGGTGGCCAGTGGGGGGGCTTTCTGGAGTGCTGGTATGGGTTCTTGGGGTGGCAGCTCAGTCCCTCAAGCCTGATCTGCTGGCACCTCACTCACAGCTGGTGGGCTGGCAGTTGTGGCTATTTCATGGCTATTCCTTGAAATTCCTTGAAATTCCATTTCAAGCAGGGTGCAAGGCCACCAAATTCAAATCCATTTACCTACCATTTCAAGCAGGGTGCAAGGCCACAAAATTCAAGTGCAGTTTCTTTCCACTTTGAGCAGGGTGCAAGGCCACCAAAATCAAGTGTAGTTTCCTACCACTTCAAGCAGGGTGCAAGACCACCAAATTCAAGTGCAGTTTCCTACCACTTCAAGCAGGGTGCAAGGCCACCGAATTCAAATGCGGTTTCCAACCACTTCAAGCAGGGTGCAAGGCCACCGAATTCAAGTGCAGTTTCATACCTTCAAGCAGGGTGCAATGCCACCAAATTCAAGTGCAGTTTAATACCACTTCAAGCTGGATCCAAGGCCACCAAATACAAGTGCAGTTTCATACCACTTTCAGCAGGGTGCAAGGCCACCAAATTCAGTGCAGTTTCATACCACTTCAAGCAGGATGCAAGGCCGCCAAATTCAAGTGCAGTTTCATTCCACTTCAAGCAGGGTGCAAGGCCACCAAATTCAAGTGCAGTTTCATTCCATTTGAAGCAGGGTGCAAGGCCACCAAATTCAAATGCAGTTTCATACCTTTTCATGCAGGGTGAAACTACCATAAAACCACACAAAACAGCAAACTCACAGTTCAGTAGACATTCAGTGTGTTCAGTTGATTCACAGCTCAGACAGAGATGTGACCTCTCCCTCCCCCATCATGCAGAGACTGAGCCACACCCACACTTCCGGGTTTTATAAACCCTCCCCCTCCGACCGGAAAAGGTGTGGCATTCATGGCGTGATTGACAGGAGAGAGATTCTCAACATTTTTTAAACACTGATAACACTTTTATTTTTCATTGATGGGAAGAATTCTCTGCACCTGCTCAGCAGAGGGGGACTGAGTAAGATGGCCAAAAATCACAGCCGTAAGTGGTAGCGTTTTATCTAAAAATCAATATACAGTGCAAACAGGAAGTAAGTGCATTTGCAGTAGTTCCTTTTAACTTCAAGCCAAAGCACCCAAGCCGCCATTTGCAGTAAGTAGTGCCTTTCAACCTCAAGCCAAAGCACCCAGGCCGCCACTTGCAGTAAGTAGTGCCTTTCAACTTCAAGCCAAAGCAACCAAGCCACCATTTGCAGTAAGTAATGCTTCAACTTCATGCCAAAGCACCCAAACCGCCATTTACAGTAAGCAGTGCCTTTCAACTTCAAGCCAAAGCACCCAAGCCGCCATTTGCAGTAAGTAGTGCCTTTCAACTTCAAGCCAAAGCACCCGCTGCCATTTGCAGCAAGTAGTGCCTTTCAACTTCAAGCCAAGGCACCCAAGCCTCCATTTGCAGCAAGTAGTGCCTTTCAACTTCAAGCCAAAGCACCCAGGCCACCATTTGCGGCAAGTAGCGCCTTTCAATTTCAAGCCAAAGCACCCAGGCTGCCGTTTGCAGCAAGTAGTGCCTTCCAACTTCAAGCCAAAGCACCCAGGCCGCCATTTGCAGCAAATAGTGCCTTTCAACTTCAAGCCAAAGCACCCAGGCCGCCATTTGCAACAAGTAGTGCCTTTCAACTTCAAGTCAAAGCACCCAGGCCGCCATTTGCAGCAAGTAGTGCCTTTCAACTTCAAGCCAAAGCACCCAAGCCACCATTTGCTGTAAGTAGTGCCTTTCAACTTCAAGCCAAAGCACCCAAGCCGCCATTTGCAGTAAGTAGTGCCTTTCAACTTCAAGCCAAAGCACCCAAGCCACCATTTGCAGTAAGTAGTGCCTTTCAACTTCAAGCCAAAGCACTCAAGCCGCCATTTGCAGTAAGTAGCACCTTTCAACTTCAAGCCAAAGCACCCGCCATCATTTGCAGTAAGTAGGGCCTTTTAACTTCAAGCCAAAGCACCCAAGCCGCCATTTGCAGTAAGTAGTGCCTTTCAACTTCAAGCCAAAACACACAAGCCGCCATTTTTAGTAAGTATCTTGCAGAGACTGAGTGAGGCACACCACTTCCTGGTTTTATACTCCCTCCCCCTCCCTACAGCAGGGGCAGCAGAGAGAATGGTGATTTTAAAAAAAACATTAAAATCGCTCTGATTTGTCACCGCTGGGAAAAATCCACCGGACCCAGATGAGGGAGGGGGGCTTTGAGCGAGGTGGCCAAAAATGACGGCCCTAGGTGGCGGCGTTCTCTCGGAAATCGCAGCACAGCGAGCCAAAAGCGGTCAAGATCTGAATTTTAGTAATATAGAGATATATATAAATGACTTTAACATCAATGTAGATAGGTTGGTTAGTATGACACCAGGAATACTGGGGTCCCAGAGTATGACAAAGTCTTTTAAAGTACACAGCAGAATATAGATCAGTTTGAAAAATAGGTGGAGAAATGGCAGATATCAAATCCCAGATAGCAAATCCGAGCAAGTTTGAGGTGTTAACATTGAAACATAGAAAATAGGTGCAGATGTAGGCCATTTGGCCCTTCGAGCCAGCATCACCATTCAATATGATCATGGCTGATCATCCTAAATCAGTAACCTGTTCCTGCATTGATTCCGTTAGCCCTATAATAACCATATAACCATATAACAATTACAGCACGGAAACAGGCCATCTCGACCCTTCTAGTCCGTGCCGAACACGTATTCTCCCCTAGTCCCATATACCTGCGCTCAGAACATAACCCCCCATTCCTTTCCCGTCCATATAACTATCCAATTTATTTTTAAATGATAAAAACGAACCTGCCTCCACCACCTTCACTGGAAGCTCATTCCACACAGCCACCACTCTCTGAGTAAAGAAGTTCCCCCTCATGTTACCCCTAAACTTCTGTCCCTTAATTCTCAAGTCATGTCCCCTTGTTTGAATCTTCCCTACTCTCAGTGGGAAAAGCTTATCCACGTCAACTCTGTCTATCCCTCTCATCATTTTAAAGACCTCTATCAAGTCCCCCGTTAACCTTCTGCGCTCCAAAGAATAAAGCCCTAACTTGTTCAACCTTTCTCTGTAACTTAGTTGCTGAAACCCAGGCAACATTCTAGTAAATCTCCTCTGTACTCTCTCTATTTTGTTGACATCCTTCCTATAATTAGGCGACCAAAATTGTACCCCATACTCCAGAATTGGCCTCACCAATGCCTTGTACATTTTTAACTTTACATCCCAACTTCTATACTCAATGCTCTGATTTATAAAGGCCAGCACACCAAAAGCTTTCTTTACCACCCTATCTACATGAGATTCCACTTTCAGGGAACTGTGCACAGTTATTCCCAGATCCCTCTGTTCACCTGCATTCTTCAATTCCCTACCATTTACCATGTACGTCCTATTTTGATTCGTCCTGCCAAGATGTAGCACCTCACACTTATCAGCATTAAACTCCATCTGCCATCTTTCAGTCCACTCTTCCAACTGGCATAAATCTCTCTGTAGACTTTGAAAATCTACTTCATTATGCACAACCCCACCTATCTTAGTATCATCTGCATACTTACAAATCCAATTTACCACACCATCATCCAGATCATTGATGTACATGACAAACAACAGTGGACCCAACACAGATCCCTGTGGCACCCCACTAGTCACTGCCCTCCAACCTGACAAACAACCATCCACCATTACTCTCTGGCATCTCCCATTCAGCCACTGTTGAATCCATCTTGCTGCTCCACCATTAATACCCAACCATTGAACCTTCTTAACCAACCTTCCATGAGGAACCTTGTCAAAGGCCTTACTGAAGTCCATATATACAACATCCACTGCTTGACCCTCATCAATTTCCCGAGTAACCTCTTCAAAAAATTCAAGAAGATTAGTCAAACATGACCTTCCAGGCACAAATCCATGTTGACTGTTCCTGATCAGACCCTGTTTATCCAGATGCTTATATATATTATCTCTAAGTATCCTTTCCATTAATTTGCCCACCACTGACGTCAAACTAACAGGTCTATAATTGCTAGGTTCACTCTTAGACCCCTTTTTAAACAATGGAACAACATGCGCAGTACGCCAATCCTCCGGCACTATTCCCGTTTCTAATGACATTTGAAATATTTCTGTCCCTGCTATTTCTACACTAACTTCCCTCAATGTCCTAGGGAATATCCTGTCCGGACCTGGAGACTTATCCACTTTTATATTTCTCAAAAGTGTCAGTACTTCCTCTTCTTTGAATCTCATAGTTTCCATAGCTACTCTACTTGTTTCCCTTACCTCACATAATTCAATATCCTTCTCCTTTGGTGAATAATGAAGAAAAGAAATTGTTCAATATCTCCCCCATCTCTTTTGGCTCTGCAGATAGCTGTCCACTCTGACTCTCTAATGGACCAATTTTATCCCTCGTTATCCTTTTGCTATTAATATAGCTGTAGCTGTAGAAACCCTTTGGGTTCACTTTCACCTTACTTGCCAAAGCAACCTCATATCTTCTTTTAGCTTTTCTAATTTCTTTCTTAAGATTCTTTTTACATTCTTTATACTCCTCAAGCACCTCATTTACTCCATGCTGCCTATAATCATTGTAGATCTCCCTCTTTTTCTGAACCAAGCCCTAATAGCTATATCTAACTCTCTTGAAAACGTCCAGTGAATTGGTCTCCATTGCCTTCAATGGCAGAGAATTCCACAGATTCACAACTCTCTGTGTGAATTTTTTTCCCCTAATCTCAGTCCTAAACAGCTTACCCCTTATTCTTACACTGTGACGCCTGGTTCTGGACTTCCCCAATATCAGGAACATTTTTCTTGCATCTAACCTATCCAATCACTTAAGAATTGTATATGTTTCTATAAGATCCCCTGTCACACTTCTGAATTCCAGTGAATATAACCCCATTCGCTGCCACCACCATGAACAGACTCCTCGGTACACCATAACACTAATCTGGTATAAAGAGGTCCATAATAAAGAGGATAGACTATAATGGCATGATCTTTAACAATATTGATGTACCGAAGAATCTTGGGGTACAAGTCCATATTTTCCAGTTGTGGCAATAATAGTTGAGAGAGTGGTAAAGCAGGCATATGATATGCTTGCTTTTATTGGTCAGGTGAATAAGTACAAGAATCAGGAAGTCATGATGCAGCATTATCAAACTTTGGTTATGCTGCATTTGGAGTATTTCATGCAGTTCTGGTCATCCCATTACAGGAATCATGTAAAGGCTTTGGAAAAGGTGCAGAGAAGGTTTACCAGAATGATGCCTGGATTAGGGGCCATTAACTACAAGCAATAGGTGGACAGACATGGATTTTCTCTGGATCACCGTTGGTTGCAGAGAAACCTTATAGAAGTATATAAAATTATGAGAGGCATAGATAGAATAGACAGAACATTTTTGCCCTGGATAGAAAAAAATCAAATACTAGCGGATTTAAGGTGACAGGGGCAGTTTAAAGCTATGTGATCAGCCATGATCGCAATTAATGGCGGTGCTGGCTCGAAGGGCCGAATGGCTTCCTCCTGCACATATTTTCTATGTTTCTATGTTTCTATGTAAACAACATGTGTGGGGCAAGTTTTTTTACAAAAGGGTGGTGAGTGCCTTGCTTGTGCTGTTGGGGATTGAGGTAGGTACGACAGTGGCATTTGAGATACTTTTGATAGGTATATAGATATGCAGGGAACAGAGGTTTATTTTGGCAGATAAGAGTTGTTCTTTGCATTATGTTCAACATAAATATTGTGGGCCAGCTCTCATGCTCTATGTTCTATGTTCATTTCAGCACTATTCTGATGTGTACTCCACATCGCTTCGCTGAAGTGAGATGACACCCTTCAAGACCCCTTTGAGTTGGTGGACTGGTCCACGTTCAAGGAATCTGCAGCTCGATGAAAATGCCACTACAGTCACAAACATTATTAACAAGTGTGTAAAGCTTTGTCTACCAAAGAAGATGATACGTGTATTTCCCAACCAAAAAACATGGATAAACCATGAGGTCCTCTCATAGGTGGTCTAAATCTGCAGTATTCAAGTTAAGTAATCCTGTGTGGTACAAGTAAAATATCTACGACTTTCGCAGATCCATTAAGAATGCCAAGTGGGAATTCTGGAATAAGGTGGAGTCTCGAGGCAATGACACATGCACCCATTGATTGTGGCAAGGCGTGCATGCTATTATGTGCTACAAAGCAAAGGCAGGCAGTATTGCTGCAACAACTGGTCCTTCCCCAATGAACCCACTGCATTCCACACTTGCTTTGAACAGAAGGTCGGTGGTGGAATGCCACCCGCCCAGTCCATACCAGCGCTTCCTGTGACAGATGTAAGATCAGCCTTCTTGAGGTTGAATCCATTAAAACAAACTCGTCCAGATGGAGTTCCTTACCGCGTCCTCAGGACTTGTGTGGGTCAGCTGGTAGAAGTCACGAGAGCACCTGGAGAAAACCCATGCAGGTCATGGGGAGAACGTATAAACTCCATACAGTAGCAATGTTACAACATTTTGAGATTTTAAAAATCAAGTCTGCAATTTATCCCATCAGATAAAACATAAAAATAAGTTTAATTTGACACATAATTCACTCTCATATCTTCAGTATTAAAAAAGTGATGGCAATTTTCATACTCGGAAATTAGCATCTTTCTCCCTATTGCTTTTCCATTGACTTAACTCAAAAGCTGTGATCGAGGACAGTCAAAAGCCCATAACTTTCTTAAAAATTAAGAGAACTGAATGACATTTTCAGTTATTAAAGATTGAAGCATTCTGAAACAAATATGAAACAATCTTACTTGGATGACCTGAAATTAAAGCATATAATTAGTTAGTTACCTAATTGTAGCTAATTCAAAATTCAATTACTAGATCTAAACATCTATCCATTTCTTAAGGAAAGGTTAACATTTTTAAATAGCCTAAGTGTCCAAATAACATTCACACAATAATTCACAATATAACATGATTTTTAAATCTCATTGTCATGAATTAATAGGACAAATGGAAGGAAGTTTGTGTTTAATTCCCGTAAATTAATGGCCAATTAAATCATCTTGCGAGTGAGATTTTGTGGAACGCAATCGTTTGGAACGTTGCGGTGAATTTAAACCCCATATTGGCAGGAAAAACACTGCCGGTTCCTATATTTACATAATCACATTTTCGCTGATGAAATTTTGATTAAAGTAATCCTAAGAAGCAAGTTTATATGTAAAATAAATGACTTACCTAATGTTTTGTCTCCTACGTGAGATCCGTCCCGTTGTCAGCGTTGACGGCGTTAGAAGTAGATTTGTATTTTACTCCAGCAATTAAATTGTCCCGCGCTTTGTTTTTAAAACTTCCGAGAACGGTAGTTGGAACTTTTCAGCATCAGGTAGTAGCCCGAGAAAATATATCTTGGTCGGGCAGGAGTAAACGGCATTTTAATCCCGCCCTCCCCCCCTCAAAGGCGCCAAAGTCGCGCATACGGCCAGTGACAGAACTGCAGCGCCGCTGAAGGTACGTTTTGTAACATACCTACATACAGGCACCACTTCTCCAGATCATTGGTCCACGTATCTTGCTGCTGGCTCTGACTTGAATTTTGTGCATTGCATGCTCCTTATTGGATTGGCCCGAAATGTTGCCTATTTCCTTCGCTCCATAGATGCTGCTGCACCCGCTGAGTTTCCCCAGCAATTTTGTGTACCTCAGAGTTAAAAGCTTTTCTGGTTAATGCCAGTTCAAAAGCACCCAATCTATTTTATTTCCAAACAGCAATCCCAAGATAAAAGTAATTGGCTCATGGTGAAAGGGCACTGAATTTTCCTGGTGGGCAGCAACACATTTCTAGTTGTTTTGCAATTAAAAGTGATATATCGCATTTAAGTGTTTGAACTCATATCAGATAAATAAATGGGTGGCACAGTGGTGCAGCGGTAGAGCTACTGCCTTACAGCGTCATAGACCCGGGTTCGATCCTGACTATGGGTGCTATCTGTATGAAGTTCCCACTATGGAAACATCCTCTCCACATCCACTCTATTCAAGCCTTTTCACTATTTGGTAAAGGGCCTGTCCCACTGCGGCGACCTAATTAGCGAGTTTAGAAGAGTTTGCTCTCGACTCAAACTCGCAGCATGGTCGACATGTGGTCCTAGGAGGTCACTGGAACTCTCCTTCATGCTCGAGGGAAGTTCCCGCATACTCGCGGCCTCAGTTTGGTTGAGGTAGTCGAGGTAGCCGTAGGCAATCTCCTTTGCTGACCGGGCATTTTAATTGGCTCATTGGAGTTTTCAGAACCAAGGGAAACTGACCAGCAATGTTAAATGCCTGCTAAACTTTATTTAAAGTTGTCTGGCTTCTTAAAAGTGTCTCCACTCCTTCTTCCCCCCCCACCCTTCTCTCCCCCCTCCCCCTCTCCACGCTCTCTAAAGGACTTACCATAACTGTGCCAGCCATCTTTTACCTTCCTGTTCATCACGGGTGTGAATTTCAGACAGTGCTCCCCGCCTTTGCGGGGTGTGTGTGTGTGCGTGTGCGTGTGCGTGTGCGTGTGCATTTGCGTGTGTGTGTACGGTCGATCTGGCTCGCGGTTTCATCGCTGACGGTCGACCCAGCTCGAGGTTTTTCAGGCGAGTGCCCTCGAGCTTGAAGGTCGAAGACAGTCGCTGAAAAGTCACGTTAGTGGGACAGGCCCTTAAGTTTCAATGAGGCCCCACCTTATCTTTCTAAACGAGTAGAGATCCAGCACTGTTAAACACTCATCATATGTTAACCCACTCATTCCTGGGATAATTCTTGCAAGCCTCCTCTGGACGCTCTCCACTGCCAGCACATCCTTCCTCAGATATGGGGCTCAAATTTGCTCACAGTACTCGAAATGCAGTCTGACCAGTATCTGAAACAGCCTCAGAATTACATCTCTGTTTTTGTATTCTCATCCTCTAAAAATAAATTGTCCCCAGTGTGTGTAGGATAGTGTGTGCGGATTGATGGTCAGCATGGACTTGGTGGGTCCAAGGTCCAGTTTCTGTGCTGTATCTCTAAACTAAACTAAACTAAATTAAATGCAGTGTTTGTTATGCAGACATTACAAACTAACAACTGCCATGGCAAGAGTGATCTCTTATATTTTTTTGTCAGTAATATGAAAGAATGGTGTTATGGCCAAATAACAGGAAGAATGCACTGATTCACTTCTGCAATCCTCAACTAGGCCTGTTGAACTTGGCTTGTTTCATTTGTGTTACTTTGCCCATGGAAGTTAAAATTTGCACCACACTTAATTAAGAAATCTGTTGAACAACAGAAAACACATCTGGAATATTTTAATTTTCTTCAGTGATGCAGTTTTTTCCCCCACTAATGAGAGGTTTAACATTAAGCAAAAAATGGATTATGTAAGTAGAATGCAATCTTTATTTACCAAAGTGAATCTTGACACTCAAGTGAAGACTTTTTAAAATATAATTATAATACACGTTATTTTCAACGTGACCTAATGAAACTATATAATTTATTCTTCGCTACTGATCCTAATAAACAATCTTATTTTGCTCAATCATGAGTAATTTATGTACAATAGTTTTATAAGTAATAACATTTTTTTAAATTGCCAGTCATTTTCTTGGAATAACCATTTTGAGGTGAGAGGGATGAAGTTTAATGGAGATGTACAGGGCAATGTTTTTACACGCAGGGTGGTGGGTGCTTAAAATGTATTGCCAGGGTGCTGGAGGCAGATACGACAGTGGCATTTAAGAGGCTCATGGCACGTTGCTATGCAGGGAATGAAAGGGTACAGATCATGTGCAGGCAGATGAGATTAGTTCATCTTGGCATCATGTTCACCAGACATAATGGGCTGACGGGCATATTCTTGTTCTATGTTCAATATAAACATTGATTTAATGAGCTTCCTGGTCTTTGAATTTCATGTTTTAAACAACAATAATTACAGGTTGCTGTGGATGACGCCACACTGGTGGAGAATGCAGGCATGACTATACTGGCTATTCACATGCTGAAAGAAGCATCAATGACCCAAGCACATCAGGATTAACTCACCTACCCCTCGTCACTCTACTCTTTAAAAAAACAAAGTCATTTCAGCCAGGAGAGGGCGATGAGTTGCAGGTGTCCAGGCCAGGCCAATTCAATTCAATCCAATCCAATCCAATCCGATCACAGCTAATTGGAAGCAACTGTTGCTCCTCTGGATTCAGTTCAGTCCAAAATGCAGGCCAGGTTGGTGCATGATTTCCAGCAGGCAGGCACCTTCCTCTTTGTTGGTCTTCAGCTCCTCCTGGCCTGTCTGCCTCTAACAGGTATCAGTTCAATACTCGAGAGAAGAGGCGTCGCCACATTACCTTGATCCTCGTTGAAGCAGATTAAAGAAGACAGGAGCAGGTCTTGTGACATGCAAGAATATTTTTTTTATCATTTGTTAAAAGACTGAGTTCTCATAAAAATTGTTAATGGTTTTGTCATGAAGACAAAAAAAAATGTGGAATATTATAGAAACAAAGTTAAATTTTCAGGTTGAAAGATCTTTCAACAGAGCTTATCATTTGTTATTAGACATGCCCTACTTACCCAGAGAGCAAAGCTGATCTATTGCTAAAATTTTGTGAGAATATATCCTACATATTAGTGCCATACCTGAACTGAAATTCAAATATTCTATTAATCATATTTGATTGACATTTCACAATTAACATTACTATCAGGGATTGTTAAACACAGTATTGCATGCAAGGCAGGCATTATTATAAACAAGAACCAGTCTTTTAAAAAAAAAAAAAGCTTGTGCAAAGGTAAACTACAAGCTGTGATCAGCTTTGAAAATGGACAGCTTTGTAAAGTCGGTGCCGGCTACAGAGCACAAGCTACAGGCTTCCAGCTTGAGGATGCTTAAGAGAAAACTTTTACAAACCAATACGACCATGAGCTGTTCTCATATGTATTAGCCAAACATAAGATGACGAGGCTGTGTTAATTGACTTGCATCACACCAGAAATTGTGTGCCTTTAACTAAAGTATTTTTTCTGAGTCTGAAGAAGGGTCTTGACCCGAAACGTCACCCATTCCTGCTCTCCAGAGATGCTGCCTATCCTACTGAGTTACTCCAGCTTTTTGTGTCTATCTTTGGTTTAAACCAGCATATGCAGTTCTTTCTTACAAATTATTTTGCATCTTTGTCAAGGAAGGCTCCAGACCAGACTTACTTTGTCACTTACCATATCAAATATTTTCATTGTCATATCTGCTCTGTCTATCAATAATTGGGATTGCCAACACTCAGAACATTAATTTTGGGTGTTTGTGTTCACACTCCTCAGAAGGTATTTTAGATCATGAATTTGAGATTTTTTGACTATGTGAATGGTCTCAGCAAAGATGTTTGAACATTCAAGGTTGTCTTTACTATTATAATGTGCTCCCATTGTAAATATGTAAGTCATTGTAAAGGGCCTGTCCCACTTAGGCGACTTTTTCGACAACAGCCGGAAAATAGGCTGTCACCAAATGATCGCAGCGTGACGCCTGTATTGTCGTGAGCTGTTGCCTCAAGTGTCGTGGCCTTTTTGTTGTCTCCGCTTGGTTTTGAAATGTTCAAAACCTCTCGGCGACAGTTAGCTTGACGTTGCTTGACTTCTCTTGCTGTAGATGCTGTCGTAGGTTGTCGTAGGCTGTCGCCATGTTGATGCCATCTGACGTTGGCTGTCACCGGGTGCTGACTTCGTTGAATTCAAGTGGCGTCAGCCTTCGTCAACCGGCGGCAGTATCGGCATCACGAGAAGTCACGTTGCGTCATTTGAAAAAAAGTGCACCGCTCCACCAATCATCTGTTGACGCCGTCAGGGTCGTAGCTTGTTGTAGCTTGTCACGGACTGACGTAGGTTGACTTTGGTTGTCGTAGGCTGTCGTGGGTATTGTTGTGGTTTGACATCGCATCTCGTGAAGAATTGGGACGCTGGTTACGTAGCTTGTCGTAGCTTGACGTCGACTAGGTGGCAGCCTGTCGTAGACACAGTCGTAGGGGGCCGGTTTCTTGGCGTCATGACACGATAGTGATTTCGCCGGCTGTCGCCGAAAAAGTGGGGCATGCCTTTAAGACTCAAAATATTGAAGCAAACAATGAAATTACAGCTATCAGAAGTGTATTGAATCACTTGTTGTTATCTTTGTTCTTAAGGTTATAAAAACTTGATGTACTTTGTGTTTGTGTGTAAAGCAACACTACGCTGTGTTTTTCCCAGGAAACTATTGTCCACCAGGGTTCCTCCAAAATGCTTGTTTGTTGTGATGAATAAAGGTCTTTTACATCTACCAACTTCAGTTTGCACGTGGCTTGTTCACAGTCACATCAGCTACCATTACCCAATTGTTATTTTTGGAGAGCACTCGGAGTCTGATTAAATTGGTGGATGAGAGAATGCGTATTATCCTCTTCAAGATGTCATATTTGTTGGATATCATTTTACATTTGATTGAGCCTCCATTTACCTTCTATAATATAGACATAATTCTTGAGAGTACACGTCATGTGCTTGTAGATTTAAATTTAAACTAAATCATTAGATATTTTGCTCTTATACTAGATTGAACTTACAGACATTTTGCATGTATAGATGCTTTAATTCCCACTCTACTTCAATTTATCTTTCCAGATAATAGATTATAACAAGAGTTGGAACTGATTTTGAATTAATACTAAATGATATTCTGAATTAATATTATGAAATTTACTTATAGCGGGCAGTCTTGCTGGCTAGCTATAAATATTGGGAAATCGGAGACATACATATTATAAGTTCATAAGTGATAGGAGAAGAATTAGGCCATTTGGCCCATTGAGTCTACTCCGCCATTCAATCATGGCTGAGTTATCTCTCGCTCCTAACCCCATTCTGCTGCCTTTTCCCAAAAACCTCTGCTACCCGTACTAGTCAATTGTTTAATACATTTTTCAGTGAATTCAAAGGTCACTCTGTACTCACAGTCACTTGATTCTGCGGCTGGCACGGACACTTTAATAACTGGCACTGGCCACTTCAATAACTGGCACTGGCCACTCAAATCAGCTGCCCCGGACATTTTTATGATTGGTTTATTGTATTTTAACGTTGTGTTTTACCTGCTTTTAACTATTTATTTATACTGTTCCATCAGGGACTGGATTGTTTTTAGTGTTATTATGTGTGAAACGTTTTAAATTTCATGTGCGATGCTCCGCTATTCCCTGGGAAACGTCTTTTCATTTTGCACTGTACAACTGTTGCTTGCAAGATGACAATAAAGGTTGATTTGATTTGATTTGATTTGAAGGGGGAAGTACAGTCTTTGAGTGCTCCAGACCCCCGTTCCAGCCGCAAACTTTCCCACATTCCAAACCTCTGGTTGTTCGGGTCCCCAACCCAGGCTCTGGACCCTAAGCTCGATCTTCAAACTAATAAGTGAGCCAGATGCTGGACTATTAGGATTTCTGAAAAATGTATCAGTTTATCAGAGTTTTCCTCCCGTTAACAATTGCATACATATTACAGTGTTCCATGGAGAAAAATCCCCTCACATCACTGTATTTTGGCTTGTATTTTGCTTGTGTTGTCATTCTATGCTTGATCTGTACCTGTTTTAACTATGACCATGAATTTTGAGTTTGGTGACAAACCACATAAGCTTTTAGCTCGCCAATTGAAAAAACAAGAAAAGGAAAATACTATAACCAAAATTAAATCAGAGAAAGGAGAATTACTAATACTACCTAAAGATATTAATAATAGATTTGCCCAATTTTATCAAAACTTATATACATCTAAAATTAAAAGAGAAGATAGTAAAATAAAAAAATTTCTAGATAATTGTAATCTTCCAATACTGGACCTTTTGGAACAAGAGGAATTAGGAGCTCAAATTACAATCAAAGAAATAGGTGAAACAATAAAATCGCTGAAAAATGGTAAGACACCGGGACCAGATGGTTTTAATAATGAATTTTATAAAAAATTTCAGGAGATAACAACCCCTTATTTATTTAATTTATACTCCCATGCTTTTAAAGAAAACAAACTACCTGAAACACTAACAGAATCAACTATTACACTTATTCCAAAAAAAGATAAAGATTTAGAAGATCCGGGCTCGTACAGAGCTATATCACTTTTAAATACAGATCAGAAAATTTTAGCAAAGATTTTATCAAGAAGATTAAGCAAATATATTAGTAAATTGATAAACCCTGATCAAACGGGGTTTATACCTAAAAGACACTCATTTAATAATCTGAGACGTCTGTTTAATATAATGTACTCGCATAAAGTAGAGGAAGAAGATATATCAATTATTTCTTTGGATGCAGAGAAAGCATTTGATCAGGTAGAGTGGCAATATTTATATAAAGTACTACAAAAATTTAATATGGGAGAGAATTTTATAAGATGGGTAAAATTATTATATGATAAACCGATGGCAAGAATTTTAACTAATAACATGTTATCTCAAAAATTTCAACTATCAAGGGGTAATAGGCAGGGATGTGCACTATCACCCCTGCTATTTGCCCTTATGATAGAACCCCTGGCTGAAAGTATAAGAATTCATCCGAATATTCAGGGCTATAATACCAGAGACTCAAAGAATAAAATCTCATTATATGCAGACGATATACTTTTATATATTACAAAGTCACAAACGAGCATACCAAATTTATTAAACTTAATAGAGGAATTTGGGTCTTTTTCTGGATATAGAATAAACTGGAATAAAAGTGAAATCATGACATTAAAACCTCAAGAACCTACACACTTACTGAAGTTCCCCTTTAAAATCGCAACAGAAAAATTTAAATATTTGGGTATTCAGATTACTAGAAAATATAAAGCATTATTCAATGCTAATTTCATGCCTTTATTAAATAAACTTAATACGTTGATTAAATTTTGGAAAACACTTCCCTTATCATTATTAGGTAGAATAAATGCAATAAAAATGATCTTCCTACCACAATTATTATACCTATTTCAATCTATACCGGTATATATACCAAAATACTTTTTTAAAAAATTAGACTCTAATATTACTAATTATATTTGGGACTATAGATCACATAGAATCACAAAAAAACATTTATGTAAACCAAAAGAGGTCGGGGGACTTTCACTTCCGAATTTTATGTATTATTACTGGGCAGTGCATATTAAGAATATGATTTATTGGTTGGATAGTGCTACCCAACAGACAGAATGGATAAAAATGGAGAAGGAGGATTGCCATCCTAGTAATATAGGAACGATCCTCTTCTCCCCAAAAAAACTGAATAACACAATATATAAGAAGAACCCAATTATATATGGTACAATAAGAATTTGGAAACAAATAAAATTATCTTTAAAATTAAGAAATCTATCACTGTTAATGCCAATAGCGAATAACCCTTTATTTAAACCATCTCTTATTGATAAGACATATAACCAATGGGAAAGTCTCGGAATTAGAAGGATCGGGGATATGTATGAAATGGGAAACTTACTATCATTCCAACAATTACAATTAAAATTTAAATTGAAAAACAACCAATATTTTAAATATCTTCAGATTTGCGATTTCGTGAAAAAATATATACAAGGATATCAAAAAGTAACTCCTGACTTATTGGAAGAGGCAATGAATATTGAAGCTGACTCACAAAAATTAATATCATATTTATATAATAGTATTCTAAATATAGACCTACCATCGACAGAGGTACTTAGAGAAGAGTGGGAACGGGAACTAATGATAAAAATTACGAAGGTTAAATGGGAAAAATACCTGATATATATTCACAAATGTTCAATTAATGTAAGACATAATTTAATTCAATTTAAAATTGTACATAGATTATATTACTCAAAAACAAGATTGAACAAATTTTATCCAAATATATCCGCCACTTGTGATAAATGTCTAGCCCAAAAGGCAACTATAACACACTCCTTAGTCTCCTGCATAAAACTTTATAGATTCTGGAATGATATTTTTGAAATATTTACAAAATTATTCAAGACAAGAATGGAACCTAATACTGAAATGATTATATTTGGCGTAATGGAAGATGGGAATAAATTGAACACATCTCAAAATCTATTCCTTAACTATGGTTTAATAATAGCAAAAAAATTAATTCTTAAATTTTGGAAAGGTACATCAATACCAACGCTTAAAATGTGGATTGCAAGTATGTTGGACACCGCTCATCTTGAGGAAATGCGATTCCTCCTAATGGATAAATCAGACCAATTCATAACGAGTTGGTCTCCATTCGTCGTTTTTTTGGAATCATATGGTGCAACACAATTGTAAAAAATAACTGTTTCAGGACTGGACGAGGGTTGGTCAAGACTATAAATAATGATCTCCTCTTTTTTTTTTCTTTCTTTTTTTCTCTCTATTCTCTCTCTCAACTTTTTTCATTTACTCGTTTTCTTTTTTCACACACTATATATTTCACATCTTTCTATCCTTTACTATCTAACTTCTTTTTCTTATTCTAATCTTTTTTCAGTGTAACAAAAAAAAAAAAAGAAGTTGTACATAAAATGTATTATGAAAATATATATTAGGCACTTTGGTGCCATATGACTGTACTTACTTCTAATAAAATAAAATATTAAAAAAAAAAAAAAAAACTATGACCATGAAACTACTTTGGTGAGGCTTGCCCTGGCATCAAGAAATGCAGTCTGAAGAAGGGTTTCAACCCTTCTCTGCCTTCCGAACGACCCTGTGATGCTCTGCACTGGAGAGTTCTATCTGTCTTTCTGTTAGTCATACAAATTTGGTTTCCATTTGCCTTAATTAATCTAATTTAACAACAATTATTCCTGACTATAAAGCAAGATAAGGAATATTTGTGGTACAATTGAGTCTTTTTTTAAAAATATATCTAACAAAGGAATAACAAATTGACAATTAAGAGGTGCCTTATTCAATCGAAACATGGACTAAGATACTTTACAATCATTTAATTATTTTGAAGTAGGTTTCTCACATTATATTGGAGGAAGTCCAACAGACAATGTCCATACCGCAGTTGAGGTAATGGCAGAGAAAATGTGATTTGATTATGGTGGCTGAACAGTATTAATTGGCCAGAAGAACGACCTTCTACTTTGAAAATGTGGAGTGATAGTTCATATGACCATCTGTGAAGGAAAGTGGAGTCTCCGTGTAACTATTCATCCAAGAGATGGTATCTTCAACAATAAAACCATTCCTCAGCACCATACTGGACTGTTTATTTTTAGAGATACAGTGTGGAAACAGGCCCCTCGGCCCACCGAGTCTGCACCGACCAGCGATCCCCGCACATTAACGCTATCCTACATACACTAGAATACAATTTACACTTATACCAAGCCAATTAATCTACCAACCTGCACGTCTTTGGAATGTGGAAGGAAACCGAAGATCTCGGAGAAAAACCCATGCGGTCACGGGGAGAACGTACAAACACCGTACAGACAGCACCCGCAGTCAGGATTGAACCCGGGTCTCTGGTGCTGCAAGTGCTGTAAATCTGCCACTCTACCGCTGCACCACCGTGCCGCACTGACTGTTAGTTTAGATTTCCGCTTTTTAAGCTGCAGAGATATATTACCCATTGCAGATGATGGACATCTTAAATAGAAACAAGAAATATTCAGCCCAGGCTATAACTGTGGGGGGTAAACCAAGTTGAAAACCATTACGGCATGCTCAGTTCTCAGGAGCACCTTCTCCTCAGTTGTGATCAAATGTCATCAACCTGAACCAGTAACTCTTTCATTTTTTCTTTTGCCGTTTTTTTCTAGTCTGCTGATTATTTCCAGCATTCTCTGTTTTTATTTAAGATTTCAAAAATCAAACAAGAGGAAAGAATAATGAACTAGGAGTGCGATAATATCTGCCCAGAACATGGTATTATGGGGTACAGTAAAAGAACCATGCTACCATCGCTCACTTACACCATAGACTGACAGGAATAGAACATATTGGGTTCATTAACAGGTAAGTGATGTCTCTGACTAGGGAATTCCTTCAGGTCTTCTTCCCAAACTCTACTTTCCATATTTTAACCTACATTCAGTTCCATTTATCCTTCCCTCTTGTGATGATCAGAAATAGCACTTCATTGGCCAGTGCCTTTATTTGAAAATTCCCATTAGAATTTCTCCACTGCATTGTATATTGCCATCCCTGGCCAACCTTACCATTCTTAAAGATTTCATAGGTTTTCCAATTATGAAATCATAATAATAATAATAATAAATTTTATTTAATGGGCGCCTTTCATACATCTCAAGGACACCTTACATAGTAATCGAAATAAAACATATAATCGGAATAAAACAAGTAATTAAAGACATCACAGTGACACAAATTAAAAACAGAATTCAATCCAAAAACAGAAAATCAAAAACACAGTGTGAAAAGAGAGCAGCGGCAGCCAAAGCGCGCCAGCGTCCACTCTCTCTTCACGGCAGCCATCTTGGACACAGACCTACAGGATCATGTATATCTCCAAGTTGTATATCACTGCTGACTATGGCAGTAATTGTTTCGGTCCCGCATGTTTAAACTCCCGTTCTCAACCATTCTACCTCTTTCTTTTCCATTTAGATGCTTTTAGAATTCAATCACTTTGTGAAATATTCAATCCCTTATCTCAACATCTTCTTATGTAGTGTATTGGTTAAAATCTGCCTGATGGTACAGTCATTAAGCACCCTGGACCATTTTAATATATTAGGGCAGGTTGTAGATTTGTCTGTGATCCATAAATAAAAAAGAAAATCACATTACTTGTATAGGAGCTGGTGTTAATAAAAGTAGAGATGTAAATGATTAAAGTTAGGAAGTATTATTCTAATCAAATTAAGGGTTTTGTTGTGATAAGATGAAATGAGCTACAGAGAAAAAACACGTTAAAATTAAGAGCCAAATTTATGCTTTAAAATCAAAAGGTTGCCATAAAATTTGCACCCTGTGAATCAAAATGTACCAGCAGCAAAGAACCATGTAAAAAAAAAAGCCAAGTACTAATTAATTAACTGAAACAGTGTTAAGGATATCACTATATACTGTATTGAGTAAACTGAGGAGCTGCCACTCAAACAGACCAAGGTGGGTGGATGCAATGTCAATGACTGGACTACTGTACTAATAGTATATAGAGGTTAATGGCTGCACCTTTATAGGTTTATTGGCTACAACATAGATTAATTACCAATCATTTATCTTATTAAAAGGTTTATGTAATCATGCGAAACCCTTTTTTTCACAATTTCATTTTCTTCTGTTTCAAGCCATGAGATACATATTGGCATAAATATACGAAATTAGAACCATTTTTGATTACTCATGAACACAAGGCAGCATCATGTTTACTGGTAATTCGTATATAAAATAGATTTTACATTTAAAAATACATTGATTGTCTGTGAAAATGGAAAAAATCATATTGGTTTATCACCAGCAGCTCATCAAGATATAAGATTAATGTATAATCAGGCCAGCTGCTGGGGATGCTGCAATAAAAAAACAATTTACATTTATTATTCATTCCATGCATCAGGCGTTTCAACAGCAGCCTCACCTACAATCTATCTGTCCTTTTTGTCTTTTTTTGGGTATTTTTAGTGTGTTTTAAAAGTAAATGTTAATGTTCTCTGGTTTGTTTTATGTGTGGGTTGGGCAGGGGCGGTGGAGTAAACATTTTATCAATCTCTTACCTTGCCGAAGACAGGATTGTTTTCCCGGATCACATCTCCGGTCACTCTGTGGCCTAACATCGTGGAGCTGGAGGCCTTGCTCGGGACTGACTTTGAGCCCCACCCTGGGTGTGTGGACTTAACATCGGAGCCGATTCCTTGCCTGGGATCAATGCTTCAACCGTGGCCTGCGGACTTTATCATCAAGGAGCTCGCAGTCTCGGTTTGAGACCGACGTCGGGAAGCTACAAAAGCTGCACGATGTTCAACTGGCCCCTACCCGAGGTAGGCCGCCCGGCGCAGGGGAGCTGAGATTCCCCCACCGATGCAGGAGCTTGAACGCCCCGACGAGGAGGTCCGCCACCGACAGCTGGAGGACAAAGAAAGGAGAGATTTCACTTTTTTTTCACCTTCCATCACAGTGAGGAATGTGGAGGAGTCACTGTGTTGGATGTTTATGTTAAAAATGTATTTTGTGTGTTCTGTTGCTTTTTATTGGTATAATGGCAAATCAAGTTCCTCGTATGTTGCAAAACATACTTGGCTAATAAAGTATGATTATGATTATTGTTTGTGCGCAAATTGGCTCTATGCTTCCAAAAGGACCACATTTCAAAAGTACTTCATTTTCTGTAAAGTGCTTTGGGACATAGAGGTCATCAAAGACATTACAGATTATTGATTTTTTTTCTTAACAAGTGACATTTTTCCAAGATCCATCAGAAGAGCATATTCAGACCAAAATCAATGCTGAGCCAAAATAACAGCTATTAGTAGGGGAAACATCGAAAACATAGAAAATAAGTGTAAGAGTAGGCCATTCGGCCTTTCAAGCTAGCTCTGCCATTCAATATGATCATGGCTGATCATCCAAAATCAGTATCCTGTTCTTGTTATCTCCCCATATCCTTTGATTCTGTTAGTCCTAAGAGCTATATCTAACTCTCTTGAATACATCAAAGAAAGAAATAGCCTATTCAAATAAATATGTTTAATGTGAGCTTAACAATGTAGAGAAGGGCATAAATTCAAGGAAAAATTCAGAACATTCAGATTCTAAAAATTGCTCATATTTTTCATTTATTCTATTCTGATCCCAAAATGTGAATGCATGGGTGCTTTCTCCACGGAGTTTGAACATTTTCCCAGATTTCAAGTTTGGAAAGGTACTCTAGTCTTGAAAAAGATAATCATAGGAAAGTACATGAATTATAAAGATAAGCACAAAGGAATCTTGGCCCATCTAACAGTTTCTTCAACAGCAACCAACAACAAACGGAATTCAAGTATTCAAATGAAAAACTCAAGCTCAAAATCCACAATTCACTACTTCACAGAACCTAGAATTGCTGCATGTTTCAAACAAAATGTGAATTTGTGGAATTCCCTGCCACAGAGGGCAGTGGAGGCCAAATCGCTGGATGGATTTAAGAGAGAGTTAGATAGAGCTCTAGGGGCTAGCGGAATCAAGGGGTATGGGGAGAAGGCAGGCACGGGTTATTGATTAGGGACGATCAGCCATAATCACAATGAATGGTGGTGCTGGCTCGAAGGGCCAAATGGCCTCCTCCTGCACCTATTTTCTATGTTTCTAAAAAGAGGCTATTTGGTTAGTCATATTGACTCATTTTTTATTCAGCTGGATGCACTCTATCCTCCCCACTGCCTAGAAAATTATTTAATTTCAGATACATATCCAGCTTCCATTTAAAGGCTGTATTTGAATATGCCTCCACTACCAGCCCAGCTGTGAATTTGCAACTCTAACTAGTAGCTGCAAGAAAGATTTTCCTTCAAGTCATCTTTCTATTTCTCCTTCTACTTAACTTGTCTGACTATGGGAATCATTTCTCTACATCCATCTATAACTTTCATGATTTTAAATATTTCCTTAGATTTCCTCGCAACCTTCTCTGTTCCAAAGAGAGTAGCTGAAGCTGCTCTCGTCAGTCCAAAAACAGTTAATACCCCTCGAATTACAAATTTATGCTGAATCGTCTCCAAAGCCTTGCATCTTTCCTAAGGAGTGGCAGACAGACCTGCACACGAGTCCACTTGTGGCTGAAACAATGTTGTATGAAAGGTCTGAAGGGTCTCAAAAGACTGCCTGTCCACTCCCTCCACAGATGCTACCTGACCTGTTGAATTTCACCTGCATTTTATGTTTTGGTCGAGATTTAGCATCTGCAATCTCTTGTGTCTCTTTTTTTTTTTTTATAAGCCTCAGAGTGACTTCCTTACTATTATGCTCCAATCATCTATTTTCCAGCTTCTTTGTAACTTTCAAAAAGCTATGCATAAACATCCTCAATTAAATTTCACCCACCACCTATCCTTCCACCACATAATGTTTATTATCTCATTGAATATTTTTGGTAGGTTATCTGCAAATTAGGAATTGTGCCCCATATCCCCAAGTCCAAGACCTTTAAGAAAAGTATTGATTCCAGTACTGAATAAGGAGAACTCTATTATAAACTACTGCCAGTCCTTTAGAAGGAATAACATTCTTAAAATAGAGGAAAAGGATAAGACCATAAGCCAACATAGGAACACAATCTCAGAGTAATGTTGTAAGCTTTGTGGAGTAATCAATATGGCATAAGTGGCAGCATTGATGTTCCCATTTAACAAACAGAAAAGCTGCAAAACCATTCCAGCCAGCACTGTTGTAAATTGTGGAAATTTATTGCAGTCGGCGAGATAATTGATGATGGATGGGTCCATGGAAACATAGAACATCTAACAGTAGGGCATAGAAACAGGCCCTCTATGCTCACGTCTATGTTGAACATAATGCCAAGTTAAACTAATCTCCTCTACCTGCATGTGATCCGTATCCCTTCATTACCTGCTTCTTTATGTGCCAGTCTAAAAACCTCTTAAATAGCATTGTTGTAATTGCCTCTACCACAACCCCTGGCATCTTGTTTCAAGCACCCACCACTCCCAGTGTAAAAACTTTGGTCCTCTCATTTAAAACCCTTTAGTCCTCTGCCCTGTAGTCTTTTACATTTCCATCCTGGGAAAAAAAGTTCTGACAGGGTACCATATAACCATATAACAATTACAGCACGGAAACAGGCCATCTCGGCCCTACAAGTCCGTGCCGAACAATTATACCCTTGATTGTACCCTTGATAATTGCTCGTTTCTAAACTTTCCCCCAGTCTAGTTTCAGTAAAAACATTGAATCAAGCACTTGAAACAACTACATTTTACTTTACCAAAAGTGCATTACAGATCAACCACTGTACCTATCCCACCACGGGTTCGATCCTTGTGTCTCCCTCTAGGCCTCGCTCAGACAGAGACACTCCAGAAGTTCACGCAGTCCCAAGCGTTCTCCCAGAAGATCGATGCTGAGCCTCATGGTAGCGGACTTTTATATGTCCCGGGACCTCGAGAGGCCAAACCACATGGGGGTGGTCTCTTAATAACCCAATTACAGATATTGATTAACCACATACATAACAGACATTCCCCAAACCCAATAATACAACAGCTCATACATTGTATAAGAAAGAAAGCTCCCGAAGGAAGCTAACAAGAACAAACATTGGAACATGTGCCCTGGGAATCAAACAATTTCTCCAAAGCTCAACAGTTCGAACAATCATCAATTAACAGGATGACCGTCTTGCAACAATATTTATACTATTTATAATGCTTTTGCGGCGACCCAATAGAAATGATGCATTTAAGGTTGGTTTGCAAAACCACCATACATGTTATCAATTTAAGAGAAAGATGGAGAACACCTGGACACCTTACCATCCTGCATATCTGTCTGAGCCTAGACTGGCTGGCGCCAATCAAAGCCTGTAAAGTTCAGCTGACAAAGGTCATGCAATTCTGACAAGTGCAGGGATCCTCCATTTTATGGTGTCTTTAATTTAGCCAATATTAACACCCTTCTACTGTATGCCTCTCATTATTTTATAAGCATATGTCAGGTCCCCCCTCAGTCACAACACTCAAGGTAAAACAATCCTAGTTTCCTCAAAAAATGATACACTATGCTGGTGTAACACGGCGGGTCAGGCAGCATCCCTGAAGAAGATGACCTGCTGAGTCACTCCAGCACTTTGTATCTTTTTTCCTGTAAAACAGCAACTGGAGTTTCTTGTTTCTGCCAAGTTTGGTCAACCTCTCATTATAGCTAGCTAATACCCTCTTAATCCATGCAGCATTCTGGTAAACCTTTTCTGGACCCACTCCTAGACCACCACATCCTTCCTGTAACGAGGCAAATAGATCTGCACACAATTCGTCAAATGTAATGTAATCAAAGTTCAATAATGCTGAAACATGACTTCCTGACTCTTATATTCAATGCCCCGACCAATGAAGGCAAGTATATCATATGCCTTCTTTTCCACTCCATTTACTTGTTTCACCACTTTCAGGGACCTATGGACTTGGACTCCCAAGATACCACTATACCTCAACGCTGTTAAACATTTATCAGATTCACAATATTAAAGTAAACAATCTAATTTAGCTTCTGAAATTGTATTGTACTGTTATATTTGTCTATTTTTGTTCTTAAAAACATTGATGTACTTTGAATTCAGAGAGATTTATTTATTTTTTTTTAATTTTATTTTAGAGATACTATAGAGATTCTATTGACTTTCACCCTGGAATTAGTCTTCCCACAGGCCTCTCCAGAATGCTTGCTGATGTGCTGAATAAAGACCTTTGACATCTGACAGCTTATTCATGGTCATAACACCACAGATGCTACCTCATCTGCTGAGTATTTCCAACATTTTCAGTTATGTTTTGATCAGTCAAATTTACGTTTAGTTTAGATTATTATTGTTACATATAGGTATAGTGAAGAATTTGTATTGCATTCTACCCTTCCAAATCAGATAACATTATACATACAGTAAATACAATCAAGTACATCAGTTGGAGCAATGATGGGGTATCTAATCTGTGTGATGAATGGGCTCCATCCAGAGCTCTCTGCAATTTCATGCGGTGTTAATAATAATAATAATAATAACTTTATTTATAAAGCACTTTAAACAACCGCAGTTGCCACAAAGTGCTGTACATGAGAACTCATGGACAAAAAGTTATTACAAACCATTAAAAACCGTAAAACGGTGTTGGGCAGAACAGTTCTCAAACAGATCTGTGTTGCAAACCAACAGTATATGGTACATCTGAAAAAGATTGAAAAAGTCATTGGAGACAAGCAAAATGTCCTCAGTTCCCAGAGGGCTTCAAAGCATTGGTGTGCCTTCTTGTCTATCATTTCAACTTGGTTGATCCACAACAGATTGTTGGTAATATTTATGCCCAGGAACTTGAGGCTCTGGCACCAATGATGCTGAATGGGGTTTCATAAGATCATAAGTGATAGTAGTAGAATTAACCCATCTGGCCCATCAAGTTTTCTCCGTCATTCAATCATGGTTAATCTATCTCCTCCTCCTAACCCCATTCTCCTGCCTTCTCCCCATAACCTGACACCGGTACTAATCAATAATTATCTATCTCTGCCTTAAATATATCCACTGACTTTGCCTCCACAGCCTTCTGTGGCAAAAAAATCCACAGATTCAGCACCCTCTGACTAAAGAAATTCCTCCTCATCTCCATCCTAAAATAACGTCCTATATTTTTGAGGCTATGACCTCTAGTACTAGACTCTCCCACTAGTAGAAACATCCTCTCCACATCCAGTTTTTCCAAGCCTTTCACTATTCTGTATGTTTCAATCAGGTTCCTCCTATGTATACCCCACACTTCCTGAAGTTGATAATTAGCTCCTTTGTCATGCTGACAGTGAGGGAGAGGGACACCATGTTATAAAGTTCTCTATATCCTGTACGCTACTCATCATTGTTTGTCATCTGGCCGGCCAAAGTGGTGTCATCTGCAAATATGTTGTTGATATTAGAGATGAATTGGGCGGCACATTCATGAGTGTATAATGAGTATAGTAGAAATAATGCTCTCTGTGGGTGATTGGAAATTATTGTGAGGATGTGTTGTCACCTATCCTCACTGATTGTGGTCTGTGGGTCAGAAAGTCGAGGATCCAGTGGCAGAGGGGGGATACATAATGAAACAAGTCACAAGAAGATCAGCACAAAATGCTGGAGTAACTCAGCGGGACAGACGGCATCTCTGTACAGAAGTAATGGGTGACGTTTCGGGTCGAGTCGCTTCTTCAGACCCGACCCGACCAGAAGCAGCAACAAGGAGCAGCAGGAAGAAGCACTGATAGGCTGAAGCCCGTGTGGGAGGAGAGAAAGAGGTGTCAGAGGGGGAAAACAGTTGAAAAAGAGAGGCAAAACGCAGACCGATTTAACACAGAGCTTACGTGGATTTTGAAGAAGCTGCAACAAGGACAAGCAGGAAGAAGCACTGATAGGCTGAAGCCCGTGTGGGAGGAGAGAAAGAGGTGAGTCAGAGGGGGAACACAGTTGAAAATGAGCGGCAAAACGCAGACAGACTTAACACAGAGCTTATGTTGATTTTGAAGAAGCAGCAACAAGGAGAAGCAGGAAGAAGCACTGATAGGCTGAAGCCCGTGTGGGAGGAGAGAAAGAGGTGAGTCAGAGGGGGAAAACAATTGAAAAAGAGCGGCAAAACGCAGACAGACTTAGCACAGAGCTTACGTGGATATTGAAGAAGCAGCAACAAGGAGAAGCAGGAAGAAGCACTGATAGGCTGAAGCCCGTGTGGGAGGAGAGAAATAAGTGAGTCAGAGGGGGAAAACAGTTGGAAAAAGAGCGGCAAAAGGCAGACAGACTATACACAGATCTTACGTGGATTTTGAGGAAGCAGCAACAAGGAGAAGCAGGAAGAAGCACTGATAGGCTGAAGCCAATGTGGGAGGAGAGAAAGAGATGAGTCAGAGGGGGAACACAGTTGAAAAAGAGTGGCAAAACGCTGACAGACTTAACACAGAGCTTATGTTGATTTTGAAGAAGCAGCAACAAGGAGAAGCAGGAACAACCACTGATTGGCTGAAGCCCGTGTGGCAGGAGAGAAAGAGGTGAGTCAGAGGGGGAAAACTGTTGAAAAAGAGCACCAAAACAATGACAGACTTAACACAGAGCTTATGTGGATTACACAGAGCCTCTGGCTGCTACAAGTGTGAGAGTGCATCCAGGTACAGCTCCTGTAGGACCAAGTTGGGGAATTTGAGAAGCAAGTGGATGACCTCAGGTTCGTCCGAGAGGCTGAGTCTTTCCTCGGCGAGTCCTACAGCAAGATTGTTACACCTAAGGTACTGGAAGAGAGAAGGTGGGTGACAGTGAGAAAGGGAAGTAAACATGGAATGCACCGGTCCCCGGGTGTTGTACCTCTTGTGAACAGGTTCACACACTTAAAAGCTGTCGGGACAGAAGTCTTTGACACACTGCGTGGCGCACTGGCTTTGCGAAGCAAAAAGTGCTGTTGAGCCAAAACCAAAGAGGCCGACGTCAGGCAACGCAGTGGTGGTTGGAGACTCCATTGTGAGAGGTACGGACAGGTGTTTCTGCGGCAACAGATGGGATTCGAGGATGGTGTGCTGCCTCCCGGGTGCCAGGATCCAGGATGTCACGAACAGAGTGCAGAAAATCCCCAAGGGCGAAGGTGAACAGCCGGTGTTTTAGTGCATGTTGGCACAAACGATGTCGGAAAGAAGGGGATGAATAGACTGAAGTGTGACTTTAGAGAGCTCGGAAAAGTGCTGAAAAGCAGGACCTCCAGGGTGGTTATCTTCGGTTTGCTTCCAGTTCCTCGTGCTGGCGAGAGCAGGAACAGGGAGATACAGGAACTGAATGTGTGGCTGGGGAATTGGTGCAGGGATCAGGGATTTAGAATCTTAGACCACTGTGATCTGTTTTGGAGTAAGGGGGAACGGTACAAAAGGGACGTATTGCACCTTAACAGGTGGGGGACCGGCATACTGGCAGGCAGGTTTGCCACTGCGACACAGGTGGTTTTAAATTAAATAACGGGGGGGGGGGTCAAATGGGATAGTCAAGGACGGAGTTAAAGGGAAAGGGAGTAAAGGGATGGTTAATGACCCCCAGAATTAATGGGAAAGGAAGCTCACAAAGGGATGGGAGAGTATGGCCAAGTGTAGTAGGGATCAATGTGAATGGTGAGATGTGTAAGGAATTAAAAGTACTGTATTTAAATGCGGGGAGTATAAGAAGTAAAGTAGATGAGCTTGAGGCTCAGATAGAGGTTGGTAGATATGATATTGTGGGGATTACCGAGATGTGGCTGCAGGAGGATCGGGTCTAGGAACTTGATATTCAGGGTTATACATCCTATAGAAAGGACAAGCAGGAAGGCAGAGGAGGGGGGGGGGGGGGGGGGGGGGGGTAGCTCTTCTGGTGAGGAATGGAATTCAGTCCCTTGCAAGGGAAGACATAGGGACTGACGAGGTAGAGTCACTGTGGATTGAGTTTAGGAATTGCAAAGGCAAGAAGACACTAATTGGTGTTATCTACTTAGTACACCCCCAAATAGTAGCCCGGATGTAGGCTGTAAGTTGCAGCAGGAGATAATACTGGCATGTAACAAAGGTAATGCCACTGTGGTGATTGGGGATTTCAATATGCAGGTAGACTGGGAAAATCAGGTTGGTTCAGGACCCCAAGAAAGAGAGTTTGTTGAGTGCCTCCGAGATGGATTCTTAGAGCAGCTTGTAATGGAGCCGACCAGAGAAAAGGCAATTCTGGATTTAGTGTTGTCCAATGAACCAAATTTGATAAGAGAACTTGAGGTAAAGGAACCGCTTGGAGGTAGTGATCATAATATGATTAGTTTTAATCTGCAATTTGAGAAGGAGAAGGTTAAATCGGAAGTGGCAGTGATGCAGTTGAACAAAGGGGATTATGAAGGCATGAGAGACGATCTGGCCAAGGTAGACTGGAAAGGGTTACTAGCAGGAATGACGGTGGAACAGCTATGGCAGGAATTTCTGGGCATAATCCGGAAGACACAGGGTCATTTCGTTCCAAAATGGAAGAAAGATTCTAAGGGGAATAGGAGGGAACTGTGGCTGACAAGAGAAGTTAGGGATAGAATAAAACTAAAAGAAAAGATGTATAACACAGCCAAAAGTAGCCGGAAGCCAGAGGATTGGGAAAATTTCATAGGACAACAGAAGGAAACAAAATGAGCAATATGGGCTGAAAAGATGAAGTACGAAGGGAAGCTGGCCAGGAATATAAAGAAGGACAGCAAAAGCTTATTTAGATATGTTAAGGGAAAAAGAATAGCAAAGTCAAATGTGGGTTCCTTGAAGGCAGACACGGGTGAAATTATTATGGGGAACAAGGAAATGGCAGAAGCGTTGAACAGGCACTTCGGATCTGTCTTCACCAAGGAAGACACAAATAATCCCCCAGAGGTACTGGAGAACAGAGGATCTAAAGGGATCGAGGAACTGAATCTAATTTTCATTAGGCGAGAGATAGTATTGGGTAGGCTAATGGGGCTGAAGGATGATAAATCCCCGGGGCCTGATGGACTGCATCCCAGGGTCCTCAGGGAGGTGGCTCTTGAAATAGGGGATGCATTGGTGATCATTTTCCATTGTTCAATAGATTCAGGATCAGTTCCTGTGAATTGGAGGAAAGCTAATGTTATCCCACTTTTCAAGAAAGGATCAAGAGAGAAAAAGGGGAATTACAGATCAGTTAGCCTGACTTTGGTGGTGGGAAAGATGCTGTAGTCAATTATTAAAGAGGTAATAATGGGGCATTTGGATAGCAGTAAAAGGATTAGTCCAAGTTAGCATGGATTTATGAAAGGAAAATCATGCTTGACTAATCTGGGATTTTTTGAGGATGTGACAAGTAAAATGGATGAAGGGGAGCCAGTGGATGTAATCTATCTAGACTTTCAGAAAGCCTTTGATAAGGTCCCGCACGGGAGATTGGTGACTAAAATTAGAGCACATGGTATTGAGGGTAGGGTGTTGATGTGGATAGAAAATTGGTTGGCAGACAGGAAGCAGAGAGTAGGAGTGAATGGGTCCTTTTCAGAATGGCAGACAGTGGCGAGTGGAGTGCCGCAAGGCTCGGTGTTGGGGTCGCAACTGTTTACCATATATATTAATGATTTGGAAGAGGAAATTACGAGCAACACTAGCAAGTTTACGGATGACACAAAGCTGGGTGGCAGTATGAACTGTGAAGAGGATGTTAGGATGTTGCAGGGTGACCTGGACAGGTTGAGTGTGTGGGCAGATGCGTGGCAGATGTAATATAATATAGATAAATGTGAGGTTATCCACTTTGGTGGCAACAACAAGGGGGCAGATTATTATCTCAATAGTGTTATGTTAGGCAAGGAGGAGGGACAGCAAGACATGGGTGTCCTTGTACACCGGTCACTGAAGGTTGGCGTGCTGGTACAGCAGGCAGTGAAGAAAGCTAATGGAATGTTGGCCTTCATAACAAGAGGATTTCAGTATAGGAGTAGTGAGGTTCCTCTGCAGTTGTATAGGGCTCTGGTAAGACCACATCTGGAGTATTGAGTACATTTTTGGTCTCCTAATTTGAGGAAGGACATCCTTGTGATTGAGGCAGTGCAGCGTAGGTTCATGAGATTGATCCCTGGGATGGCAGGACTGTCATATGAGGATAGATTGAAAAGACTAGAGTTGTATTCACTGGAGTTTAGAAGGATGAGGGGCGATCTTATAGAAACATATAAAATTATAAAAGGACTGGACAAACTAGATGCAGGAAAAATGTTCCCAATGTTGGGCGAGTCCTGAACCAGGGGCCACAGTCTTAGAATAAAGGGGAGGTCATTTAAGACTGTGAGAAAATTTAAGGTGAGAAAGAAAGTTTTCACCTAGAGAGTTATGAATTTGTGGAATTCCCTGCCACAGAGGGCAGTGGAAGCCAAATCACTGGATGGATTTAAGAGAGAGTTAGATAGAGCTCTAGGGGCTAGTGGAATCAAGGGATATGGGGAGAAGGCAGGCATCGGTTATTGATTGGGGACGATCAGCCATGATCACAATGAATGGCGGTGCTGGCTCGAAGGGCCGAATGGCCTCCTCCGGCACCTATTTTCTATGTTTCTATGTCACCCATTCCTTCTCTCCATAGATGTTGCCTGTCCCGCTGAGTTACTTCAGCACTTTGTGTCTATCTTTAGTTTAAACCAGCATCTACAGTTCCTTCCTACACAAGAAGCTGAGGTTTAATCTGCAAAAGGAATCTTTATCGCCGAGGCTTCCTGGCAAGTTAGAGATGAGAATGTAAAAAAATGTTTCAAAATTGGAACATAATGGAGGTACAAACTTCTAACAATCTTGTGAAGACTGAGAGAAATTCTGAAAATTGACTTGATGTCTTGATTCCAGTATGTGATAGTCAGGGGGTCTATCCTCACTGTTTAAAGATGTTCCTGAGGAAATCTATTGTGAAACATCAGACACCCACAGCTTTGAATGAGGTAAGACATCCGGGTCTCATACTAGCACAGACGTTTTGTATAACATAGAGCAGAGAGTGTTAAAGCACAGGAACAGGCTCCATGATCGATAATGTCTATGCCAGCCATGACGCAAATGTATACAGCGCATCTAACTGCATGTGCTCTATATGCCTCCATTCCCTGTTAGTTCATGCCCCAGTCTAATTGCCTATAATACATTGCTTTTGTATCTACTCCTACTACTTCTTCAGGCTGCACATTCCAGACTCCTACCACTTGTTGGGGAAAAATGTTTTCTCACATATCACCTTTAAACTTTCCTCTACTCATCTTTGACCTATGCTTTTAATCTTTGCCATTTCCTCTCTGGGGAAGAAAAAACTGTCAAATCTCTCTATTGCATAATTTGAAACACATCTATCAGGTTTTCTCTCAAGCCTCCGGTGCTCCTGTGGAAACAATCCAATTTTGTCCAACTTCTCCATGTAGCTAATATTTTCTCTCCAGGTGACATCCTGGTAAATCCTTCTGCACCATCTCCAAAGCATCCTCATTCTTCCTGTATGGGATGACCAGAACTGCACACATGATCCAAAAGTAACCGTACCAAAGTTTTATACAACTGCAGCATGACTTCCTCAAGAAATCTTGAGGAAGACTTGGGGCACTCCTTGGGATGTCACGGTGGCGCTGTGGTAGTTGCTGCCTTACAGCGCTTGCAGCGGCAGAGACCCGGATTCAATCCCGATGGGTCCTGTCTGTACGGAGTTTGTATGCTCTTCCCATGACCATGTGGGTTTTCTCTGAGATCTTCAATTTCCTCCCACATTCCAATGACGTACAGATATGAAGGTAAATTGGCTTGGTATATGTAAATATTGTCCCCTAGTATGTGTTAATATGCGGGGCTCGCTGGTTGGTGCAGACCCGGTGGGCCGAAGGGCCTGTTTCCGTGCTGTTTCTCTAGACTAAACTAAGCTAAGTTAAACTAAAACAATCTGTAACCTCTCCCACCCAAAGTCTACTCTTTTCCAGGTGCGAGTAAGTAATATCAAAGTGTGTGCCGGATGTTATTGGGTGTACTGGTGCATTTCTGAAACCTTTCATATGTTTAAGACCCACAATAAATTTCCAGAAGAATGCTTCTGTTCGAGTAAGCACCCAGATTTTTGATAACATTCTCATACATGTTGCTCAAATGTGGTATTTTTTTCAAGCCATATCCCTGATCATTATGTACACATGATTACTGGTTGGTAAAATGTTACTACATTCAAACCAAATGTGGTGACAGGAAATTTGATTTTTTTAATTGTCTTTGGAAGGAAATGTCATAATTAATACCAACTTTGAAGGCAATCCAATCCAAACAACTTGTGGTGTTCTTGTGCAAATATTAACAATTACACCATTCACCATCAAGACTTTCTAAAGAGCGCTACTCTTTGGCTTTCCGTGTAACTGTATGTGTTAAATTCCAAAGACATTAAATTAAACAAGATATATTCATAGATTGTGAGCAGACAAGACTGTGACAAATGGATACAATGCAGGAAAATGTGAGGTCATTCCCTTTGGTTTCAATAGGGTAAGTTAGAGTGCTTTTTAAATGGCAAAAATCTCAAGCTGGCAAAGGTCCAAAGAGGTTCTTGTACATTGATCATTAAAATGTGTGGGACAGCTGCAAAAAAAGTAAAATCACTGTGGTAGTGCAGACATTTATGTCTTGAAGACAAGATTCCAATAAAATAGAAATGCTACAGCTACAGAGAGTACTTGTTGGATCACACACAGACTATCGGGGCCAATCCTGCAGGTGTGGCCCATTACCTGAAAGATGGATTGTATTCCTGGAATTTCAATGGTTACAAGGTGATTTGCTCTTAATTTTATAGCTACTAAGGGAAACAATGGGTAGATATAAAAAGCTATGTATATAGAGGTCACTTTTAACAGCCCTGTAAAATAATATACTAAAGTAGCCTAAGTATTAGACTCTTACGGTAGTACAAGGACATCTTTTGCATTACCATGGAATTGTTTTTTTTTCTATTTGCTGGATAATTTATGTACAATTTGTATTTGTGTGTTGTTTGAATCTATAGAATAGAATACAATAGAATAGAATGCCTTTTATTGTCATTCAAACAGACAAGGTTTGAACAAAATGTCATTCCTGCAGTCATGACATTACAAAAAAACCAAGACACACACTTAACACAATTTACACAAACATCCATCACAGTGAATCTCCAACACCTCCTCACTGTGATGGAAGGCAAAAGTCATATCTCTTCCCTTTGTTCTTCTCCCGTGGTCCGGCAGTCCAACTGCAGCATCGAGGCGACTGGGGCTCACGATGTTAAAGCCCCCGGCGGGCGATGGTAAGTCCTGCGCTTGTTTAAGCCGTGCCGGGCGATGTCAGGCCCCGCTTCAAGTCATTTAAACCACGCGATTCCGGCGGGAGAAGTTGCCGTTGTGTGAGCTCCAAAAAGCGGTCTCCTACCAGGGACCTGCGAGCTTCCGATGTTCCTGTCCACCGGGCCTGCAGCCGGAGCATTTGAAGCTCCGAAGTCGGGTTGCACCCACACGCCACCACAGCTCTCCCCGCTCCGAAGTCGGTCAGCTCCACGATGGCGAGTCCGCAGGCTCCGCGACTGGAGCCCTCAGTTTGGTTCCGGTTGGAGGCCACCGCCGGCTCCACGATGTTAGGCCCTATGACACCAGAGACCCGACAGCGAAAAGTCGGGACCCGTACAGGGAAGAGATTAAACGGCCCCCCCCCCCCCTCACATATACACAGCTAAAAAATAATTTAAATTAAAACCAAAAACATACATCTAACAGGACAAAAATTAAAAAAAGACAGACGGACTGCAGTCGAGCCACTGCTGTTGGGCGCCGCCACATGCCAGACTGTGTGGTAAAAGTAAGATTTTCGTTGTAAAGTGGCTTTCCCACTGCAGCGACCTAATCTGCGAGTTTAGAAGGGTTTTCCCTCGACTCAAACTCGCAGCATGGTCGACACGTGGTCCTAGGATTCCCTATGAGGTCACTGGAACCCTCCTTCATGCTCGAGAGAAGGCCTTAGTTTGGTCGAGGAACATCTTTCAGCATGTTGAAAATTTTTCCGCGAGTAATTGTTCTTTTGGCATGGATCTTTTGAACTCGTAGTACTATGGAGTGGGGTCGCTATGTAGTTACAGGCAGTCGAGGGCAGCCGTAGTCAACCTCCTTCACTGACCGGGCATTTTAATTGGCTCATTGGGTTTTTCAGCACCAAGGAAAACCGACCGGTAATGTAAAATGCCCGTTAAACTTTATTATAAGTTGTCAGGCTTCTTAAAAGTGTCTCCACTCCATCTCCCCCCCTTCTCTCCACTTCTCTCCCCTTCTCTCCACCACGCTCCTCTTCTCTCCCACCCCCCTCCTCCCCCTCCCCCCTCCGCGCTCTCTAAAGGACACCGTACACTGTGCAGCCGCATTGTGCAGCCGTCTTTTACCTTTCTGTTCATCGCGGGTGTGAATTTCAGACAGTGCTCCCCCATTTTCCCTGGCTCCCGCCTTTGCGATGTGTTTGTGTGTGTGTGTGCGGTCGGGTTGATCCAGCTCGCGGTTTCATCGCTGACAGTCAATCCTGCTCGAGGTTTTCCAGGCGAGTGCCCTCGACCTTGAAGGTCAAAGACAGTTGCATCAGTGGGACAGGCCCTTAACTGTACCTCACCATCATACTTATGCCTATTGCGCTATTGCAATAATTACTTTACTTGAGTTAAGAAGCATTTCTACACACGAAAGCTGACAGAAATTTGCTCTTTCCAAGATATGCCAATTAATGTAAGTAAATTGTTGATTTTAAATCTAAAATTGATGGCATCTTATTTACCAGCGCTATTCAAGAATGTGGTGAAAAAGCTTGGCTATACCGTGATGGAACAGATTGGTCATGCTTTAGTGGTCTGAGAAACGACTACTGGAGTTTTCAACAGATCTTTAGTCGAAAGTTCAATAACCAGCATACAGGCTTTTCAGACACGTCTGCCCACAATGGTGGTCAGCGCTGAACTAACGTGTGCAAGGGAAAAAACGCGCAAAACCAGCAGCCCCTCCCAAGTCACGTGACCGCGGCTTACGAACGCCGGGTTCGATATCTGCGTGCGCTAGCAGGCACCTCTACAATGTCTCAATCAATGATTAAACAGTCTACACCCCGGATTAAATAAAACAAAATCAATTTTACAATCTATTTTCACAGTATTACTCATAGTCTTGCCAGTAAGTAAAATATTATTTCCAACTAATATTTCAGGATTTAGTTCCATTAGTCAGCATTGCTTTAAGAATAGTGGTTTTTATTTTGTGCTACCCACTGATCTATACAAAATACAGATTAGGCAATTCAAAGGATTACAAATTAATCCTCATGCAGGGATAAAGTAAAATGATATGTGAGAAATAATTCAGTACATTGTTTTCTGATTATTACATGTAATGTTATTCAGTTTTGTAGCACGGTTGTCAAAACATTTTCTGTACTCATGCAAATCAGGTCTGTTCATCCTAAAGGGACTAAAGGGATTTTCATTTTATGAGAGGCATTTGAGCAGATTCTGTTTGAATGCATCCCCAGTCTAAGGTTTTTATCCTTTGATTTCCAATACTTTTTAAAGGAGAACTAAATCAAGGTAAAGTCACTTCTTTCATTGTATAACAGTCTAGAAATTGGTGCTGGATTCAAGGAGCTAATTGGGACTCATTGAGAATCCCCAAAAATATGTGCAACACTTAACGCTTTCAAGCAGTGCCAATTGTACTGCTTTTTAGAATAACATAACAGAATAACATCTGGTATTGAACGTCTGGTATTGGGACACTTGAAGACCAGCATCCCCCCCTCCTTAGACCACCACCAATTTGCCTATAGGGCAAACAGGTCGACGGAGGACGCAGTGTCACTGGCCCTCCACTCCACCCTGACACACCTTGACCAGCGGGACAGTTATGTGCGGATGCTATTCATAGATTATAGCTCCGCCTTTAACACCATCCACCCCCATAAACTAGTCACTAAGCTGGACCACCTGGGCCTCAACACACACCTGAGCAGCTGGGTCCTGGACTTTCTCACCGGCCGACCACAGACTGTGCGCATGGGGAGGCAGGTCTCCTCCAGCATCACCTTGAACATCGGTGCACCACAGGGCTGTGTGTTGAGCCCCTTCCTCTTCTCCCTCTACACTCTCGACTGCAAACCCACCCACGAGGCCAACACCATATTTAAGTTTGCAGATGACACCATCGTGGTAGGCAGGATCACGAGTAACAACGAGGCCGCCTACAGGACAGAGGTAGAGAACCTGGTGAGCTGGAGCCGTGAGAACAACCTGATCCTCAACGCAAAAAAAACAAAGGAGATGATCCTGGACTTCAGGAGGAGACCGAAGACCTTCATCCATCAGCCCATCACCATTAACGGCGAGACAGTGGAGGCTGTGCAGAACATCAGGTACCTCGGGGTCAACATCAGCCACGACCTGACCTGGACCATCAACACCACGGCGACGGCCAAGAAAGGACTTCAAAGGCTTCACTTCCTGAGGTGCTTGAAGAGGGCACGTCTCCCACAACAGCTGCTGGTGAGCTTCTACAGGTCAGCCATTGAGTCAGTTCTTACATACTGCATCACAGTATGGTACTCTGGCTGTACCGCAGAGAACAGGAAAGCTCTCCAACGCGTCATCAAGACTGCTGAGAGGATCACTGGCACCCAGCTCCCCAGTCTGGAGGACATCTACCGGACCCGCTGCATCCGGAGGGTCAAGGGCATCCTTAGAGACAGCACACACCCTGGACACTGTCTCTTCACCCTTCTGCCCTCAGGAAGATGATACAGGATACTGAGCGCCCGCACGACAAGACTGAAAAACAGCTTCTACCATAGAGCTGTGACACTACTGAACTCTATCCCCCTCCCACATTGATCCCCCCCCTCTCTCTCACACACCCGCCAATACTCCTGTATGTTTATGGTTATAGTTAAATTTTTTAATAGTTCTTTTTTTTTAATTGTATTTTTATACTTATATTCCTGTGCAGCTGGAGGACTGCTCCAACAGAATTTCGTTGTCTTGTACAATGACAATAAAGATTATCTTATCTTATCTTATCTAAAATGATGAGGTTTTGCCGGATGCAAAGATGACAATCAAGTTTTCCGAACTGATTTATTAACACAATAGCTCCTTGGCATATAGGTATCTGCAAACACGTTTGACCACAACTCTGGCGCGAAAGCGAAACCGCTCGAATACAGCAGCCCCTCCCGAGTCACGTGATCGCAGCTTCCGAACGCCGGGTTCGATACCTGCGTGTGCCAGCAGGCGCCGCTACAAGGTTTAATTTCAGGAGACCCACACACCAGTTGGAAGACTTTTCCTCCTAACTAGAGGAACTCATTGCCTCGACCCACAGTTGAAAATTCATAGCACAGCTTGGAGTGCACTGAGAATAATAGTGATACTCCAGATACAGGAGCAAGAAGCCCAGTTCTCAAATACTTCGTGGAAGGGAGCAAAGATGTAATGAAGGAACAAGACTGACTGTTACACCCACAGGGAAATACAGCACCAGAGTACCTGAGTACAATTGCCTCCTTCAAATGCCAAAAACCTGCTTCCCAAATCATAGAGTGGATTCCATCTAAATGCTGATGCAAGGTCTCAATCTTAAATGTTGACCATCCCTTTGCCTCCTCAAATGCAGTCTAATCTGCAAAGTCTTACCAGTTTTCATTTTGCTCTAGATTCTAATGCCTGCTGTGTCTTGTGCCTCCACACAATGGACATGATCTTTACCATAGCACAATTCCATAAACATTGCAGTTAATGCGTAGCCCTCTTCAACTTCACTAAAACCTTTGATTCCATTAATTGGTAGGAATACCCTCCTCAAATTGACTACCAATTTTTGTTTCCATTTTGCATTTGCAAGATGGGATCCTCAACATTTAGGGTTGAGACCCGTAATCAGAACTTGGACGGAATGCATTCTATGGTTTGGGAAGCTGTTTTTGGCACTTGGAGGCGATTGAGGAGTAGCCTGGTGCTAAATGGCAACCTATGATAGCAACCAATAGGTCTACAACAGAATCATTCTCAGTGAAGAATGGTGTCAAGCAAACATCCTTATAGGAGTGAAGCCAATCATCACAACTAATTACAACCCATACATCAGAACTGAAGTAACCAAAACTGGACTGTGCAGGTTGTCTTGCTCTATTATAGGTTTACAGTAAGATCTAGAATGTATCAACCCAGTTTCTATATCTTGAGAGCCACCAAACTTGAGATGATGAAATTTACTACTGCATTCAATCCACTCAGATGGCCTTTAAGGAAAAGGGTATTTGAAGATCAGTTTCTCGAACCTGGCATGAATCCCCTGGAGTTCCTACAGCGTTGACGGCTGTCTCTCCTATATGTTTTAGACCATCGCTACATACGGTCAGTGGGGGCGCTGCAAGCGGAGCCCTGTCAGCAGCGTGCCGTTTTTTTCAACTTTTTTTGTTTTTTTAGTATGTTTTAAAGTGTGTTTTTGATATTTCTTTGTGTGTTTTGTGTGGGTCGTGGGCGACCCGTGGGAAGAAGAAGCTCCGAATGCCGGCCCGCGGCCAACTTCTACCGCGGGCCCGGCGTGGACTTAACATCACCCCTGGAGGGGAGCTTCGACCACCGGCCCTGCGGTCTGCGGTGCTTCTGGCTGCGGCGCGGCGGGGACTTTAAATCTTCGACCGCCGGCCTGCGGCCTACACCATCCTGAAGCCGCGGTCTCTGGTGGGGAAGAGCCGATTATGGACTGGCTCTGGACTCTGGTCCCGACCACGGGGGGAAATGGAGGAGGACTGGCCAATTTTTGTGCCTTCCACCACAGTGATGAATGCTGTGGTGGATGTTTGTGTTAAATTTTTATTGTGTATTGTGTGTTCTTTCTCATTGTATCGCTGCTGACATATTCATTTCACTTGCACTTTATGTGCAATGTGACAAATAAATCCGTATTGTATTGTATTGTATTGTGCAGTGGACATCTCAAGATACTGGAAGAAATGTCACCAGCACTGCCCCAGCAGGATAAGTAAAATGATGCAAGTGTTCTCTCCCAAGCTAACATTCCCAGCGGTGAAACCCTCGACAATCTCATTTGGTTACAACATGTGGGTTACGTGGTTGATATGTCTCACACCAGACTTTCTGAAACGATTTAAGGATGTGATAAAAGCCTCCTGAGAAAGAGCAATATCCTCACATACTCTGCATCTGCAATGTGTTATCTCTGCCTTACCTTTGCACATTCACTTAACCTGCCCATAACTCCTGAAAGCCTTCTTTTCCATCTTGTTTTACATCATTAGCAATAGTAGGATCCAAATTGAAAATAAAAAATATCTAAAACCTGATTTAGAGATTCTTAACCAATTCAAAGGGATAGAATGTTTCATTGTTTATCTTGTCTATCCCTTTTATTAATTCAAACATTTCTATCAAATCTCTGAAAATGTTATTAGTTTCATGATAGTCAATTATTTCTGAAAGGCCTCACACATGGTGAGTAGCTATTTAATAATAATAGCTCAGAAATATATGATAAATGACTGAGGGTAGAAGTCTTGATAATGTATTCTCGCATCTCAGCTGCCTTCCATTTTTTATATTTAATGAGGACCCTTTCTGCCTTGCATCATCTTGCTGTATAGATGTTACATTATCTCAATATTATGTTCCTTCTGCACGTAGAACAAAATTTGATCATCACTTTATTTATTAATCCCAGTTACATACACATCCTTTTTGCTACCATCATACTTATTTAACTTAAAAGCACCTTATTGTAATCTTATGCAATACAACAATATTGCTCTGCTGTTATGTAGTGCACAAATAACACTTTAACTCATTATCAACTGACGCTTTGAAACCATAAAATGCAAATTTCTCCAAAATGCTTAAACTTAAATTGAAATTAAGGAGCACACCAAATTCACCATTTCATAGAATTTATAATTACTGATTTCTTCAATGCATTGGGAACTAAAAATTATGATTTTTAACATAATATTTCTGATTTGTGGCCTCAAACGATGCTTGCCTTTCAAATCAGTTCAAAACTAAAGCCATACTTAAAATACCTGAAGAATAATAAATAAGTGTATCTATAACCATATAACCATATAACCATATAACAATTACAGCACGGAAACAGGCCATCTCGGCCCTACAAGTCCGTGCCAAACAACTTTTTTTCCCTTAGTCCCACCTGCCTGCACTCATACCATAACCTTCCATTCCCTTCTCATCCATATGCCTATCCAATTTATTTTTAAATGATACCAACAAACCTGCCGCCACCACTTCCACTGGAAGCTCATTCCACACCACTACCACTCTCTGAGTAAAGAAGTTCCCCCTCATGTTACCCCTAAACTTCTGTCCCTTAATTCTGAAGTCATGTCCTCTTGTTTGAATCTTCCCTATTCTCAAAGGGAAAAGCTTGGTCACATCAACTCTGTCTATCCCTCTCATCATTTTAAAGACCTCTATCAAGTCCCCCCTTAACCTTCTGCGCTCCAGAGAATAAAGACCTAACTTATTCAACCTATCTCTGTAACTTAGTTGTTGAAACCCAGGCAACATTCTAGTAAATCTCCTCTGTACTCTCTCTATTTTGTTGACATCCTTCCTATAATTGGGCGACCAAAATTGTACACCATACTCCAGATTTGGTCTCACCAATGCCTTGTACAATTTTAACATTACATCCCAGCTTCTATACTCAATGCTCTGATTTATAAAGGCTAGCATACCAAAAGCTTTCTTTACCACCCTATCTATATGAGATTCCACCTTCAAGGAACTATGCACGGTTATTCCCAGATCCCTCTGTTCAACTGTATTCTTCAATTCCCTACCATTTATCATGTACGTCCTATTTTGATTTGTCCTGCCAAGGTGTAACACCTCACATTTATCAGCATTAAACTCCATCTGCCATCTTTCAGCCCATTTTTCCAAATGGCCTAAATCACTCTGTAGATTTTGGAAATCCTCTTCATTATCCACAACACCCCCTACCTTGGTATCATCTGCATACTTACTAATCCAATTTACCACCCCTTCATCCAGATACTCCTGCACCTAATTTCTATGTTTCTATCATTGACGTACATGACAAACAACAAAGGACCCAACACAGATCCCTGAGGCACCCCACTAGTCACCTGCCTCCAACCCGACAAACAGCCATCCACCATTACCCTCTGGCTTCTCCCATTCAGCCACTGCTGAATCCATCTTGCTATTCCTGCATTTATACCCAACAGTTTAACCTTCTTAACCAACCTTCCATGAGGAACCTTGTCAAAGGCCTTACTAAAGTCCATATAGACAACATCCACTGCTTTACCCTCGTCAATTTCCCTAGTAACCTCTTCAAAAAATTCAAGAAGATTAGTCAAACATGACCTTCCAGGCACAAATCCATGTTGACTGTTCCTAATCAGGCCATGTTTATCCAGATGCTTATATATATTATCTCTAAGTATCTTTTCCATTAATTTGCCCACCACTGAAGTCAAACTAACAGGTCTATAATTGCTAGGTTTACTCTTAGAACCCTTTTTAAACAATGGAACAACATGCGCAGTACGCCAATCCTCGGGGACTATTCCCGTTTCTAATGACATTTGAAATATTTCTGTCATAGCCCCGGCTATTTCTACACTAACTTCCCTCAATGTCCTAGGGAATATCCTGTCAGGACCTGGAGACTTATCCACTTTTATATTTTTCAAAAGTGTCAGTACTTCTTTTACTTTGAAACTCATAGTATCCATAACTAATCTACTCGTTTTCCTTACCTCACATAATTCAATATCCTTCTCCTTGGTGAATACCGAAGAAAAGAAATTGTTCAATATCTCCCCCATCTCTTTTGGCTCTGCAGATAGCTGCCCACTCTGTTTCTCCAATGGACCAATTTTATCCCTCGTTATCCTTTTGCTATTAATATAGCTGTAGAAACCCTTTGGATTTACTTTCACCTTACTTGCCAAAGCAACCTCATATCTTCTTTTAGCTTTTCTAATTTCTTTCTTAAGATTCTTTTTACATTCCTTATACTCCACAGGCACCTCATTTACTTCATGCTGCCTATAATTATTGTAGATCTCCCTCTTTTTCCGAACAAGATGTCCAATTTCCCTTGAAAACCAGGGCTCTTTCCAATTTTTACTGTTTCCTTTCAACCGAACAGGAACATAAAGATTCTGTACTCTTAATATTTCCCCTTTAAATGTCCACCATTTCTCTTCTACATCTTTCCCATGAAACAAAATGTCCCAATCCACTCCTTTTAAATCATCTCGCATCTCATCAAAGTTAGCCTTTCTCCAATCAAAAATCTCAACCCTAGGTCCAGTTCTGACCTTCTCCATAATTATATTGAAACTAATGGTATTGTGATCACTGGACCCGAAGTGCTCCCCAACGCATACCTTCCCCACCTGTCCCGTCTCATTTCCTAACAGGAGGTCCAGCACTGCCCCTCCTCTAGTAGGTACCTCTATGTATTGCTGCAAAAAACTATCCTGCACACATTTTACAAACTCCAAACCATCCAGCCCATTTACAGAATGTGTTTCCCAGTCTATGTGTGGAAAGTTGAAATCTCCCACAATCACTACCTTGTGCTTACTACTAATATCTGCTATCTCCTTACATATTTGCTCTTCCAATTCTTGTTCCCCATTTGGCGGTCTATAATACACCTCTATAAGTGTTGCTACACCTTTCCCACTTCTCAGTTCCACCCAAATAGCCTCCCTAGATGAACCCTTCAATCTATCCTGCCAAAGCACTGCTGTAATATCTTCCCTGACTAGCAATGCAACACCTCCACCTCTTGCCCCTCCAATTCTATCACACCTGAAGCAACGAAATCCTGGAATATTTAGTTTCCAATCACAGCCCTCCTGCAACCATGTTTCACTGATCGCCACAACATCATACTTCCAGGTGTCTATCCAGACTCTAAGCTCATCCACCTTTCTTACAATGCTCCTAGCATTAAAATATGCACCTTTAAGAAACCCCCCGTCTCTTCTTCTCTGTTTATTTCCTTTTTTTTCTTTCTCCTCTTGTGTCCGAGTGCTTCCCTTTTCTGCTTCCTGCCTCCCATTCTGTCTACTAGCTTTCTCTATTTGAGTCCCTCGCCCCAACCATTCTAGTTTAAAGTCTCCCCAGTGACCTTTGCAAATTTCCCTGCCAGGATATTGGTCCCCCTCGGGTTCAAGTGCAACCCATCCTTTCTGTACAGGTCCCACCTTCCCCAAAAGAAGTCCCAATGATCCAGAAACTTGAATCCCTGCCCTCTGCACCAGTCTTTCAGCCACGCATTTATCCTCCACCTCGCTCCATTCCTACTCTCACTGTCGCGTGGTACAGGCAGTAATCCTGAGATTGTTACCTTTTTGGTCCTTTTCCTTAACTCTCCTCCCAACTCCCTAAATCCTCCCTTCAGGACCTCTTCACTTTTTTTACCTATGTCATTTGTACCAATATGTACCACGACCTCAGGCTCCTCTCCCTCTGATTTCAGGATATCTTGGATGCGTTGAGACACGTCCGAGACCTTGGCACGAGGGAGGCAGACCACCATTCTGGTCTCCCGACTGCGTCCACAGAAACGCCTATCCGACCCCCTAACAATAGAGTCCCCAATTACAATTGCCCTCTTCTTTTTTTCCCTACCTTTTGGAGCAACAGGGCCGGTCTCTGTGCTGGAGGCCCGTCCGCTGTTGCTACCCCCGGGTAAGCTGTCACCCCCATCCGTACTCAAACAGGAGTACTTATTTGCAAGGTGTACCAACATTGGAGTACTCCCTCGTTCCTGCCTCTGCCCCTTGCCCTTCCTTAGCGTGACCCACATGTCTCACTCCCATGGTTTTGGAGTGACCACCTCCCTATAACTCCCCTCTATGACCTCATCACTCTCCCTGACCAGACAGAGGTCATCGAGCTGCTGCTCCAGGAACCTAATACGGTCCCTTAGGAGCCCCATCTCTCTGCACCTGGTGCAGATGTGGACGTCTGGAGGGCCATCCGACACCATGACCTCCCACATCTGACATCCAGAACAGTGCACTGCTCTGACTGTCATTCTCTCGCCTTACCCTGGATCCGATACCAGTATAATACAATAGAAACTGCTGGGAGAAATCAGCAGGTATCTGACACAAACAGCTGCTCCCTCTTGCCCTTTAAACTGCACCTTTATTATATAAACAAAAAGCACGGTACCTTTACTAATGCACTGTACCTTTAGCCCACTGTAGCCTTGGCTCCACCGTCTCCAACGATCCCGGGCCTCTGTGAAAACAAGCCCCACGCCCGATTTAAGTACTCACCGCCCTGACCCTCCTCCACTGTCTCCAACGGTCCCGGGCCTCTGTGAAAACAAGCCCCGCGCCCGATTTAAGTACTCACCGCCCTGACCCTCCTCCACTGTCTCCAACGGTCCCGGGCCTCTGTGAAAAACAAGCCCCGCGCCCGATTTAAGTACTCACCGCCCTGACCCTCATCCACTGTCTCCAACGGTCCCGGGCCTCTGTGAAAACAAGCCCCGCGCCCGATTTAAGTACTCACCGCCCTGACCCTCCTCCACTCGCTCCAACGGTCCCGGGCCTCTGTTTTGCAATATTGCTAAGAATATTAAAGGAAAGGAAACAGACTAACACAAATTAAAATGTAGTGGGTGGAACATGGCTCAGCTTGGGCCTTACACTCACTTCCCTTTGTGGCCCAAGGTCTTGCTTGCTCTTTGCGGGTCCCAGTGTTTTGAGTTTTTGTTGTTTTGACTGTTGCACAAGGTGGATTGGGCTGCAAACGGTGAGATGTGATTTGGTTTCAGGTAGCAGAAATTGTGTCCTCTTTCCTGGATCTGATGGTCTTTTGTCAAAAACCTATCTCAGATAAATTAATTTTAATACAATTTTGACTTTTTGATACACCAGGCATGGTTGGTGTATGCAGGAAGGACTAATATGAATTTCATTGGACATCTCAGTTTGGTACAATCATGAGCTATTCTTGGACTATGACCTCCAGTATGTGTTTCATGCTTCCACACTGCATTGGCTATGCACAGAAGCTTGGAATATGTTTATATGTGCACTTCAGCAAGCTGAGAATTATCTACTTAATCATCCACTAATGCAATCCAGTCCATTGATTAAATTGCTTCAATAATCATCAGCTACAGCATAGTTAAAATTCACTGTCCTTCTAATGTTCACATTCTTGTACTTTTGAACTCTCTTTCAGATATAATTCTATTTGACATTGCTTATGTTATTTGACATTGTTGTTTCTATTTGACATCTGCTTTGGTTACGTACCTTGTGTTATGTCACTTCCCCTATTATTGTTTCAGAACCCATCAAAGGTGTCAGTTAACAAAACCAAATTTCAGACGATATTGAATTTAAGAAATTGACGATGTATTTCCCATGTAGAATGAAGAATGTTTATGTTCATCCTTGGAATATGGATGTTTATTGCTACTTCCCTCAGGTCCTCTTCTTAAATGTCTGTAGTCCTTGAGAGGAAGGTTCCCACATTGCACTTGAGCATGATTTACAGGATATACGTAGATACAGTGGTTATGAAGGAACAGTGATCTATTTTCTAATCAGCATGGTGCATGACTAAGAGGTGAATCTCTAGGTGACGGTGTCCCCATGACACTTCTATCTTAGAAACATATAAACATAGAAAATAGGTGCAGGAGTAGGCCATTTGGCCCTTTGAGCCAGCACCGCCATTCAACATGATCATGGGTGATCATCCTAAATCAGTACTCCGCTCTTGCTTTCTTCCCATATCCTTTGATTCCGTTAGCCCTGAGAGCTATATCTAACTCTCTCTTGAAAACATCCAGTGAATTGGCCTCCACTGCCTTCTGTGGCAGAGAATTCCACAGTTTCACAATTCTCTGGGTGAAAACGTTTTCCCTCATCTCAGTCCTAATGGCCTACCCCTTATGTTTAAACTGTGACCCCTGGTTCTGGATTACCCCAACATGAGGAATATTTTTCCTTCATCTAGCCTGTCCGATCCATAAATAATTTTATATGTTTCTATAAGATATCCTCTCATCCTTCTAAATTCCAATTAATATAAGCCCAGTCGATCTATTCTTTACAACAAATTCCTGATAAAGTTGTACATTGCAGAAGTCTTCAACAGAAAACCTGATCTCGAGAACCAATAAGGCAAAGATTAAAAGGCTGAGTAAAAGGAACGGTCTTCTTACAGGAGATAGGTATGGAGGAGGTTTGGACAAGGAAATGGTGAGAGTGGGTTTATAGTAAATGTTAGTGGATATTTTTTTTCCTGAGATGGAGACAGAGAGGGTGGCACGTTGGACAGCGGTAAAGCTGATGCCTTACAGTGACAGAGACTCCCCCAATATCAGGAACATTTTTCCTGCATCTAACCTGTCCAATCCCTGAAGAATTTAATATGTTTCTATAAGATCCACTCTCATCCTCCTAAATTCCAGTGAATATAAGCCGTCGATCCATTCTTTCATCATATGTCAGTCCCACCATCCCGGAAATTAACCTGGTGATCCTACTCTGCACTCCCTGAATAGCAAGAAAGTCGTTCCTCGAATTAGCAGACCAAAACTGCATACAATACTCCAGGTGCGGTCTCACCAGGGCCCTGTGCAACTGCAGCAGGACCTCCTTGTCCTATACTCCAATCCTGTCACTATTAATCCAACATGCCATTTGCTTTCTTCTCTGCCTGCTGAACCTGAATCCTTACTTTCAGTGACTGATGTACAAGGACACCCAAGTCTCGTTGCACCTCCCCTTTTCCTAACCTGACACCATTCAGTTAATAAGCAGAAGGGGAGGGGGTGAGTGCTGCTGTGGCCTACCCCTGCTGCTGCCTACCCCTACCGCGGCCCACTGCTGCTGCTGGCATGGCCTACCGCTGCTGGTGGTGGGGTGGTATTTGGCGGGGGTGTGTGGGATGGGGGGTGTGTGTGGGCGGGATTGGTGGTGGGGGAGAGGGGGTGTGGGGGATGGGGGGAGGGGGTGTGGGGGGAGAGTGGGAGTGTGTGGGGGCGGGTGGTGTGTGGGGGAGGGGAAGTGTGGGGGAGGGGGAGTGGAGTAGGGGGGTGTGGGAGGTGGTGTGGGGAGGGAGGGGAGGAGTGTGTTTGTGGCAGGCATGTGGGGGGGAGGGGGTGAGTGGGGGTGGGGGGGTTGTGGGGGTTGGAGGTGTGTGCGGGAGGGGAAGAGCGGTGTGTGGGAGGGGGGAGGAGTGTGTGTAGAAAGGAGAGGGGTGTGTCGGCATGGTACAGCCTCAATCATCAGCTCCCGGCCCCGGCAGCACTCACTCACTGGCTGCCTGCCGACCGCACTCACTTACCGGCTGCCTGACTGCGGGCCGCACTCACCGAGCGGCTCTCGGCTTGTCGTGATGGCAGATGAAGCCCCCACTCGCTCTCCGCACTCAGCTCACTCCGCTCCTTCAGCTTTATTCTCCTCGCCGTTGGTGAGTGACAGTGGGAGACGGAAGGGGCGGTTTTTACGATAAATAAACCTCATAACTTTTGTAATATTCCACCGATTGGAACAAAACTTGGTGCACTTGCAGCACAGGAGAATGGCGAGTAAGGTGCCAAAAATCGTAGTCTTATCGCGAACCGCTATTGCGGAAATTTAAAAACAATGCAAACCAGAAGTGGACAAGAAGATGGATGGATGGATGGATGGATGGATGACTAAACTAAGTGGAACCCGTTGGGTCCCATCCTCACACGGAACGTCATATTCCACCACTCGCCCATAGCCCCCAACTGCACAGGCGTGGCTGAAGGGTTCCCGTTGTGACGCTCCTAATCCACCCTCCTCCCCTGACCCCCACCATGCCCCCCCTTGCCAATCCCTCCCCCCCCCCCATGGCTCACTCCATCCACCCCCTCAAACCCCCCATCCACTCTTAGCGGCCATTAGGTTCCCATTGTGACGTAGAACATGCAGGCATTACTGCGCAGGCACAGCTGACGGGCAAGCAAGATACTTATTAAAGCTTAAATTGTGAATAACTCATAATAAAACAACAATTTAAATGATAAAAATGACATTTATTCAGTTCAGTTCTTTCTTATTGTGTTTCTTGTTGCATCCTGCAGCCGGGGGAGGGGGACAGCTTCAGGCGGGGGCTGTCGGGGTCCGGTGGAGCAACCTGCAGCCTGGGGAGGAGCACGGCTTCAGACGGGGGCTGCTGGGGGATGGGGGAGCATCCTGCAGCCGGGGGGGAGGATGGCTTCAGGCGAAGCCAGTCGCGGGCCGGTGTGGAGGGGGGAAACGCTGCCATGGCCTACCACTGCCACTGCCTATCCCTGCCACTCTTGTGGACTACCGCTGCTGCTGCCTACCCCTGCTCCCGCTGTGGCATACCGCTGCGGCGGCCTACCATTGCCGCTCCCCACCGGCTTCAGGTGGGGACCAGTGGGGAGCATCCTGCAGCTGGGGACGTGTACGGCTTCAGGCAGGGACCGGTGGGAAGCATCCTGCAGCTGGGGACGTGTACGGCTTCAGGCATGGACCGGTGGGGAGCATCATGCAGCTGGGGACGTGTACGGCTTCAGGCAGGGACCGGTGGGGAGCATCCTGCAGCTGGGGACGTGTACGGCTTCAGGCAGGGACCGGTGGGGAGCATCCTGCAGCTGGGGACGAGTACGGCTTCTGGTGGGGATTCAGGTGCACTAAAACCTATGCTCCACTCTTGAAATTTGATTCCATTGCCTTCCATGGATTTGAATTTCAAAAAATCTATGTAATACACATAAACTAAATAACTACATAAACTTGAATTACCAAATGCTCTTGAGCCAGCAACTTCTCCAGAAATGTTGAGGGAAATAATCTGGATGAATATAAAGGTGCCTACCTTACTAGAGTGTCTTGGCAGAACTATTTGACTTAGAAATTCACTTAAAGTGTGTAACATTTTAGAATGAATTTTATTGCGAACACTATTTCTAAATGAGATTGGGTACTTTGAATATGAAAAACTTATCGCAGGATATTTGATCCAGGTATCCTGTATATAGAATAGGCATACACAGGTGGACCACATGTGTAACCATGTCAAATATCAAGACACAATTGACATTGGCACAGTTTTAACATCTAAATGCCTAAAACTACCAGTGTTGATCTTTACTGGAATACTCTTTGTTACTTCACGTTTGGACTTTAGCTGGGGAGTTAAACTCTTGACTCTTGAGTGCAAGAACATTACTATTCCTTAAAGTAGCTACTCTTTTATCTTGGATAGGCTGGAATCTGAAACAAAATAGATAGAAATGTTGGGCAACAGTTGGACAAACATCTGTGGAAAGAGAAGGTACACAAAATTGCTGGGGAAACTCAGCGGGTGCAGCAGCATCTATGGAGCGAAGGAAATAGGCGACGTTTCGGGCCGAAACCCTTCTTCAGACTGATGGGGGGTGGGGGGGGAAGAAAGAAGGAAAAGGGGAGGAGGAGGAGGAGGAGCCCGAGGGCGGGCGGATGGGAGGGTGGGAGGAGACAGCTAGAGGGTTAAGGAAGGGGAGGAGACAGCAAGGGCTAGCCAAATTGGGAGAATTCAATGTTAATGCCATAAGGACGCAAGGTCCTCAGATGGAATATGAGGTGCTGTTCCTCCAATTTCCGCTGTTGCTCACTCTGGCAATGGAGGAGACCCAGGACAGAGAGGTCGGATTGGGAATGGGGGGGGTGTTGAAGTGCTGAGCCACCGGGAGGTCAGGTAGGTTATTGCGGACTGAGCGGAGGTGTTCGGCGAAACGATCGCCCAACCTACGCTTGGTCTCACCGATGTAAATCAGAGAGTGGAAAGAGAAACATGAGGAACGATCTTTAACCTGAAACATTACCTGCTTTCTCCTTCCACAGATTCCGATTGAATGTCTGAGTTGTTCTGCATTTGTTTTTCTTTTATTCTTTCATCCATAATAATGATTCATACTACTGCCTTCCCTGCCTACGTGATTGGTGTCCTCTCCTGATCAACAACGCCAATCTATCTCATGGATGTTGGAAACCTAAGTTAAAACTATTCATTGTATAAATGCTTGTAGGACTTTTACTTGCATTAACCTCACCCCACTTTGCTGTTCTCTGATTATGTTTGAAACAACATGGTATTTTGCCTGTCCTATGTTGATCTGCTCCTCACCCACTTCTTCTTGATTATCTCACCATCATAATCCTTAACCCCAATTACCTTAATTTTGTCCCCAGCTATTCCTAGTCTTCAAATCTGTCTGTAATCTGTTGTTTTTGCCATTCACTTTGTCAACTCCACACTCTTTCATGCTAGTACGTTACCATTATCAAGTACAAGCAAGGATGAATTAAATGTGCATTGTGCTTAGAGCATATTTTCCAAGATAATCCCGTGACTTCATTCTAAACAAGAGCAGCCCCTTATCATCATACTCCCCAAGACACAGCTGGTTGCAGCTTTGAAAAATCCCTTGCTTTGCACATTTCTCTAGATCTCTCAGGGCATAGTGCTGATTCAGTTGATTTATGTTTTGAGATAGAACAAGTACTTTATACCACATAGTGATAACATCAGGCTTTCTGATTTATAGTGCCAAAATATGCCATTTCAGCTGAGTTCCAGTAATGTCTTTTATTTCAGTTTTCCGGGTACTCCATTGTTTATATCTTATCATTTTAGCGTTGCTTTTTGTTATCTCATTAACCTTCCACTGATAAATAAGTTATGATTAACAAGCCTTCAACCTGGTTAGGCTGATTTGGAGTATTGTGTGCAGTTCTGGTCATCTCATTACAATAAGGATGTGAAGGCTTTGCAGAGGATGTAAGAAGAGGTTTACCAGATGCTGCCTGTATTAGAGAGTATTAGCAAAAGGAGATGTTGGACAAACCATACATGTATTCTCTAGAGCATCTGAGGCTAAGGGGAGACTTTTTTTTAAAAATTTTTTATTTATTAGTAGTACAGTAAATTACAGTAATACACATCACATATATCTTATTACATTTTGTTGTACCACTTCGTTTTTCGAGCTTTAAAAAAGGTAGAAATAAAAGAAGTAAGGAAAGTGAGCAAGAATCGTGAAGGTGCAGGAAAGTGTTGGGAGAAGAAAGCCCCTTAGGGAAGAAGTTAGAGAAGGAAGTAAAGAAAGGAAATAAGACCCTAGAAAGAAAAGAAAAAAAAAGGAAAAACAATAGCTCTACTGTAACACAAAACTCCGCAAAAAAGGATATACCAAACGTGTTTTTAAAATGTTTTATTTTGTACCCCCCATTACCAGATCCTGGTACCATTTATATTTTAAATTACTATTGCACCTTATGCTTGTAATAGTTCCGTAAATGCAGACCACGTCTTTTGGAAGTGGTCTGCTTTGCCTGCTAGGAGGAGCCTCATCTCTTCCAAGTGTAGTGTTTCGAACATGTTTGAAATCCACATTTTTATTGTTGGTATTGGAGCATTTTTCCAAAATTTGAGTATAAGCTTTTTTCCCATTATTAGCCCGTAATTAAGTAAGTACCTCATTTACCAAACATCTAAAAACATGGTTACTGCAAAATCAAAATTGCAATCATAATCTACCTTAAAATTATCCAATGGTACTCTCTTTTATTGCTACTTTTTTACTTTATTGTTTGTTTTGTTTTTGTTTTTGTCTTTTGTTTTTACCTTGTTTGGGATGTGTTTACCTTGTGTTGGGACTAAAGATGGAAATTAGCTACTGGCTACAATCTTGCATATTACATGCAAATGTTTATTAATATACACTATCCCTAATAAAATCAATTCAAATTCAATTCAAGTTCTTTTGAAACACATTTAATTCGGGGTTACCTTCCGATATTCCAAAAATGATCCATTCTGCTTTTGGTACAAGTTTTATTTTAAATAATTTTGTGAAGATTTCAAATATTTCGTTCCAGAATTTTTGAATTTTTATACAGAAAACAAAAGAGTGCGCTATGGTAGCTTATTGTGACTGACATTTATCACAAATGGGTGAGACATTGGGGAAAAGTTTATTTATTTTAGTTTTTGAATAATATAGTCTATGTAATGTTTTATATTTAATTAGAGTATGTCGTACGTTGATCGAGCATTTATGCACATATAATAAGTGTTTATCCCAGCTCTCTTTTGAAATTTTTATAGCTCATTCTTGTTCCCAGTCTCTTCTAATACCATCGGTTGTAGGTATTTCTATATTTAAAATAATGTTGTATAAGTATGATATTAGATTTGCTGATTCAGCCTTTGTCTTCATGGCTTCATCCAATAAGTCTGGGGTTAGACCACCCATCTCTTTTGGTTTACTATGGTGTGCTCTTTGTATTCTGTGGGATTTGTAATCCCATATAAAATTTGTAATGTCTGAGTCTAGTTTTTTGAAAAACTTTTTTGGAAGATATATTGGAATTGATTGAAATAAATATAGGATTTGTGGTAAAAAATATCATTTTTATAGCATTTATTCGACCTATTAAAGACATCGGGAGTGTTTTCCAGAATTTGATTAGATTATTTAGTTTCTTAAATAAGGGGCTATAGTTGGCATTAAACATAGCGCGATAATTTCTAGTGATTTCAATTCCTAAATATTTAAATTTTTCTGTGGCTATTTTAAAGGGGAATTTCAAGAGATGTGTTGAGTCTTTCGGTTTTATCGACTTAATTTCACTTTTGTTCCAGTTTATTCTGTATCCTGAGAAAGATCCAAAGTCCTCAATAAGATTTAATATGTTTGGTATACTGATTTGGGGTTTTGTGATATACAGTAATACATCGTCTGCGTATAAGGATATTTTGTTATTTGAATATTTTGTATTATAACCGTAAATAACCGGGTGTGTTCTAATTTTTTCAGCTAAAGGTTTAATTACCAGAGCGAATAACAGCGGTGATAATGAACATCCTTGTCTATTGCTCCTTGTTAATTGGAATTTCGTAGATAGTATATTATTAGTTAATATTCTAGCCGTGGGTTTGTTACATAATAAGTTTATCCATGCGATGAAGTTCTCTCCCATTTGTAATTTTTTGCAATACTTTAATCATATAATCCCATTCTACTTGATCAAACGCTTTTTCTGCGTCCAATGAAATGATAGATAACTCTTGTACTTGAGGTTTGTGAGAGTGCATTATGTTAAGCAGACGTCTCAGGTTATTAAATGAATGTCTCTTAGGTATAAATCCCGTTTGATCCTCATTTATTAATTTACTAACATATTGACTTAGCCTTCTAGCTAGTGTTTTCGCTAATATTTTTTGATCCGTATTCAATTCAATTCAATTCAAAGCACTTTATTCGTCCCCGAGGGGCAATTTAAAAAGGCGCATTACAGTAGCTTTTTTTAAAAAAAAGAGAGGGACACAATCAACAAACATAAGCAGCACGCATACTGCACAATCAACCAACACACGCATTTCACAGACACACTGCACAATCACACAACACACACCGCACATCAACATTCAACACATAGTAATAGTTTTTAAAATGCTTCCTTAGTGCTTCAATTAAAAAGTGCATATAGAAGGTTATTTCATTTCATATGTTCATGAGTCAGTGATCAGCATTAAGAAGCTGGACAGCCCTGGGGATGAAGGTTGCCTTCCTCCTCTGTGTCCGGCAACCTGGACAGCGGAGTCTGCGTCCTGAGGGGAGCCACTCAAACTCAGGAAACAGGATGTGAGAGGGGTCCTGAAGAATCCTGCGTGTTAACTTTACAGACTGTTGGTCGCATAGGGCAGTGAGAGTTCGGACGGGCTGCTCAATGATTTTTGAGCAGACCTTGACCACATTCAACAGGCGGTTTCTGTTTTGCAGGGTGATGGAGTGGAACCAGCTAGTGAAAGAGAAGGTTATTACATTTTCAATGAATGCGTAGTAGAATGTTGTGAGAATGTCTTTGTTAATCCCAAATGACTTCAGCTTCCTGAGTAGGTACTGTCTCTGATGGCACTTTTTAAGGATTTCCTCTGTGTTAGAGGAAAACCTTAGCAGGTTGTCGAAAGCTGTCCCCAGGTATTTGTACACCTCCACTATCTCCACTGGCTCCTGCTGGATGATAGTGGTGGCTGCCTCAGCCATCTGTCTCTGTTGGGGGGGGAAAAGGTCACAATCATGTCCTTGGTTTTGCTTATATTTAGCTCAAGACAAGACTTTTCACACCATACTATAAAGTCCTGCAGGGCTGAGCTATGATGTTGTGTATGGCTGGGAAGCAGAGACAGGAGGACTGTGTCATCAGCAAATTTTACAAAGTGGCAGTTTGGCTGGGTGGATCTGCAGTCATCATGTATTTAACAAAGCAATAGCTCTATATGAGCCTGGTTCTTCTATATCTTTATCTTTTTTAAGTATTAATGTGATCGTTGATTCTGCTAGTGTTTCAGGTAAGATTTGTTCTTTAAATGCGTATGTATACATTTTCTGTAGACATGGTGTAACTATGTCGTAAAAACATTTATAAAATTCATTACTGAATCCGTCTGGTCCTGGTGTTTTTCCATTCTTAAGTGTGTTTATTGTGTCTTCTATTTCCTTAGATGTAATTTGTGCTCCCAGTTCCTCTTGTTCCTTCAATTCTAGTTTAGGAAGGTTACAATTGTCCAAAAATTTTGAAACTTTATTATTGTCTATCAGCGTTTTCGATGTGTATAAATTCTTGTAAAATTGAGCAAATATTTTATTGATATCATTAGGTAGTGTTAATAATTCCCCTCTATCTGATTTAATCTTTAAAATTGCATGAACTTTTTCCCGTTTTTTCAGTTGGCGTGCCAAAAGTTTATGGGGTTTATCCCCAAATTCGAAATGTTCTTGTTTTGTAATTTGGAATAATCTTATAATCTTCTCTGATAATAATTTATTTAGCTTAAATTTCAGTATTCAAATTTTATTATGTTTATCCATAGTTGGGTCTTTAGCATTATCTATATCTAGTTGTCTGATTTGTTCTTCTAATTGTCTTTGTTCATTCTTATTCTTTTTGTTTTGAAAAGCTTGATACGAGATAATGACTCCTCTAATAAATGCTTTAAAGGATTCCCATAATAAAGTGGGCGATATATCTGGTGTATCGTTTGTCTCAAAAAATAGGTCCATCTGTTTTTTTAGATATATACTCCCTTGTGGGTCTTTCAGAATTTGCGAGTTAAACCTCCAGAACAATTTGTTCGTAGACATTCCTTCTAATTTTAAAACGAAAGTTAGCGGGGAGTGATCTGAAATCGTATTGGTGTGATATTTAGGGTTCATAGTAAAAGGGATTAGTTTTGTATCCACTAGGAAGTAGTTTATACGTGAGTATGTTTTGTGTACCATTGAATAAAACGAGTATTCCCTTCCAGTCGGATTCGCGATCCTCCAGACGTCTGCTATATTTGTATTTTTTATATATGTATTTAAGAGTTCACTAGTTTTAGATTTCATATCTTTGTTTTTGCATTGATTTATCTAAGTACGGATCTAAAACACAGTTGAAGTCTCCTCCAATTATAACATTTTGGTAGTTAAATTCTGCGATTGTATTCAGGATTTTATTTAAAAAATTGAGGATTATCAAAATTGGGCGCATATATGTTTACCAAAGTGATTGGCGTAGCATGGATCTCTCCTGTAACTATAAGATATCTCCCTTCCTTATCTGATATAATGTTCTTTGATTTGAAGATACCTCTGGATTTCGAAGTATATGAGGAGTGACATGTTTGGCCTATCCAATTCGCCCTCAATCTCATCTGATCTTGATGTTTAAGATGCGTTTCTTGTAGAAAAGTAATATCCGTGTTATATGATTTCAACTGAGCTAGTATTTTGCCCCTTTTAATTGGTTCATTAATACCCCTTATATTCCAGCTACACAGTGTGATTCCTCCCATTTTCTTTTGTTTATCATCTTGCATTTTCTTTGATTTTAATACCCTTATTTATTACGGTGCATCCATACCTCAGGACTATGGATATTTGGGGGGCGTTTATATTATTAACTTCCTTGGTAGATCCCTTTTGCGATTTTCCTTGAAAAAAAACCACATAGTAGTGACTGGGCCTACCCGACATCGCCGCCGCACTGGGCCCATCCAGCATCGCCGCCGGACCGGGCCCTCTGAACATCGCCGCCGTACTGGGCCCGCCTAACATCGCCACCGGACCGACCTACCCAACATCGCCGCCGGACCCGACCTACACCGCCGCCGGACCTGACCTACCCGGCATCGCCGCCGGACCCGACCTACCCGGCATCGCCGCCGGACCCGACCTACCCGGCATCGCCGCCGGACCGGGGCACCCCCAACATGGCCGCCGCAACGCACCCGACTCATCTCACCGCCCCACCGCTATGGCCGACCCGCGCTGCCCCGCCAACTATCCACCCACCGGCACCTCCCACGCATCACCCGCGGACCCCGACTCAACTGCCACAGGACTCCGAACATCGGGTCCGGTGACCCACGCCACTGGACTCCGACCATCGGGTCCGGTGAACCGCGCCACTGGACTCCGACCATCGGGTCCGGTGACCTGCGCCACTGGACTCCGACCATCGGTCCGGTGACCCGCACCACTCCACCCCCCTCCAGCAACCCACAGCCGTCGCCTTACCTGGAGCCTGGACTCTGCACTGGGCCTGGAGCCTCCACGCTGCTCACTCCCACTCTCCTGGGCTTAACTCCACTGGGTCCTAGTGCCCGTCTGCCCAGCCTTGCTAACCTCAGTGGCTGTTCCACTGACTCTCCCCCATCCCCCTCCAACTATGTCACCCCCGCTCTTCCCCACCCACATTACAGCCCTCTCACCCCCCCCACCCCCTGACCACCCACCACCCCTCCAACACTCACAACCCCCCCCCCCCCCTACACATCGCCCTGTCCCCAGTCCACCCACGTGCCTTCCTCTGGCCCCAACTCCCATCCCTGCCGGGTGTTCACCATCCCCCCCGACCTCCCCCTCTCCCGCACCGAACGGTCTTACCTTTGTCCCCCTCCGTCCCCATCTCAATGAGTTCCGCGCCCACCATGACTTGGAGCGCTTCTACCGTCGCCTCCGCCTCACAGCGCACTTCCATGGGAAGATTTCCTCACCCCCCAATGATGACCCTTTTTCCCGTCTCCAACGCACCCCCTCCTCGTGGAACCCCTCTCGTAAAGTCCCGGCTCTGGAACTCTTTGTCCAGAACTGCCGCCGCGACGTCAACCGCCTCAACTTCTCCACTCCCCTGTCTCACTCCAATCTCTCCCCCCCTGAACGCACTGCCATTGAATCACTCCACAAAAACCCAGATTGGGTTATCAAACCAGCCGACAAGGGAGGTGCCGTGGTAGTCTGGCGCGTCGATCTCTACAAAGCTGAGGCCACGTGCCAACTCTTGGACACCTCCTCCTACTTACCCTTGGACCATGACTCCACTGACGAGCACCAGGCGACCATATCTAGCACCATCACCGACTTCATTAATTCCCACGCCCTGCCCGACCAAGCTTCCAACCTCATCGTTCCCCAGCCCTGCACGGCCCGTTTTTACCTTCTCCCCAAAATCCACAAACCCGGCTCTCCCGGCAGACCCATTGTCTCTGCTTGTTCGTGCCCCACCGAACTCATCTCCACATACCTTGACTCCATACTAACCCCCTTGGTCAAATCCCTTCCCACCTATGTTCTAGACACCTCAGACACTCTCCGCCGCCTCCGCGCATTCCACTCTCTAGGCCCTCACCCCCTCATCTTCACCATGGATGTCCAGTCACTCTACACCTCCATCCCCCACCAGGATGGCATCAAAGCCCTCCGGTTCTTCCTCGACCAGAGGAGCAACCTATACCCAGCCACTGACACCCACCTCCGCCTAGCGGAGTTGGTCCTCACCCTCAACAACTTTACGTTTGACTCCTCCCATTTACTCCAAACACAAGGCGTAGCTATGGGCACACGCATGGGCCCCAGCTACGCCTGCCTCTTTGTCGGGTACGTTGAACAATCCTTGTTCAATACGTACCAGGGCCCCATCCCCGACCTCTACCTCCATTACATTGATGACTGCTTTGGGGCCACCTCCTGCACCCACACACAACTGACTGACTTCATCCACTTCACCACCAACTTCCATCCAGCACTCCAATACACCTGGACCATTTCCGACACTTCCCTACCATTCCTTGACCTCACCATCTCCATCGCAGGGGACAGACTTCTGACCGACATACACTACAAACCAACTGACTCACATGGCTATCTGGACTATACGTCTTCCCACCCTGCCCCCTGTAAAGACTCCATCCCCTACTCCCAATTCTTCCGCCTACGCCGCATCTGCTCCCAGGATGAGACGTTCCACACCAGGGTATCGGAAATGTCCTCGTTCTTCAAGGAATGGGGATTTCCCTCCGCCACCATAGATGAGGCTCGCACCAGGGTCTCATCCATACCCTGCAACACTGCTCTCTCTCCCCATCCCCGCACTCGCAACAAGGGCAGAGTCCCCCTAGTCCTCACCTTTCACCCCACCAGCCGGCAAATACAACAAATAATCCTCCGCCATTTCCGCCACCTCCAACGTGACCCCACCACTCGCCACATCTTCCCATCTCCCCCTATGTCTGCCTTCCGCAAAGACCGCTTCCTCCGCAACTCCCTTGTCAATTCTTCCCTTCTCTCCCGTACCACCCCCTCCCCGGGCACTTTCCGTTGCACCTGTCCCTTCACCTCCCCCCTCGACTCCATTCAAGGACCCAAGCAGTCGTTCCAGGTGTGACAAAGGTTCACCTCTATCTCCTCCAACCTCATCTACTGCATCCGCTGCTCTAGATGTCAGCTGATTTACATCGGGGAGACTAAGCGAAGGTTGGGAGATCGTTTCGCTTCGCCGAACACCTCCGCTCAGTCCGCAATAACCTACCTGAACTCCCGGTGGCTCAGCACATCAACTCCCCCTCCCATTCCCAATCCGACCTCTCTGTCCTGGGACTCCTCCATTGCCAGAGTGAGCAACACCGGAAATTGGGTTGCTTGTGTCCGGATGGCATGAACGTTGAATTCTCCCAGTTTTGCTAGCCCTTGCTGTCTCCTCCCCTTCCTTAACCCTCGAGCTGTCTCCTCCCATCCCCCCGCCCTTGGGCTCCTCCTCCTCCCTTTTCCCTTCCTTCTCCCCCCCACCCCCCATCAGTCTGAAGAAGGGTTTCGGCCCGAAACGTTGCCTATTTCCTTTGCTCCATAGATGCTGCTGCACCCGCTGAGTTTCTCCAGCATTTTTGTGTACCTTCGATCTTCCAGCATCTGCAGTTCCTTCTTGAACACATAGTAGTGACATATTGTGATTTTAAAAAAAATTGAACAAGTAAAATTACAGTGTCTGAAGTATTCGACATTGTAGTGCGTGTCCCACGCGACTGTGGGATTCGACATCTATTCGACTTCCGAAGTTGATGTTGTACAATTAGCTCCGCTCCTTTTATTACTCTAAACCTAGGAAGGTGGTACCATTTCAAAATCAATTATATTTCACCCAATTACACTATATATATATATATATATATATATATATATATATATATATATTTCATTCAGACTTATTAGATCTGTGTTCAGCTACTGTGAAATGTATTTATCTAACACTTTCATCTACTAATTGTTTATAATTAGGTATACCTTTGATAATAGTAAGCTGTTAGCTGTAAGGGTTAACCAGAAACAGGCTCCTGGAATTATGCCAGGTGCCTGAGTCTCCTCCCTTCTCCACACGAACTACATAACACTTAACCTTTCAGAATTATCTACTTTAATTCTAAAATTTGTTATCTCTATAAATGAGCTAGTCAGCCTTATTAGCACATTATTACATTTTGCCCATTATATAGTTCAGGTTAGTTTCCATTTATATTTCTATATTAGTATTGTTAATTATTATTAATTCTCTATATTTTGTAAATGTCACAGTCTGCCCTCTCCTCATTCTCATCCACTTCACCTCCCAGTACTTTTCCACCGGTCCCTCCTTCTCCTCACCTGCCTGCCTGCCACTCCCCTCTCATCAGCCCAACTCTCCTCACCTGTTGCACTCAGTTGCCTCTGATCACCTATTAACCCGGTATATAGACTCTCCTCACCATTCACACAGTGCCAGATTGTTCTCAGCATTCATGCAAGACTCTCCAGCGATTTCCCCGACTGCCTACACGGATTCGAACCTGCCTGCCCCTCTTTGGAACCCTCGCTCAATCCTGAGCCTCTGTGTGAGTACGGTGTACCCATTCCTGTGTTACTATTCTGTGTTACAGTATCGTAATAAAGTTCATTACCAACTATACCTGCCTGATTCTGTGCTGCTATTGGGTCCAAGCTATACCCGTTACAGTAAAGCTGTTTTAAGATCATAAACCGCCATTTGTCCTTGTGGTGTTTTCCACATTGGGCTCTGCTGTTCATCTCTGCGTTGCTTATCAGTCTTTCCTTCATTTTGAACGAAGAATGTCCTTGAGTTGAATTCCAAAGGCGATAAGGTGTCTAGACCAGCGCACGTGGAAATGCTCTTCCATTTTAAACTTTTAGAGAATGGTGTTTCTTCCCTTGTCTTCAGGTGTTCTCTGTGAAGTAATAAAAGGAAAGAAATTGTCCATATCGTCCCGCTGCCTTGATTAATCTTCTGTTTCTGCCACAATCTCTTGGGCATATTTATAAGATGCATCCGAATTAGTGAAAGTTTTCTCTTTTCCCTTGAAAGTAATGCGCATCCTGGCCGGATAAAAAACGCCACATCTGACATCTTTAACTCCATGGAGAATCTGTCTTGTCTGTGAGAACTTTCTTCTCTTTTGCACGATCTCATAGGGATAATCCCGGAGTTTGATAGAGTAGTTTCCAAAGGTCATCTTCACTCCGTATTTGATTTTTTTCATCAGCTCTTCAAGTGCTGAAATGTCCCGAAGTTTGACTATGATCTGTCGTGGGTGGGCTGGATCTGCTTGTGATCTTGGCTTAAATCTGGGTATTCAATGTGCCACTTCAATTTCTGGTTCCACAGGTAAATTGAGTACATGTTTGATTAAGTTGGCAGTGAACTCACGGGCGTTGTTCCCCTCAGCCCCTTCTGTTACTCTCAGTATTCGTAAATGTTGGCGTCGTGAGCGAGCTTCGAGATCAAGACATTTATCTGAGACTTTCGCCAGTTGACTCTTGAGGCTGTCTAGTTCTAGCTTCATTCCCTGCATATCTTCAGCCATTTGATCAACAATTGTTTCCATGTCTTTCATTTCAGTTACATGTGAAGAAACAATTACATGCACAGCCTCAAACTTCTTCTTAGATCCTACTTCCCCTTTATTAATTCTCCCCATTAGCTCTTCATGCACATCCTCAATTCGTTTTTGTATAATGCCAATGCACTCAATAACTTTTTGATTACCAGCATTGATGTTCGACATATTTTCCATCAATTTAACATTAATATTTTCCATCATTTTTGAGTTTCCAGCTTCAATATCCTTTCTCAGTTCTCTTACCGTGTTCTTTATCTCCTCCATTTCATTTTCTCCTTAGTAGCCCTCAGTCTTGGCCCTTGTAGCCATTCCAGAATCCACTTCAGAGGTCTGTTCTTCAGTTTTCTGTGTTTTCAGCAGTTTTGAGATTGTTCTCTGAGGGCTCTGAGCTGAAGATGATTTTTTCATTTAAAATCCTTTATCCTCCGTTTTAAATCACAGCGCTTACTGATGACGTCATCAGTGCGACGTCCCGGGACTCCGGTGAGTTTTTGAATTGGTCCCGACCTCCAGACCCGATTTTAACGCAAAAATTCGCGATTTTACAGCAGCGGAGCTAAAAGTTGTGACTTCTAGTCCAGCATGGCGCCACCGGAAGTCTCTAAGGGGAGACTTAATAGAAGTATATCAAATGATGAGGGGCTTAGTTAGGATCAACAGTCCGAACCTTTTTTTCCCCAGAGTGTCAAAGTGAAATGTCAAAGACAAGTGGCCTTAACTTTAAAGTGAGAGGAGAAAAGTTTAAAAGAGATGTGTAAGGCAAGTTTTTTACACAGAGAATGGTGAGTGCCTAGAATGAACTGTCAAGGGTGGTGGTGGGGGCAGATACGTTAGTTGCTTTTAAGAGGCTTTTAGATAGGCACATGGATATGCAGGGGATGGAGGGAAATGGATCATATGCAGGCAGAGGAGTTACATTTGGATCATATTTGGCACAAGCATTGTGGGCTAAAGCGCCTGTTCCTGTGATGTACTGTTATTTTTTTTCTATGTTCTGCATAAACACGTATTTTTTTAACATTTAGTCTGTCGGTCTCTATCCTACCACAGACTTTCCATTTCTTCTCTTCACCCACCTTTTTCAGAAACTTAAAACATGTTTGATTTCTGTTTCTGAGGGAAAGACATCTAACTGAGATGTCAGAGGTTGCTCAGATATCTCTCTCCATAGACGGTCGGACCTGCTGAGTATTTCCAGCATCCGCTGTACTTATTTTAAATTTCCAACATTTGTAGTCCTTTGCTTTTTAAAAACTCTACACTTTCATTTATTTAAATAGAAATGCAGTGAATGTTGCTATAACGTCTATATTAAAACAACAAATGTGGAGAGGGACCATGCAATAAAAACATTGATCATGAAGACATGGAAATATATTATTATTATTTCATAATCATTGAGTCAAATTCCAGGAACTTTTCAATACATTCCACTGTGGGAGAAACATGAAATAAATTATTTCTTCATGGCTTCTGATTTCTCTTTATCATTTTGTTATTATCTTACCTACACTTCATACCTTCTTTCAGTTTTATTTCTGTTTAATCTTGAATTTCTCTCATTACCTTCTTCCTCTAATTTTGAAAGTAAACAAACATTTACACTAATCCCATTTTATCCTACCATCAGATCACCTCAGTTTCTACCACTGATTTGCATACTCATAGGCCTTTCTCACGGGGCAACTTGACGCAAGATGTAACCAGAGTGAAGTGGTCGTGGTGTAACACGATATCACATGATATAACGGGGGATAGATAAAGAGTTCCCACGGGTACTCGGCATTTCTGTTATTTGTGCGAGTGACTTGTCCGTCTCCCGAGCTTTCCCGTTAAATCTTGAATGAACATTGTGAAGTGTTCATAAATCATCACGTGGCACAAATGATGTCACTTTTTTTTCACACACTATAAATATCCTCCCTTGGTTGAATTGGCTCATTTGGAGACATGCCTGTACTAAGTAGTTTCGAGTACAGGATGGTGGTGTTTTTCATTGACGCGCTGTATGCAGCAGCCCTCTATGTGAATCGAGGATGCTTGCGTGAAGGCAGAAGGGTGAGATTAATTAAAAAGAGAATTAAGAGGAAGTCTCACTGGGTGAAGCCCATCTTTCAACGGAGACCTCTATTTGGACAACATGATAAACTGCTTAATGTGCTGTGCGAAGAGGATAAAAGTGCATTCACAAACTTTGTCAGAATTCCACCCGAGCTCTTTAATGAGCTGAAGAATAATTTGGGACCTCTGCTGAAGAAGACTGACACTGTAATGAGAAAGGCACTGGAACCAGGGTTGCGCATAGCAATCACCCTCCGCTACTTGGCCTCGGGCGATTCTTATAAAAGTCTATCTTACAACTTTCTTGTCGCCATCAACACCATCTGTGGTATTATCCGAGAAAACTGAGGCGATCATCAAATTTTATGCAGCTGAAGTGATGGAATGCCCCAGTACACCAGATGCGTGGAAGAGAGTGGTGCTGGGGTTTGAAAACAGGTGGAACTTTGCTCACACATGTGGGGCTTTGGATGGCAAGCATGTGGCAATTCGTTGTCCACCCAGAGGTGGCTCAAATTATTTCAATTACAAGAAATTCCACTCAATTGTACTCTTGGCGGTGGTTGATCATACAACTTCCTGTATGTGGATGTGGGCACACCTGGAAGTGTTGGTGATGGCCGGATTTGGAAATAAACCTGGCTTGGAAAGAAAATGGAAGGTGGAACAGCAGGCATGCCTGATCCAGAACCTCTGTCAGGAGAAGACAGCTCAGACATCCCATATGCGATGGTTGCTGACGAAGCCTTTGCACTACGGCCCTGGATTATGAAGCCATATCCACAGAGGAATCTAACTAGGGAACAGAGGATCTTCAATTACAGGCTGTCAAGGGCTAGGAGCGTTGTAGAAAATTATTTTGGCATCTTGGCAAACGGATTTAGATGCTTGCTCAAGACAATGGAGCAGAAACATAGAAACATAGAAATTAGGTGCAGGAGTAGGCCATTCGGCCCTTCGAGCCTGCACCGCCATTCAATATGATCATGGCTGATCATCCAACTCAGTATCCCGTACCTGCCTTCTCTCCATACCCTCTTATCCCCTTAGCCACAAGGGCCACATCTAACTCCCTCTTAAATATAGCCAATGAACTGGCCTCGACTACCCTCTGTGGCAGAGAGTTCCAGAGATTCACCACTCTCTGTGTGAAAAAAGTTCTTCTCATCTCGGTTTTAAAGGATTTCCCCCTTATCCTTAAGCTGTGACCCCTTGTCCTGGACTTCCCCAACATCGGGAGCAATCTTCCTGCATCTAGCCTGTCCAACCCCTTAAGAATTTTGTAAGTTTCTATAAGATCCCCTAAATTCTAGAGAGTATAAACCAAGTCTATCCAATTTTTCTTCATAAGACAATCCTGACATCCCAGAAATCAGTCTGGTGAACCTTCTCTGCACTCCCTCTATGGCAATAATGTCCTTCCTCAGATTTGGAGACCCAAACTGTACGCAGAAGCCCAAGAATGTTGAGACTATAGTATATGCAGCATGTGTTCTGCACAACCTGATCCGAATGAGAGGTGCAGCTGCAGGATCAGCAACAGCCATCCAGGACGGTGACCTAGTGGACAGTGACACAGGGGGAATAACACTAGGTACATGGAGAAGTGGTGCAACCAAGGCGGAAATGGTCCCACTGCAGCGTTTCAAAGGTAACTCGGGCACATACAGTGGGAAAGAGCAAAGAGGCCATCTCTGCGCTTACTACAATTCACAATCGGGGAGTGTGCCGTGGCAGGACAGCTCTATTGATGGGTAGCTGACCACAGGAACACTACTGCATGTTAGCAGACATGCATAGAAAATAAGCTGATAATAATGTCCCGTTGTAACACATTCTAGTGTTGTCCTCTGAAAAGTGCTTTCTATAAGATGGTCGTCCGCTAAACCTGCCATTTAGCACATTGCATTGTCCCTTTTATTGCCTGAGTTTAGGCTTGTTGCGGAGGTTAATGAATAGAATCTGTTTTAAAAAATCTAGCGTGCCTCATTTGTTGATTTTCATGTTTGCGAAGCCCTTTTTTAGACAAATGTTGTTTGGTGTGATGCACCTTCTCTCAATATGTGCAAGAAGTCGTCTTTTTATATTGTCAAATAGGAATAAAGACTGTGTCTCACATTGACCGTGATGATTGTCTTATTTAATTATCTACTGAGGTGAAACTTTCAAACGTTTAAATAGCTCAGCAATTGAGGGACATGAACACTCAAAAATGAAAAATAATGAAAATGTGATTATATCACCTCCCTTCAACTATTTTGTGTTTCAGCATGAGAGGGATTATAACATTAGAGACATTCATCTTGTAGTGATGTGTTAATGAAGAACTGCAGACATCAATCTGATAGTAAAAAATATATTTATTTAACAATGAGGTAAACAAGCACTGACAATCAAACTGCTGAGTTAAAAGCTTTATCACACTTCAGGCTATAATAAAATGTGGAGCCTCCAACAGAAACAAAGTAATGCCCAAGAGGAAAAAACACACATTAACATAAGGACTCTAGATGTCACACCAAATGGTGAGTGGCCAACAACTAAAATAAACTAAAACTCGCCTTCTGTCCCCTCTGTCCAGCTTCCGGGTTCACCGTTCGCAGGAGTTCCCACGGTAAACGCAAGAGTTATTACGGATATCGCACTGGCCACTACGTCCATATAATGTTTCAATGTTCAACCACAAGTGTACAAGTCACTCTTGGAGAAATTCAAGCTTGCTTGAATTTTCTCCCGAGTTGGCAAGTTACACGAGTTCCTGCCGTTAGCGCCACGGTGGTCCACGGTGGTCCACGAATGCCGTACGGTTATCGTACGAGGTTCCCACGATGTTCAACTCTGGTTACCTCTTGCGTCAAGTCGCCCCGTGAGAAAGGCCTATAAGGGAAATTTATAGTAGCTAAATAACTTACTTACATTGATCGCAACACTATGCACCTTGATTTGACTTCACTTCAACTCTAGCCTCTGATGAAATAACTAAAAATATGTATTTTAAACAGTATTTTAAATTGTTTTTGTATGGGAGAGCCATTCAACATTGTATGTGGCATTCCAACATTTTTAACAGCGAGTAAGCTTGAAGTTGGGGATTTGCCAGTTATCAAGGTATCCAGGTGAGATCTGTTAGATGCACTTGGAGGCTGTGTGTGCTCCATTGGGATAGACAATCATTTGGGATAGGTCAAAGTGAAGGTTAAGTGCACGATGATCTTTGGAGACATGCTCCAAGTAAGAATGACCTTCAAGGACGTGCAGCCTGCAAGCACAGATGTTCTACAGATTAGCAGTAGACTGTGTCAATGAACCTCATCTGGTGAGGTTTATGGCAGACACATCTACTGTTGATGCATTCATTTAGGATGCTAGTCACAAACACTCATGTACTGCAGATGAGACACAAACTCTGTCAAACATGCACCATAAATTTACTCTGCTGTAGTTATTTTGAAGGAGACAAAAACAAACTTATTCTAAAAAAAAATACATATAGCATTTTTTTTTAAATACTGACAAACTTGCATGAACTACTACAGGAGCAGAAAATCATGTCCTAACTTTGACCATCTATACAAGTATCCTTTTAGGATGCAGTGTATTTGTCTTACATTCTGTGAAAGAATATTGAATGGTTATTAGACCATAAAACATTGAACAAAGAAAAGTACAGCACAGGAACAGGCCCTTCGGCCCATAATGTCTGTGCCAAACATGGTGCTTGGACCAACTCTTATCTGCCTGTCCATAGTCCATATCCCCCCCATTCCCTGTATATCTATGTGCCTACCAATAGTCCCTTAAATGCAACAATCATACCTGTCTCCACCAATGACAATGTGGTTCAGGCACTCACCGCTCTCTGAATAAAACTTGTCCCACACATTTATTTTAAAATTTGTTGCTCTCACCTTAAACCTATGTTCTCTTGTCTTTGACATTTTCACCCTGGCATCAGTGATGCCTGCGGAAATCCACTGGTCACACATCTCCGGCCTGAATAATGACCTTCTGTATTTTATCAGTAAGCCACTTCTGAATCCATACAACCAAGTCATTGTTAACCTCATGCATCTTAATCGTCTGGATCAGCCTACCATACAAGACTTTGTCAAATATCTTCATAAATCCATTGAACCAAATTCTACTGCCCTACCCTTGTTGATTACCTTTGTCACCTACTCAAAAAAACATAATCAATGGGTAAAACATTTTTATTTACTGTTTTGCAGAATTTTACAGGTAATTTATCTGTATATATTTTTGAAATTTAAGATTTTTTGTGCAACATCTGAATCTTTGTGCAGGGAAATGCATAGTTTACATTATTTTCACTTGGACAAATGTTTGCTCCTTCATCATTGATGAATCAATTTCAGAGCTCTCACAAAGTGGCATGTAAATATTATTTGCATAAAGGCAAAAGGTTTTTTCTACCCTTGCAGTGTGAGCTGGAAATAATCCATCCAAAAAAGAAGCTATTAGTTATCTGCACAATTTGGTTCAGCTATTGGACAAATGGCATTCCATAAATATATAATGTTACAGGCTTTTTCCGAGGCAATTGATCTTTGCAGAAATCCATAAAGGTGACAACTCTGTTGGCCCTATGGCGCTTTGATGGCAGCCTCGCCTACAATATGTCTGTAAATTCTGTCTTTTTTGGGGGATTTTTAGTGTGTTTAAAAAGTTTGTGTTAATGTTCTCTGGTTTGTTTTATGCGGGAGTGGGCGGGGGGGGGGGGGGTGGGGTGTCATGGGAAACTTTTTTTCAATCTTACCTTGCCGGAGTTGCGATTGTTTTCCGGATCCTATCTCCGGTCGCTCTGCGGCCGAACATCGTGGAGCTGGAGACATTCCTCAGGACTGACTTTGAACCCCACTGTGGGGCCTGGACTTACCATTGGAGCCGATTCCTTGCTTGGGATCGACGCTCCAACTGCGGCCTGCAGACTTTAGCATCGCGGAGTTTGCACTCTCGGGTTGAGACCGACGTCGGGAAGCTCCACAAGCCGCACATCGTTCGACTAGCCCCGACCCAGGGTCAGATCGCGCGGAGTAGGTGAACTGAGATTCCCACCCGATGTAGGAGCATGATTGCCACGACGAGGAGGCTCGCCATCGACTACGGGAGTAAGATCGTCCAGTCAACAGAAGGTTAGAGGCCCCCAACCACTGGAGGACAAAGAAGGGAGAGATTGAACTTTTTTTTGCCTTTCATCACAGTGAGGAATTTGGAGGAGTCACTGTGGTCGATGTTTATGTTAAAATGTATTTTGTGTATTCTGTTGCTTTTTATTGGTATGACTGTATGGCAAATCAAATTCCTCGAATGTTGAAAAACATACTTGGCTAATAATGTATGATTATGATTATTATGATTATGATAAAGAGTGTCACCAGTGGTCGCTGGGAATAACAGACCAATTGAGAACAATTTGCTCTAAAGAGAATGGTTAATCATCAGAAAATCAATGATCAATTTAAATAAATACATTTTTATGATCACATGTTGACCAGAGGTTATTAGATCTCAAGATATACAATGGTCTTATTATTTTGTTCATTTTATCCGATATTCACTTTTTCCCCAAATCACTCACCTTTGAATTGTTTACCATTATCTCTTCCCTTATTTTAACCTTATTACTGTGGATCTTTTCTCACCATCACACCTCTACCATTGATTGTTTCCATCTTGTCATATCTCTTTTTTATTTCCTCATTTAACTTAGCATCTCTTTAACCTTCTCCCTGAATGTTCACTTTGGAATCTGTTGAAATCTGCAAATCTCATATAGTATTTGTTTTATCTCCTTGATTCGGCCTGCTGGTTAGCGTGCCCACTCTTTCCAATCTGTTATAGTTTTTCTTGATATTAAGCTTAGTTTGCTTACTGGTTTCTTTGTTTCTACATCTAAATCCTCCTCATTGTTCTCAATTTCTTATTTCCCTTTATTGAACAGTTAATTTATCTCTTTCAATTTTCTAATTTGATTGATCATCTTGATGCTTTGTGCTTTCTATTGTTTGTCCTAATTTCACTGTGCCACGTTTTTAACTTGAGACAGTGCTGTAACTGCACCCATGTGACTCACAGCTAATGCATCACTGACATGTGGTGCAAAAGGAAGCAAACTTTACATGAGCAACATGTATTATATAGAGCATAGAACAGTATAGCACAAGAACTGACCTTTCAGTCCACAATTTCTATGCCGAATATCATGGCAAGACCATCTCTTATCTACCTGCACATAATCACTATCCCTCCATTACTTGCATATTCATATGTGTCAGCCACAACCCCCCACAGCATGTTCCAGGCATTCACCATCTTGTGTAAAAAAAACCTGTCAAGCATATTGTAAAGTAGTCAAGTCTGACACACTAACTTTACTGAGTATTTAATAAAGGCACATGTGAAGCACGTCCCAGTACTGACTGCATCTAGTCTTCAGGCGTACTGGAACCAAGGCGGAGCAAGGGGAAGATATCAGTTATACTGAGATGACTAGGCGTGGTTAGTGGTATTGAGGTAGCTACATTATAGGTTGCATGCATAGACCATCTACATCCTTTCCCTTAGAAATCTAAAATTGAAGTTATAACAGTGGCAGTGTGATTATACAACACATGCAAATTTAAGCGAAATCACCGTAGCGGACAGGAGGTTTGACAACCCGACCGGAGCATGTACGTATAGCACCATCACCCTCCCCACCAGATAGAAGAGGAGGCGGAGCAGCAGCAGCCAGGAAGGAGAAGGCCGGCGGAGACCCGAGCGGAATGCGGGAGGTGACCCAGCCAGCAAGGGTGATCCAGGAGGAGGAGAAGGAGGACGAGCAGGGGAGGAGATCATCGGCCCGAAACCAGGAAGCGCAGAAGGAGGAGAATGCGGCAAGCGAACTGACCGGGGCATGCAGGGAGCTGTGGGGTAATTAGTAATGACAGGCTTGAAACGCAACGGAGGAGTGTAAGGATCTGCAGGGGGAGGCTGCGGCTCGTTAACGGCCAACAGGTGCTGGCGGCTCCGACGGTAGACAATTCCATCAAAGTCCACCAGGTAAGATCTCGGGGAGTCGTCCACACCAACAACGGTTGCGAGTCGGGAGAATCCGGTGGCTGTCTGCATGCGGATGACCTGGCCAGGCAGTAGTGGTGAGAGCGGGTGGCAGGACTTGTCATGAGAGCGGCGCTGTACCTCATGCTTGGGAGCAATCCGTTGCTGGACGGCGGCAGGCGGGAGGACCTTGGGCACCAGGGATTGTTGGACGATCGGCATCGGTGGGCGAAGCACGCGGGACATCAGACGCTGGGCAGGGGATCGCATGGTAGGGTCCCGTGAGATGTTGCGAAGGTTGAGTAGACCCAGGTAGAAGTCACCATTGGAAAGACGAGACTGCTCGAGCAGATTCTTGGCACTGCGGACAGCTCGCTCGGCCAGGCCGTTGCTCTGCGGGTATTCGGGGCTGCTGGTATAGTGAGTGAAGTTCCACTTCACAGCGAAAGCCTGGAATCCTGCGCTGGTGAACTGACGGCCGTTGTCGGTCTGTAAGCGGATCGGGGACCCGAAGGTAGCAAAGTGTCTGCGCAGCTTACTGATAACCATTTCAGAGGTGATAGCAGGGAGAAGGTCCACCTCGAACCAGTTGGAGTATGAATCAACCAACACCAGGTAGTGCTTGCCTCGCCATTCGAATATGTCAGCAGCCAGCGAGGTCCAGGGCATGGCAGGCGCAGGCTGCTGCAGAAGTGGCTGGCGCTGCTGATGTGGGGCCAGGGTGTTGCAATCAGGACAGGAGGCTACTCGTGCTTTAATGTACTTGGCCATTCCGGGCCATTAGTATTGTTCTTGGGCATGTGAGACGGTGGCATCGGCTCCGGGATGCCCCATGTGGGCAGCGTTGTAGTACAAGTCATATAGAGAGGCAGGGACGACCACCTTGTGACCCTTGATGATGATACCATCCCAGAGCACAAGCTCGTTGCGGACCAGAAAGAAAGGGTGGGCACCTGCAGGCAGTGAGGTGCGTCTGCTGGGCCACCCCCACTGGATGACAGCTGCGAGCTGTTGCAGGTCGGGGTCGTTGGCGGTGTGCTCAACCAGGCACTGCAGCTGCTTCGAGGGAACAAAGTTGACATTGAGTACCTGCAGATCCTCCTGCTTGTAGGGGTGTCTGTCACAGGAGGAGCGGGGGGCCCGGGACAGCGCGTCGGCCACATGCATCTCGGTGCCCCTCTTGTACATGATCAGAAAGTCGAACCGCTGGAGCTGTAGCATCATGCGCTGGAGTCTGGCTGGAGCGATGTGGATGGGCTTATTGAGGATGGTCACCAAGGGATGATGATCCGTCTCGACGGTGAACCTGGTACCGAAAAGGAAGTCCTTGAACTTGGAGCAGGCGAATACAACCGCAAGAAGCTCCTTCTCGATTTGTGCATAGCGCTGCTCAGTGTCTGTCATGGTACGTGAGGCATAGGAGATGGGCTGCAGCAAGCCGTCATCATGGAGTTGCAGGCAGGCAGCACCGAGTCCGAAGCGGGAATCATCACACGTAACTACAATCGGACGTTGCAGATCAAAAAACTTGAGAGTCGGTGTGCTGATCAGCTTTGTTTTGAGAAGGTCGAAAGCCTGCTGGTGTTGGGGAAACCAGGAGCAGGCAATGTCTTTTTTCGTCAGTTACCTCAGGGGTGCACTCAACTCGCTGAGGTCGGGGATGAACTTTCCCAAGTAGTTGACCATGCCCAGGAATCGCTGCAGGCTGGTCACGTCGGTCGGGGCAGGTTGGATGCGTGGGTTCGAATCCCACTTCTGACACTATGTAAAGATGTCAAGTCTGACACACTAACTTTACTGAGTATTTAATAAAGGCACATGTGAAGCACGTCCCAGTACTGACTGCATCTAGTCTTCAGGCGTACTGGAACCAAGGCGGAGCAAGGGGAAGATATCACAGTTAAACTGAGATGATTAGGTGTGGTTAGTGGTATTGAGGTAGCTACATTATAGGTTGCATGCATAGACCATCTACACATATCTTCTTCACATTTTGTTCCTCTCTCCTTAAAACTATACGCTCTAATATTTGATTTCTTCTTACAGGGAAAAAGGATCTGACTGTCTTCTTTATCTATGTTTCTCATAATTTTATATACTTCTATCAGGTCTCCCCACGGGGTGGCAGATTGCAACCTTCACGTGGTCCACCCTGTTTTGACGAATGCAATCAACCTGGCATGCACAAACAGTAGATCAAACAGAACAAGTTGTCCAACTTTAGGCTGTGCACGCCATATGCAAGAAGAAGAAGAAGGTCTCCCCACAACCTTAAACATTCTAGAGAAAACAATCCAAAGTCTGTTCAACCTCTCCCTAGAGCAAATAACCCCTAACCAAGGCATAATTCTGGTACTCCTCTGTACTCTTTCCCAAGCCTCCACATCCTACCAGTAATTGGGCAACCAGAACTGCAAACAATACTCAAAATGCAGCATAACCAAAGACCTACAAAGCTGCATTGTGTCTTCCAGACGCTTATACTCAATGCCCCGGCCAATGAAAGCAAGCACACCATATGCCTTCTTTACCAACTTATGTTGCCATTTTCAAGGACTTATGGTCCTGTATCCCAAGATCCCTCTGTACACTTATACTGTTAAGGGTCATAGACTCATAGAGTCATACATTTGAATTAAACTCCATCTGCCATTTCTCTACCCTTTTCTGTACCTGGTCTACATATTATGATCAAAAACAGTACAGTTATTGTGAATTATAAAATTGTGAGAAGCATAAATAGTGTAGACAAGCAGAACATTTTCCCAGGGTCAAACCAGAGTTCAAAGGGGCAAATTTAAAAGATATGTGTGGGGCAATTTTTTTGCACAGAAATTGCACAGAAATTTATGGGTGGCTTGAGAAACATGGATATGCAGGGAATGGGGATAAGGTTAATGTGCAGGCGGTTGAGATTAGTTTATCTCGGCATCATGTTCAGTGCAAACATTGTTGGCCAATGAACTTATTCCTGTCCAGTATTGTTGTCAGTTCTGTGTTCTATGTAACACAAAGTTTTCTTGCAAAGGGTTAAAAACAACTATGACAGAACAGAAGAATTTGCAGTGCTGTTAATTTGAACAAACCTAGCATAAGAATATTTAATGGTGTGTGAAGTTCACTGAGAATGTTCAAAGACATTCATAACATCTTAATTGGATGTATGTTCTGCAGCACTTGATCACAGAATTATGAATCAGGAATAGTTTTTTTTCATTCAAGGGTTGTGAGGTTTGTAAGCTGAGCTAGCATTTCAATGTCCACCCCTAATAGCCCTTGGCAGGTAGTGGTGAGTTACGTTGATGAAATTCTGCAGTCCTTGAGGTATGGGTATTCAACAATGCTACTAGAAGGAAATTTCAGGATTTTGACCTGGCAATGGTGAAAGAACAGCAATTTTTTCTAAAGCAGGACGGTTGAGAAGCTGTCTATGCTAAATAAACTGTGAAATGTAGACTGAAACTAATCTTTCATGAGATAACGTTGCCAACATAGCGTTTACGAAGATTCATTATTTTCAGTGTGGAATTAACTGATTATGATAGCACTCAAGTTCTAGAAGATGTCAGTTGTAAACTCCAGAGCAATGGCCATCTGGAGGTGAGATATGAAACAGTGGGTGTACTCTGAAACATCTCCTGTGGCATCCGAGACTTCTGCAATAGGGAAAAAAATATAGTTGTCACCTTAGTAATAACAGGTAAGTGGAGACCTAAGTAAAAGCAGTGAAATACCTATGTGTCAAAATGTGGTCATGAAATCCATGTATAGAATCTGTCAGAAGCAATCAATTCAATCCCCCATGTGCAAAAAATAAAGTGCTGGAGGAACTCTGCAGGTCAGGCAGCATCTGTGGAGGAAAACAGATGCCTGTCCATTTCCTGGCCATTTCCCTCTACAATTGCTGCCTGACCTGTTGAGTTCCTCCAGCAATTTTTATCTCTTTGCTCAGGATTCCAGCACCTGCAGACTCTTGTGCTTCCATCTTCTCTGTGTCTGATTGCTTCATTTGGGGCTTTAGGGGTCCCAACATTCTGAAAGAAGAACAACTCGATAAAACAACAGATGACAAGGAAGAAGGGGAACCTCTAATCTAGGACACAAACAATAATTAAACCCCTGCAGTACTAAGCTAGCCAGTTCAAAACCAAGTGCTAAGACCGAATGGGTGACGTTTCGGGTCGAGACCCTGGTCTGCAGAAGGCTCTCGATCCGAAACGTCACCCATTTCTTTTCTCAAGAGATGCTGCCTGTTACTGATGCTAAGTTACTCCAGAATTTTGTGTCTCCAGAACCAGCATCTGCAGTTCTTTCCGATACATGCTAAGACTGAACCCTGCTCATAGCACTAATGGGTTACTACAATGATTTGTTTCAAGAGAATTAATAAATACAGTTTGGAGTAAACCAAGTGTATGAAGTGTTTCGTTTTCTATGGCTGTCCAAATGATCAATCAACATTGATTTTTCCAATTTTGTGTATTCTACTATCAACTCTATATCTTTATCATGGTTATTCCATTTGTTGATTGTTTAACAATGTCTATTGATTTCTGTATTACTGTTTTTCTGCCATTTCTGCACCAGCACATGTTCCTCTCACTTTAATATTTCAAACTCTTTTTCCTGTCAATTTCTATTCTTTTCCTTCTCTCTAAATTACCTCCTTTAAATACTTATCTCACATATTCTCCTCCATTGTAATTTATTTTATCTCTTTGCTTTGTTCTCTATTTGACCTTCTTTCACTAAAAACCCATCCCATATCAGTTCTGCTTAAATTTATATTATTTTTTCTGTAACATTTTCTAATTACTATCTTTTCACCTTATGGTCTGTGATATCACTTCTTCTATGTTCTTTCAGTTTTTGTGTTTGTTTTCTATTTACTTATGCTTTTATTTAATTCCTATTTCAACTGCATATTTTAATCTTCTATTATTTTTTAATCCTCATGTTTTTTATATTTCATGTATGCATGTGGAACAGAATACCACTGCAGTTTGCCTACTACCACATCAGATTCACAGATGATGCCATCTCCCTGGCCCTGCACTCATTGCTGGAACACCTGGATAAGAAAGCCACCTACGTCAGACTTCTATTCATATACTACAGATCTGATTTCAATAACATTATCTCATTCAAGCTCATCTCCAAATTTGTGGAACATGGTGTCAGCACTCATCTCTGCAACTGGATCCTTCACTTTCTGACCAATAGATCCCAATCAGTGAGGATAGGGGACAAATCATCCTCAACAATAATCCTCAACACTGGTGTTCCATAAGGATGCGTTCTCAGCCCCCTTCCTTACTCCCAGTACAAATCCAATTCAATTTGCATGCAACAAATGCTTTTCATTGTACATCGGTACATGTGACAATAAACTAAACTAAACTAAAACTAACTCAATTAATCTAAGGTTACAGGGATATAAGGAAGAAAAATTGTTTGGATTGCAATTACAATTTACTCTAATAAATCTCCAAGATGGTACACAAACAGGTTCGACGACTCTTCCAGACTAAATCCAGAAAATATCCATTCAATTGTTTCTCTGCATTTCTCTCCTCTCAGTAGGATTAATATCTAGCCAGTGTTTTCTAACATAATGTTTGTCTGTTAACCCCCCAAAAAAGAACTTGCAAGAAATGCTGCACACTGTGGTGGAATAAAAGGAAGATCAAGAAGTTGAATCTTTGTTTTTTTGCTGATGAAGTTAAAGCAATATTCTGCTGCTGATGGTGGAAAAGAGACCCAATGACAGTCGGTTGATATAAGAAAGAATCTTCCTTCCACTTGCCTTGCTAAAGACTAGATGCTGCATCAATCAGCCGATGCTTTCCAGGTCATATGAAGTGGCAGAGTCTTACATCTACGATTTGATCCAGTTTTCAAAGCAATACAGACTAAGGGAGAAATAAATCTTATTTTTCTATCCCTGAAATAAAGTTGAGGTAAACAAAGTAAAAGTAAATTCTGGATTAGATACATTCGTCAATGTCTGCACATTGGTCAGTTCTGCATCATTGGCCTTTGGGGAGCAAACATATCAATAAACTCAATTGGAACAAATTAAATGTTCGAGGCAAATAATGAAATTCACTGCTCTAATGGAGCAATGGGACAATGTTTAATCTATTGCACAACACATTAATTGTTGAGGATACCGCTTATTAGATTCATGTTTCTTTTTGTTTTAATGTTCATCACATTTTCTTTTCCTCAAACAGCACCATCAAAAATGAATGACACATTACAATATTGATTTTTTTCAACGGGATGTCTTTCCAGTTTCACCATCGTTTCCACAAACTGTTTTGTCTCTGACCCTTCTCCCATGTGCTAGTATTCCAGGTAGAAAGCATAAACATCCAAAGATAAAATATATAAATTTATCTTCTCACTTAACATCTCTGAGATCCCACTATCCATTGTATTCTATGAATAATTTTGCTGTAATGCCAAACAACACATAAAACATTATCCCTGTCCTTCCTCACTCTTTTTTTTAAATGTCAAGCAACTTGATATTGATGTGTCTCCCCTTTTCTTTGATAAAAACCATGCAATATGTTGGAAACCAAAACCTGCAAGCAATTCAATGCATGAGTTAGATTCAGTGTAAGGCTCTGTCAAAGTTATTTCTCTCATCACACCTAACACAGACACAGCATGTGTTAAATTCAGTGTACAAACATGCATTATGCATTGCAATCTCCAGCTGAGGTACTGCTTGCTAAGGGGCCTGTCCTACCTTGGTGATTTTTCAGCAGACTGCCGGCAACTGTCAAGTTGCTGGCAGTCGCCTGAAAAACCGGGAACTGGAACAGTGACTTTCAGAGTGGAACACACACACACACACAAACACAAACACATCGCAAAGGCGGGGGCCAGGGCAAGCGGGGAGCGCTGTCTGAAATTCACACAGTACAAAGCCAAGGTGATACAGACAGACACCGTGATGAACAGGAAGGCTGGCGCTGTAATTAAGACGGCTAGCACAGTGTACGGTAAGTCCCTTAAAAGAGGGGAGAAAGGGAGGACTTCCGGTGGCGCTATGGAGGCTTGAGTCCAGCGCCAACTAGCTCCGTGCCGAAGAAATTTAAAACGGGAGAAAATCGGGTCTTACCTGCAGCGATCGCGATCTGAACGGCTGCCTGCGTGACGTCATCAGGCGCGCGACTTTAAGATATGTCGTCGGTACAACATACCCCCCCCCGTGGGACACAAAAAAAAGCCGGTAAAGGGAGACAGCAGAAGGAAGAGGAAGGCCTCACAGAGGCCTCGACCTCAGTTACAACGACGGCCCAGGAAGACCCTTCGAAGAAAACGAAACCGAAAAAGTCTGAAATGGAGGATCTCAAAATTAAAAAGGAATCTCAACATAGACTTAAAGCTAAATGGATCGCTGAATCATATCATTCCTCCTTTTCCCATAAGTCCAGAGGAGTTACAATACTAATTCGTAAAGGAATACCTTTTAAGAACTCTTCAACAATAGTGGATATTGATGGTAGATATATTATATTAGTTGGAGAGTTAAATGGAGAAAAAGTGATTCTTCTTAATGTTTATGGGCCTAATTTTGATAACCCCAAGTTTTTTAATAAAACATTTAATAAAATTCCTGAATTTACACAATATAAATTAATAATTGGAGGAGACTTCAATTGTACATTAGATCCATACTTAGACAGATCATCAAGGCAAAAAAAAGTAAAATCTCAATCAAGTGTATTTCTAAATTCATTTATTAATACCACTAATATTAAGGATGTCTGGAGAATAGAAAACCCAACGGGACGGGAATATTCATTTTATTCACCAGTACACAAAACATACTCAAGAATAGATTATTTTTTAGTTGACTCTACGTTTATCCCATTTATTTATAATTCAAAATACCATAACATTATAATCTCAGATCACGCACCTGTAACATTCATGATTAAATTAAATGGAATGTCCGAGAAACAAGCATATTGGAGATTTAACCCACAAATTTTGAACGAAAGATCATGCCAGGAATATATTATTAAACAGATTCAAATATTTTTTGAGGTAAATGACAACCCTGACACACCTATTTCTCTTATGTGGGAAACGTTTAAAGCGTATGTTCGAGGTACATTAATTTCTGCTCAAGCATTTTATAATAAAGAGAACAGGATTAAGCAACAAACATTGGAAATTGAAATCAAGCAACTAGATATAGAAAATGCGAGAATGCCATCTACTTTAAAACATAATAAAATTGCGGTATTGAAATATAAATTAAATAAAATGTATTCAGAACAAGTAATAAAACTTTATCAAAAAACCAAACAACTACATTTTGAATTTGGAGACAAACCACAAAAATTATTAGCACGTCAATTGCGAAAAATGGAAGGGGAAAAAACAATTCATAAAATTAGAACAGAGACAGGAGAATTATTAAAAATGCCCAAGGATATAAATGATAGATTTCTCCAATATTATCATAACCTTTATTCAACTAAAACCGTAGCACAATCAGAAGGAATAGCAGATTTTTTAATAAAATGTAATTTAAAAGGTTTAGATTCAAACGATAGAGAATTATTAGAAAGGGAGATTACGATAAAGGATATTGAGGAGTCTATTGGCTCTTTAAAAAATGGTAAAGCAGTAGGACCAGATGGTTTAGGTTCCGAATTTTATAAAAAAAATTATGATTTGCTTAGCCCACGTTTACAAAGACTGTATGAGTATATATATACTCAACAGAAACTTCCAGACACTTTAAATGAATCAATAATAACACTTATTCCTAAAGCTGATAAAGATCTGGAAGACCCGGGATCATACAGAGCAATTGCACTTTTAAATACAGATCAGAAAATTTTAACTAAAATACTAGCGCATAGATTAAGTACAGTGATGAATAAATTAATACACCCTGACCAAACAGGCTTTATTCAGAAACGGTACTCATATTATAATCTAAGAAGATTATTTAATATTATATATTCTAAGAGAATTATTAATGAAGATCTAGCAATAATTTCACTTGACGCTGAAAAAGCATTTGATCAGGTCGAATGGCCTTATTTATTTTCGGTGATGGAAAATATGCAGCTAGGGGAGAAATTCTGTACATGGATAAAACTGTTATATACAAATCCCACGGCTAGAATATTTACAAACCAAAGGTTGTCACCTAAATTTAGCCTATCTAGAGGTTGTAGACAAGGATGCCCATTATCTCCATTATTATTTGCGCTTGCTATTGAGCCACTGGCAGAAAGAGTTAGGGGGCATCCGGAAATACATGGGTATAACACAAAGGACACAGTGAATAAAATTTCTCTATACGCAGATGATGTATTAATCTACATTACAAAACCAGAAATTAGTATTCCAAACTTATTAAAGCTAATAACCCAATTTGGTTCACTTTCAGGATACAGAATAAATTGGAATAAAAGTGAAATTATGCCAATAAGGGAACATAACAAACAGACAATACAACAATTTCCATTTAAAATAGTAAATGAAAAATTTAAATATCTAGGTATCTATGTAACTAAGATATATACATCATTATTTAAAGCAAATTTCCCCCCATTACTGAACAAACTACATAAGAATATTCAATACTGGAAAACACTTCCTATCTCAATGGTAGGCAAAATCAATGCCATAAAAATGATTTTTTTACCGCAAATATTATATCTTTTTCAGACAATTCCGATATATCTGGCAAAAAACTTTTTTTAAAAATTGGACTCTATTGTTAATGATTTTATCTGGGATTATAAGAATCATAGGATAAACAAAAGACACTTGTGTAAATCAAAAATAAATGGAGGCTTGGTTTTACCCAATTTTTTGTTTTATTTCTGGGCAGTTAACATTAAAAATATGAATTTCTGGTTGGAAGAAATAGATCATCAACCAGACTGGTTAAAAATGGAAAAGGAAGATTGTTTACCTTTTGATATCGGTTCGATATTATTTGCTACGTCTAAATTAAACAAAAACATTTATAGGGAAAACCCTATAATATTTAGTGCTATACGAATCTGGAAACAATTAAAAAAGACATAAAAATTAGATAATTTATCACTTTTTCTTCCAATTGTGAATAATCCTTTGTTTAAGCCTTCATGGTTGGACGGGGGTTTTACACAATGGAAGAATTATGGAATTAAAAATATGGGACAACTTTACAAGGAAGGCACTTTTCTGACATTTCAGGAATTGCAACAGACTTATGGACTTCGAGGAAATGATTATTTCAGATATCTTCAACTTAGAGATTATGTAAAATCGAACTCCCAAAATTTTCGAATTAGAAATTCAGAAATTCTTGATGAATGTTGGAACAAACATCCTAATACAGAAAAATTAATATCTTATATATACAATATCTTATTACACAGTGACATTCCCTCGACGGACTTACACAGACAAACATGGGAAAAAGAATTAAATCAAGTAATAACGAAAGATACTTGGGAAGAAAGTTTGCAACACATACATCAGTGTTCACTAAACGCCAGACATTCTCTAATACAATTTAAAGTAATACATAGGTTACATTATTCAAAAACAAAACTACATAAAATTTTTCAACATATCTCACCTATATGTGATAAATGTCAACATTTAGAAGCTACATTATCTCATATGTTTGCAAACTGTATAAAAATTAAAAAATTCTGGGTAAATATTTTTAGTATAATATCTAAAGTAACCAGCACACAATTGGACCCAGATCCAAAATTAATAATACTCGGAATATTAGAATTAAATCAAACACTTAGAACAACACAAAGAAACTTTATTGATTATAGTTTAATAACAGGAAAAAAATTAATTCTAAAATTTTGGAAAGGACCTACGGCCCCCACAATCAAAATGTGGATTATAGAAATGACGGAGACCTTAAACGTGGAAAGAATCAGATTTTCCCTGTTGGACAAACAGGAATTATTCGTTGGAACATGGTCTCCTTTTATTGATTACTTAAAGGGTCAGAATGGTTCAGCACAGGAACCTGACTAGCACGCGGGCTAAAGAATGGATGAAATACTATACTCTGAAATGTACGAATATATCTCGAATGAAGTCTTTTTTATTTTAATAAATTTTTCCATTCTTCTTTAACTACCTTTTTTCTTTTTGTTTTTTTTTTTGTTTTTCTTCTCTTTCTTTTCTTTCTTTACTTCATCTATCTCTTTAGTTCTATCTAGTTTAAAAAAAAAAAAAAAGGCAAAAAAGTATTGGAGACAATGTAATAATAATTGACAATATTATCAATTTAAAAATGTAAGACTGTAATGATGTAATTTGGTTATGTACCTATCTCCAATAAAAAATATTTTCAAAAAAAAAAAAAAAAAAAAAGAGGGGAGAAAGGGGAGGGGGGGGGGGGGGGGGAAAGGTGGGGAGAAGGGGGGAGAAGGAGTGGGGATCAAATTTTAAGAACCAGACAACTTTTAATAAGCCAGAGATACACAGTTGTGAAGTTCGGCGGACATTTAACTTTACCAGTCAGTTATCCTTTGTTCTGAAAATTGCTTACGTTTTTTTTCCCCAATGAGCCAATGAAAATGACCGGTCAGCAAAGGCAATTAACTAAAACTACCTACAACTACCTCAACTACCCATAACTACATGGCGACGCCACAGCACCTATGAGTACAGGATGATCGATTTTCTCCATGGCGACCAATTCTCCATGGCGACCAACATGTTGAAAAATTTGGGGCGACCATACTAAGGCCACGACTAGTTCCCAGTATGCGGGAACTCCTCGCGCCTATGAAGGAGACTCACCAGAGACCATCAGCGAACATCTGGTGACCATGTGCCGATCATGTGGTGAGCACAGAGTCTCCTGCACTCTCCTAAAAAGTCGCCTAAGTGGGACAGGCCCATATGGGTACAGAGGCGAAATCTCTCTACATGTACCAGTGATGGAGGTTAGGCTTACAAATGAATAAATTCAACATCAACCTGCTGAAACCTATGGCAGCTGACACTTCAGCAAAAGCCAGTCTCACATGAAGTCACCTTTATGGTCACTGTTTTATCCTGTATCTTTGACAGGATGAAGCAGCACTCTCTGAATTGAGTGACCATTGTTGGTCAATTTAGCATAATAATAATTATTTTTCTCACATACTTCCTTCTTGAGGCTCAACTCATTTTAAGGGCCTGTCCCACTTGGGCGACCTAATCCCCGAGTTCTGACGAGTTTGCCCTTGACTCATACTCGCAGTATGGTCGACACGAGGTCGTTGGAGGTCTTCGTAACTCTCTTTCATGCTCGAGAGTGGTCTCCGCGTACTCGAGACCTCAGCTAGGTCGCGGCTTTTTAAAAATATGCTAAAAAATGCTAGCAAGTAAAAAAAGGTCGCCATGGAAAAAAATCGATACTTTTTTTACTCGTAGGTTTAGTCGTAGTAGGCCGGAGCAGGTCGTAGTGGGTCGGCATGTTAGTCGTAGGTAATCAAGGGTAGTCGAAGGTAGTCGAAGGTCGTCATAGATAGTCTTCATCATAGTTGATGGGAGGTCGAAGGGAGGTCGAAGGAGATCGAAGGAGGTCGTCTTCACTCTCCACTATTCGGTGTCCAATTTTCCCGAAGTTAGTCGTAGCTAGTCGAAGCTGGTCTTCAACATAGTTAAAGGAGGTCGAAGGAGGGCTTCTACATAGTCGAAGGTCTTCAACATGTCATTTTTTCAAACTTTTCTAAACTCGCCAATTAGGTCGCCCAAGTGGGACAGCCCCTTTAGGAATCTATATTTATTTTTGGAATGTCACACTTTATCACAATGGATTATATTTAACACAAATGTGCTTGTTGATAATTGTTTACTTTAATATTAAAGTAGTCTTTCCTTTCGATATTCATATGGACCAAATATACTTCCATTGTCAATGCTTTGAAGCGTTCTTCCCATTGACTACATTGTTTTGTGTAACAAAGAACTGGAATTTGTCTTCAGGCAACATTACAAAGGAACCATGACTAATCACAAACCATCCAGGATCTATGCCACAAAATGGTCCAAGTGCCTCCTATTTGTTGTGTTCCATGCTTGCATGACCAGCTCCATTCCTACTGTTCAGTCTACCCGAGTATGAAAGGAAGTTACTCTTCCAGAGTTTGCACCTACCATAACAATGAATAGAGAGTACAGGTTCTCAAAAGGAACATATATAAATTATTTCTACAATGTTCAAACAGCGCATAACATTTCTCCTAACCTGACCATCATTTAATCAGGGTTGATTTAATGAATGTTGATTGATCATTTGGTCAGCTGAATAAAACAAACACCTTGTGAATTGAATATATGGTGTGGTATTTCTAAATTAGTTTAGAAATATATTTTGCATTATAATAAGAAAAATCCTACATTTTTATATTAGACTCTTTGCATACCTCCTGCTCAGACAGTGGTAGTAAATAAGGAAAGATTTTCCAGGAATATCACATTCTCTGCTGAAACCAGATTATTCATTGTAAAAGGTGAAGTTTGTCAGATGAGATAAGATTATTAGCATACCAAGTAACGTGACAATCTGAGCAGTAATTGGAAGTGTTATTATGAGAATTAATGTAAAACATTTCCAGCCTGCTTTATCAATAGCTCCCAGAAAAGGTAGAGTACAGTTCAAAATAAATAAAGCTTCTTTCAAATATGTTCAGTACAGGAACAGCATGAATTAGATGAAGATGACGCATTCTCTCAGCTGTGTAACAAACATCCACAGGTGATGAACAATAAAAGATGTATACCATGTAAAGCTCTGTCTCAATGATTTCTCCCAGCACAACCAGCTCAGAAGCAGCATGTGTTAAACTCAGTGTACAAATTCTGGCACTAACTAATGAAGCCCGCAAGCTGAAATAGAGCATGATAAGCATCCCAAATACAAATCTGTCTCAAAGTAAATTTTAGTTTTGTTTTGTTTAGTTTAGAGATCCAGAGAGGAAACATTCGCTTTAGCCCACCAAGTCTGCACCAACTAGTGATCCCTGTACACCAGCACTGTCCTACACTGAGGATAATTTACAATTTTTACTGAAGGCAATTAACCTACAAACTTTTTTCATCTTTGAAGTGTGGGAGGAAATCAGAGCACCCAAGGAAAACCCATGCAGTCACGGAGAAAACATCCATACAGACAGCACCTGTAGTCAGGATTGAACCTGGGTCTCTGGCGCTGTAAGGCAGCAACTCTACCTCTGCGCTACTGTGCCGCCGTTTTTTAAATTTATGATTTATTTACTTCCCTTTTCAAAAATTTGTCACAAAATAAATATAAAATGTCTTTAAAGAGATACCCGACTATATTAACATTGGTCAGTAGTAAACAATAAAGTTAAAAAAAAGAACTGAAAACATTTAAAAATACACATTTTCTTTTTAAAAATGGTCAAATATTTACATTAAAATAATATGAGGTGGAGTTTTGCTTTTTTCATGCATGATGCCAATGCAAACACAGTGCATTGAATGCTGACCTTCATGGCAGCTGCCCTGCAGCTCTCAGCAGTTGGTAGACTCCCAGCTCACCAAATAACTGTTTGGTATGGGATGCATAGAAATATTCTTAAATTTCCTTACCTATCCTCACATGGAAATCACTTTGTTTTTGGTCAAACACTGTACCATCTGCAAACAAAAAAACAGTGAGAATATTTTAGTGTCTATGATTGTGCTTTATTTGAATAAAGTTATGGTTATTTGTTAGGTTATGTTACTTACTTTGGTTATAAATGACATGTTGCCTTCCCTAATTATATGGCTTAGAGCAACTCACTCTACTCCCTATCTCTTCAGTTACTCTTATCCTAACTTCACTGATTACATGCAACTAAGGATATAAATATGTTGCCATGTGACTTCACAAAATAGTCAGGAGCCAGTTATGTCACAAACCACCTAATTATTTCTACTGGAAGCATTAAATTTGCTACGTAATAGGAATGGTTGGAGTTTGAACAAGCTAGGACTCCAGGACAGCTAAAATTTCTAAAGATACCATGTATAAATTCTTCCTGAGATATTCCAACCATGTGTCCTTATTATTAATTATGGGGCCTTGTCTGTCTCTTGCTTTTTTATTTTGCATTGACAATGGAAGATGTATTTTGAGAAAATGGTGTATGAGAAGAGGCAGGGACATCATAATCTTTGCTATGCTCTGAAATCCTATTCCCTGAAAAAGCAAGGTGCAGACAGTGCAAGAAACAGCAGGGATACCAAGCAGAGCGATTATTGCAACACTAATAGGAGAATGTCATGAGTAATTACTTCAAGATTTGCTTTGTATTTCCCCATTAAATCATATAGAGGTAAGGTTAAAACATAACAATGCTACCTCTACTCTGTCCTCTCAAACACTTAAAGGGCTGCTATAGCACAAAATCAATATTGTGTGAAACATTGAATTGGTTCATAAAACACAGTCAGCTTATATATAACATGTATTGAATGCAATAAATCTCTTATTTCAAACTAAGGAATTATGTCCACAAACACAGGCACAATACAGGATGAATACTAAATTTTATTTCAAAGTCACGTGAGTGACTACGTGAAGAGCCCGCCAGCCCGCATGCGCGTTAATACGTCGATGCATGGCACGGGAATCGGAGCAGTTCGAAACTGCTCTGGCAGGTAAGCCAATTTTGGTTTCAGGAACGGGCTGCTGAGGTGCAGCGGGCCCGGAGTAGCTGACGGGCACAGCCTGTGCAGCTGCCGCCGTTGGAGCTCAGAACTGGAGCATGCGGCCGGATTTGGAGGCCGCCGTGGAGGCTCCGTAAGGAGCTGGCAGCATGGAAAATTCAGCTGGCAGGTTTAAAAATAGCGGCTGTCGGCTGTGGCCAGGACATCGACCACCATGGAAGCACAGCTGCCGGGTCAGCATTCGCTGTGGAGGTTCCACATCCAGCTACCCTTTTTAAAAATAGCAGCTGCTGGCTGAGGTCAGTTCAGCATACCCTGTAGATCAGCAACCACTGGAAGGTATAAATAGCGGCTGCCGCGGAGGCAGCAGGAGTTGGCGGTTTTTAATAGCGGTTGCCGCTCGACCACGTCTGTAACTACCGTGGTAGAATGGGGCTCCACTGGAGCAGGCGGCTGTTCGGAGCATCTGACGGGCAATGCCTGTACAGATTGATGCTCCAAAAGGGAGTTAGCCAGAGGCCTGAGGAGGCAACACCTGGTTCAGGGTTGCATTCTATTTCCTCCCCGAAGATATTCCATTGTGGCTCCAGTAGGGAGCAAGGAGCTACTAGCTCAGGAGGCATTTACAGGCTGTGTCTGTCAAATGCCTGTGGGAGCAACACCTGGTTCAGGGTTGCATCATGATAATTTCCGCTCTGAAGAGGGGAGTGTTGGAAATTCTTACATAAGTGACTCCAACTATGTGGATATCGATAAAGATATCGAACCCCTGAACTAATGGGGGATATGCTTCATTTTAATCATGTGAACAAAATATGCTCCATGCACCGGAGGCATTAACAGGCAGCTCCAGCCAAATGCCTGTGGCAACACCTGGCTCAGGGTTGCAGTATTCCTCCCACTATGATGAGGGGAGTATTGGAGAATATTACAGATGTGACTCTGATTATGGGAATATTAACAGAATATCTGAATCCCATGATTTATCGATGGTATGCGGGAGCTACAGGCTCTTGTCATATATTTGCCATCCCTTTGGGGATAGGAGATTCACTGGAGGAAGATCTGGCTTAAAGTCTCCAGGACATATAGCAGTCCACATAAACTGCCAGACTTTTTGGATGTTCTATATGTCAATTCTATCTGTTGAGATATCCCAGTGATGATATATAGGCAAAGAATTATGTTAGCAAGTCTAAAATCCGCTCTGGAGTCATTACGGATTTTTGCAAGTCAGAAGATGGGTCTCATCTCTCAGAAGTGCAGAAAGGTATATTAACACTTCTCTGTAATACACAGTTGGGGCTGTTGCCTTCGCAAAATGCTATAAGGCATTAGATAATCCCCAAAATGGCTACTTTTTTACAGGGCCAGTAATGTGCAGCCTGCATAGTATCTCTTCAGAGAGGACTTATGTAGCAAGTGAAGATTTGCAGGGGTTAGGCGGCTGCAGGGGTGGAGTACCATTCTATGTGGGTAGGCTCCAGTATTCCGGTGGGTTTTCTCCCTGTATTCATAGGAACAGTAAGCGCCGTTGAAGCCCTGGAAAGGAGCAGTCAGGAGTCACTAGCTGGCCTTGCAAGAACAGCTTGTTGAACCAAGCTTGCAGTATGACAGGCGTGACCTGTCCAGTGAGCCCGCTGAGGCTCCGAAGGAGCAGCTGGCCAAAGGAGCAGCCTGTTGATCCAGGCTGAGAGAAGCTGGCAGCTCGATCTGCACAGTCAACTCCAGCAAAGGCTCCAATAAAGGCAGAAGGCCGCAGGAGTTGCCTTTTGAGGCAGGCTCGGAATTGTGGCAGGAGTTGCCTTTCGAGGCAGGCTCGGAATTATGGCAGGATATGGAGCAGAAGGAGTCGAAGGAGCGGCGTGTTAAACCAAGCTGGGAATACCTGGTAGCGTGTCCTACACTGTAAAGCTTCAGCAAGGCTCTAAAGAGGCTGTAGGCCGAATAAGTAGTCTATCCCATTGGGTTCCGGAATGCTGGCAGGCGTGCCTTGCACAGCAATATCGCCCTTGAGCTCCGGAAACGACCTGTTTGGCTGACGATGTGGTCAGATGGGTCTGCAATGGAACTTCGCTAAAGCTCCAACAAGCAGGTCGACCTGGGCTCAGGAACACTGGCAGGTAAGGTATCTTTATTAATTGCCTTAAACTCCAAAATGGAGCAGTCTGTCGCCCCAGGTTTGCATTCACTGGCAGCATGGGCTGTCTAGTACATTTCACTGTCTCTGGAGAGATCAGGTTGGTGCAGAGACATTGGTAGGGTGCCTTGCATGGCAACCTCTGTAAGCTCTAAGTTGGAACTGGCTGGTCATATGGATCATATTGACCAGGGAAGCTCTGCCTCAACATCTGTGATTGAGGTCATCAAGCTGCTCAGTAGAGTGAGGTGTTTGAGGTTTCCCTCAACACATGTTTGATTCTTTCAGCTCAGTTAAGTTGAGTTGCCAGTTCGTTGGAACTTTCATTGCCATCCTCTCTAGGACAAGTAGTTACCAGCAGAAAGCCGGTCTGGCATGTAGCATTTTTTATCTGACCTGCAGGTTCATGTTGTGAATAAAAATATATATACAATAATCTGTAGGCTTTCAATACCAGTATTCCGGATTGAGTGGCTGGTCGAAGACAGAATGTTGCGCACACTGGCGACTGAGAGGTGGTTTCAGTCAGAGGACTGCAGAGCAACTCCTGGTTCAGGGTTGCATTATGCTATTTTCCACTCTGAGGAAGAAGGCTAGGGTTTCGTGGTGACTCTGACAGTCAAGAGTTGACAGGGAACATGTGTTCCCACATCAACTGGATGTTGTGTTTCAGCTCTAGTTATCAGATTTGATTATATGTTATGAGCAAAATAAATAAATAAATAAATAGATAAATGCATCTACCGCGGCAAGAGAAGCCAAAAGTTTCCTCCGTATGGTCAATAAAGGGAATGATGGTAATCCCAGTAGATACAGAGATGTCTAGTCTGATCATGTACCTCGTTACCCACTTTAAGATGGATAATTGTTTTCAGCAATTAGCTCATTCAGAGGATGAGGGCCTCAAACGATCTTGAAGATTTATACTTTGCCATATCTATACACGAGAGGCACAGATATATCTGGTGTTTTGATAACAAAGCCAGTGGTGCGAAGTCTAGGCTCTACCTGGGAGTTGTCTTCAGGCCTAGGCTATTTACAAAGATTCTAAAACTAATGCTGCCCTACTCAGATCAAAAGGGCATTGTGTCATGTTTATAGATGACATGCAAAATTTGTAGCTGATAAGACTCAGGGGTTTATCAGTAGATGCCTCTTAAGATATTAAGGATGAGGCAACATGAAATTTAATAATGCCAAATTTGCCTAATTCAGAGTGTCCATGGTAAGGCGGCTGAAAGAAGCTCCTATTTACTCTGTCACAAGTGATGGCTAGCTCAGCCTATTTCTTGTGCAGCTAGCTCTGTATGGGAATTTGTGGAGAAGACATGTGAGCTACTTTTATACAGAAGTAGCAGAGTTTTGTGTTTCTTTTAGTTTGCGCTCAGAGAAGCGATTATGTTATAGTACAATTGACACTGTTTGAGCTGCTTTGTCATTCTCTATAGTACCATAAGTTGGACAATAAATGATTGGTTATTCTCCCGTTGTTGACTAACATCATGTAAGGTGTCTTTTATATGACTGCTCTAAACTAGACTCATAGTAGTGTGGAATGTATATCAGTAAATTTTTATGCAGATATTCATCTACTGTTTTCCTAATGGGAGCAAAATATTTTAAGTTGATTATGCTTTAGCAGCTGATTCAGCACAAAGAACTCACCCTTTACTCAATCTCTGGCTCGGTCTCTGGGTCACAGCTGACATGAGGGTAGCTTGTTATGGGAATGATCTCATAAAGCTAAACAGGCATGGTTGGGTACAAGTTGGAGTTGACAGCATACCCACCAGATCGGAGATTGGGGGTGTTATTATGTATTATGTATACATAATATATGACGTAATATATGTATATATATTATGTATACATAATACATAATAACATATATATTATGGCATATACATAATATATGTATATATATTATGTATACATATATGTATATAATGTATATATTATGTATTATGTATTATGTATACAGGTACACTGAGCTTGCTGGTACCTATGCCATGAAGGATACTTTCTTCATTGTTAATTAATAGTTTTCAAGAGATTGTTGGTGGCTCATTAGCAGCCAATAGAATGGATATTCCCATTTGTCCATCTTCTTGCAACAGCAGGAGGTTTACATAGTGCACTTTCAGATGTTATAGAATTTTGGTTGAATATGCCTGGATGATTGCAGATTGAATTTTGTACAGTGTTGCATGAGTTATTGCCGAACTCAAAGCCAATTGGAAATATGGTCCGATTAAGAGCAATGGCCATGTATGCAAGTTAGCATCATGTTGTTAATAACCCATGGCTTTCTACCATTTATGGTTTTTTCTGTTTAAGTGTTTCACACACAGATTGGGTTACTGCATGAAACCACATAGCTTTGAAAGTTTCACGTAGTCACTCACGTGACTTCGAAATAAAATAGAGAGATTAAACGAGAATTTACCATTTGAAGTTTGATCTTTATTTTATGAGAATTTGAATTGAGGGATTACATGCCCTCCACTCCCAACCCTGATTCTCATAAAGATCAACCGGTAGGTCTAGGCTCGTTAATCTTTCTATGGTTTAAGTACTGTAACTGGTCTGTGGTTTCATACAGTTGCTCTGAAGCTTGACGCGCATGCGGGCTGGCGGGCTCTTCATGTAATCCCTCACTTCAACTTCTCATAAAATAAAGATCAAACTTCAAACGATAAGTTCTCGTTGAACCTCTCTATTAAAAATCCTTCTACATACAAGTGTCAAACACAGATAGCTCTTGAGATAATTTATCATATTTATATTTGAGCATTGAAAATGTCCTTGAAAATTCCCTTTGAAAATGGAATCTTGACTACCTCTACAGCAGACCACAATCAGTGAGAATTGGTGTCTACATCTCCTCACTAGCCATCATCACAACTGTACCTCAAAGCTATGCGTTTAGCCTCCTGCTGTACTCTCTTTGCGCACATGACTGCATGGAGATCGAGAATCACATGACCTGCTGTTGAGTCAACAACCTTTCTCTCAAAGTCATTCTCAAGGGAGATAATAATCAACTTCAGGAAGCGAAGAGGTACACATACCCCAGTTTGCATTGATGGTGCCAAAATAGAGATGGTTGAAAAAAAACACAGGAAGGCAAATTATTATCTAAATGGTGTCAAGTTGGGAAAAGGGGAAGTACAATGGGATCTGGGGGTCCTTGTTCATCTGTCAATGAAAGTAAGCATGCAGGTACAGCAGGCAGTGAAGAAAGCGAATGGAATGTTGGCCTTCATAACAAGAGGAGTTGAGTACAGGAACAAAGAGGTCCTTTGCAGTTGTACAGGGCCCTAGTGAGACCACACCTGGAGTATTGTGTGCAGTTTTGGTCCCCTAATTTGAGGAAGGACATTCTTGCTATTTAGAGAGTGCAGCATAGGTTCACAAGGTTAATTTCCGGGATGGCGGGACTGTCATATGCTGAGAGAATGGAGCGGCTGGGCTTGTATACTCTGGAGTTTAGAATGATGAGAGGTGATCTCATTGAAACATGTAAGATTATTAAGGGTTTGGGCACGCTAGGAGCAGGAAACATGTTCCCGATGTTGGGGTAGTCCAGAACCAGGGGCCACAGTTTAAGAATAAGGGGTAAGGCATTTTGAACGGAGATGAGGAAACACTTTTTCACAGAGAGTTGTGAGTCTGTGGAATTTTCTGCCTCAGAGGGTGGTGGAGGCCGGTTCTCTGGATACTTTCAAGAGAGTGCTTGATAGGGATCTTAAAGATAGTGGAGTCAGGGGATATGGGGAGAAGGCAGGACGGGGTACTGATTGTGAATGATCAGCCATGATCGCATTGAATGGCGGTGCTGGCTCGAAGGGCCGAATGGCCTACTCCTGCACCTATTGTCTATTGTCTGTTGACTATTGTCTAAAACATCAAATTGCCCGGAGTCAATATCACCACCAACGTCTCCTGGACCATCCATGTTTACAAATACACAGGACTAGATGTTAAAAGTCCAAAGTGCCAAATATCAATTTACTCCCGATTGTGATGGGAGCCTTCTGCACTCACCTATGCTCCTCCGATGTTGAGAAAGGCTGGGCAGACACGTCATTGGGGTTATCAAGTGGACAATACTTTCATCGACATTTCGCTAATTGTACCCATGACGTCTCCAGTAGGCTCAGCGGTGCATTCTGGTGTCGCAGAACCACCCCCCTCTGCATCTGTCTAGTCGGTTATTTGGGAGACCAAATGGGGTCTTTCCTCTTCAGCCAGAGCCACTGGCTACTCCCCTCTGCCACCCGTGATATTTCTTTGATGGCCTGGCGTAGGGCTTGTCCGCTGATCCCCAGGTCCTTCATCAGTCTTAAGGTAGATGTTGCCATGAATCCTCGACATCCAACATCTACCGGGCAGATCTTAGCTCTCCAGCCCCGCTGTTCTGCCTCCACTGCAAGCTCTGTATATCGCAGTTTCTTTCTTTCGAAGGCATCCTGCACAGCATCCTCCCAAGGGATTGTGAGCTCCACAAAATACACCATGCGCTGAGAGTTCGACCAGAGCACAAGATCAGGCCTCAAGTTGGTGATGGCTATCTCTGATGGAACTGTAAGCCGTTGGTCCACATCCACCAGCATCTGCCAATCCCGGGCTGCCTCCAGCTGTCCAAACCTGGTCCTTGGTGGAATTTTCCATTACCTTTGTCGCCTTGGTGGAGAGCAGATTTTGCCTGCTGTGTCGCATTCTTAGCCGACCACTTCTTTCCTGTTGCCAGGGTTGGAGCAGCAGCTCGGATGACAGTGTCCCTTGATTCTGCCAGGGCCATCTCTAGTCTGACTTTAGTGCACTTGAACTCCTCTGTGAGACTAGAGAGAAGCAGCTGGAGTACCCCCTGACCGTACAGGCCTATGCTGCTCAGGCATCGAGGAACACCTAACCACTTTCTCACGAAAGAGCTGCTTGTTCTTTCTATCTTCTCAACTCTTGTGAGGGTGATGTCATACATGGTTAGTGGCCACATAAGGCGAGGTAGTAATCCAAACTGCAGGCACCAGATTTTCAGCTTTCCAGGCAGCATGGATCGGTCGATGTTCGCCAACCCTTTGATGACTTCTTGCCTAAATACGTTAGCCTGATCAGTTTCCTTCAGTTTAGAGTTATACCATCTTCCCAAACTTTTGATTGTCTTCTCTAACACAGTTGGAATAGGTTCTTGATCAATGAAGAACCTTTGATCTGTCAGTTTGCCTTTGATTATAGAAATGCTTCTTGATTTGGATGGCTTGAATTTCATTCTGACCCCAGTGATGCTTCCCTAAAAGGCGCCTGGTGCAAGGTGCTGTTGTTGTTATGATTGCCATGTCATCCATGTAGGCCCTGATGGGTGGTAGACGGACTCCAGACTTCAGCCGCTCGCTACCCACTACCCACTTGGAGGCCCTTATAATGACTTCCATAGCCATTGTAAAAATCAATGGGGAGATGGTACACCCCGCCATAATGCCAATGTCCATGCAGTGCAATGTGGTCGTGAAGTCAGGCGTGGTGAAACAGAGCTGCAGATCTTGAAAATAAGCCTTGACAAGGCTTGCGATAGTCTCTGGTATCCTGAAGAAGTCAAAGGATGCCCAGAGGAAACTGTGAGGGACAGTTCCGAATGCGTTGGCAAGGTCAAGGAAAATGACATGCAGATCTCTCTTCTCTTTTCTTGCAGTCTGGATTTGGTGCCAAACCATGCTGGTATGTTCGAGACATCCAGAGAACCCTGGGATACCTGCTTTTTGGACTGTTGTATCCACAAGGTTGTTTCTCTTTAAATAGCTGGTCATCCTCTGAGCTATGATGCTGAAGAAACTTTTACCTTCTACATTGAGGAGACTGATAGGGCGGAATTGGCTGATATCTGTGGATTCCTTCTCTTTCGGAATCAGGATTCCTCCTGCCCTGCACCATGCTTAGGGTATGACTCTCTTCTCCCAAGCCACTCTCATTAGCCTCCACAGGAAGCGAAGAACATCAGGAGCACCCTTGTAGAGTCGATACGGAACCCCATTTGGCCCGGGGGCTGAAGATGCTCTTGCCCGCATTACTGTCTGTTCTACGTCCCTCCACTTTGGAGGACTAATGTCCATCTTGTGCTCTGGTTGTTCAATTGGTGGAATGTCCGATGGAATAGCTGTCTTCTGGTGTCTCTTGTCATCTGCATGCATTCTTTCCAGATGCTCGTCCAGCTCCTGCCTTGATGTTTTCAGGTTTCCTCCCTTTTCTTTGATGAAAAGTGATTTTATGAACTTATAGGGGTCCTTGAAGAAGTGTGCTCTCATTCGTTCTTTCTTTTTTAATGATTTCCACAGGTACTCTGCCCGTCTCACGGGTTGCTAAATGGTTTTTGATGTTTCCCTGGAGAATGTTGATGCCCTCCTTCTCACTATCAGATGCCTTCCTCCACTGCTTCTTGAGTTGCCTTCTCTCCCAGATTAGGCATTCCATCTCCTTTTGCCGTCTGGACTTGCTTTCCAAAGCTGGTGACTTTTCCTTTTTCTCCCTTATTCCATATCGTTCTGCTCCTTAGCCATAGATGATGTCCCCCATCTTTTCAAGCTTTCTTTCAACTGTAAACCTTAAGATACTGGTCAGGTCAGCATTTATGGTCATCCATTCTTTTTTCTCCGAGACTCCAGGCCATTTCACGCAAAGTTTTCTTCCGCAGATCTTTTTCTCCACAGCTGGCTTTCTTGGCTGGATGGGCTCCATATCTTCCTCTGCCTGCGTAACTGTGCTTGAGTTTCCTTCATCAGGGGGGCTGTTGCCCTGCGAACTTTGGTGAGACTCCAGTCACTGGACTTCATTCGACTTACTTGATTGACTTCTCAGGAAGTACTTATCAATGCGAGGTCCCTGTTTTCCATCTCTCAAGCACCCTTTCTTTCCTTAATGTATTTTCAAGCCCTTTGAATATGTTATTTTCATCCAGCCGCAGGAGCAGACCTGAAGCCTCTTCTCGGATGATGATTTTGCGCATGGTTCTTGGTGAGTGCATGTATTGCTCATGGTCTTTTCCATTCCTAGGTCTATAGTCGTATTATCCGTCAATGAGTCATCTTCCGCCCCTGCTCTAGCAGACTCTAGGGGTATTCTTTCTTTAAATCTTTTCGTAGCCATATGCGGGTGTCTCCAAAATACTGAATAATATTGGATCCTGCTGACATGGGTAGCTAGCCCATGCCTGCCCCAGGTGGGGTCTATTTCCTCCTGTCAGCTGTCTTTCCAGCAGTCACAAGGTCTTTCCCTTGTTGTCAGCCATTCTATTCACGGCAACCACTGGATAATTCCAGGGTAAATAGACTGTGTGTTCATCTGATCTATTCCTCTCATGATTTTGTATACCTCTATAAGATCACTCCTTATCCTCCTGCATTCCAAGGAATAAAGTCCCAGTCTGCTCAACCTCTCCCTATAGCTCAGGCACTCGAGTTCCGGCAACATCCTGATAAATTTTCTCCACACACTTTTCTGCTTGACAACACCTTTCCAATAAAATGGGGCCCAAAACTAAACACAATACTCAAAGTGCAGCCTCACCAATGTCTTATATAACTGCAACATGACCTCCCAACTTCTCCACTCAGTACTTTGACTGATGAAGGCCAATGTGCCAAAAGCTTTTTTGATCACCTTATCCATCTGTGATGCCATTTCCAAGGTCCAGAGCAAGGCAGTTAGTTTAAACAGAGACTACAAAGCTGAAAGGAGCATGAATGCAGGAAATTTGAAAAACCACTGTGTTTCCAGGTGAAGGTTCCCAATGGTGTATAAAAGAGAGCAGGCACTTTTAGAACAGCCATTTTTGGCAGAGGCTGTGACTAGGATGAAGGGCTGTGATTGAAAATAGGTGCTGAGGCTTGTGATCAAGAGGCTTCAGCGAGAAGACTGAGCAGAGGAGAAAGTAAGATAAGACAACGTAATATACCTTTAGTCTCAGTGTAATCGGAATGGCAGTTAAGGCCATAGGATACGGGTGATCAAGGAATTTTCCAGTTTTCCTGGTAGCTACACCTGTGGGAAATGCACCAGCTAAAGCTCCTGACAGATTGCATGAATGAACTGGAGCCAGAGCTGAATTCACACTGAACCATCTGGAATACCGAGAGCATCACAGATAGTTTTAGTGAGGCAGTCACATCTAAGAAGCAGGCAGTAGTACAAAGGGAGTAGGCAGAGAGTGCAGATATCCATTGTGGCCCTTCCCTTCGATCACAAGTATACCCTTTTCAATACTTTTGGGGAGGAGACCATTAGGAGAAAGCAGCAGTAGCAGTCAGGACTGTGGCATCAAATATGGCTCTGAGGTACAGTGAGGAATGGTAAACTCAAAAGGGGCTGTAAGGGAGACAGGAGTGATAGACTGGAGATGCTATGGCCACAATGGGACTCCAGGAAGGTTTGTTGATTCCTTGGTGCCAGGGTTTAGGGCATCTCTATGTAACTGCAGAACATTTTCAGGGGCTGTTCGAACAGCTAGAGGTTGCATAATATTAAATACTAGAGGCCATAGCTTTAAGGTGAGAGGGGCAAATTATAAAAGAGATGTGCAGGGCATGTATTTTACACAGAGAGGTGGTGAATGCCTGGAATGAGCTGCCAGGGGTCGTGGTGGAGGCAGATACAGCATTTAGATTTTTTAGCCTTTCCAGGTGCGGCCGAGGTTCACCTGCAACTCCTCCAACCTCATCTATTGCATCCGCTGCTCGAGATGTCAGCTGTCCTACATCGGTGAGACCAAGCGTAGGCTTGGCCATCACTTCGCAGAACACCTCCGCTCGGTCCGCAATAAACCTGATCTCCCGGTGGCTCAGCACTTCAACTCCCCCTCCCATTCCGAATCTGACCTTTCTGTCCTGGGCCTCCTCCATGGCCAGAGTGAGGACCACCGTAAATTGGAGGAGCAGCACCTCATATTTCGCTTGGCCAGTTTGCACCCCAGCAGTATGAACAGTGACTTCTCTAATTTAAGGTAGTCCTTACTTTCTCCTCCCTTCTCAGCTCTCTCTCAGCCCACTAGCTCCACCTATACATTTCTTCCACCTCCCCCCCCCCCCCCCCCTCACCCTCACATCAGTCTGAAGAAGGGTTTCGACCAGAAACATTGTCTATTTCCTTCGCTCCATAGTTGTTGCCTCACCCACTGAGTTTTTCCAGTCTTTTTGTTTACTTAGGATATATTCATAATATTTTAAGAGGGTTTTAGATATGCAGAGAATGAAGGAATATGAATTGGGTGCAGGCAGATCAGATAACGTTTTCTTGGCATTATGTTTGGCAGATACATTGTGGGACAAAAGTGCTCTACTGTTCTGTTTTCTATGTTCTTTTCCAACAGAAAATGGCTACCTAGTTTAAATTAACTCACACTATAATCTAATTTGTATTAGAATTGTCTGAAATCATAGAAGCAAAACCGGGCAGTTGGAGTCCTGTCACTTGATGAAATAAGTATTTTGATCCTTAATGTTGTTTGCAAACATGGATCCAAGTGTAATCTATTTTGGACACTAATTTCCCATTCCTTCTAAAAAGTTTAAAAGCAAACTGGAGTCAAATTGTGTGCTTGGAGCAGAAACCCACTTAGGAACCAGTCTTAAGTTAAATTATCGTGATTGGAGAGGACTTATCAAATTACATTAATATGAGTAATTGCTAAATGTCTGTACTGTTGCTGTTTACACAGAATGACTGCAGTGAAATACAGTGGGAAATTTGGCTTTGATATATGATCTCTCCAATGCATGTCTAAATTAAACTGGCTGCAATATAGATGAGTGCAGTCATTTTTTTTTTTAAAACAACGCTCCCAGCATTTCCGGTCTTAATTCAATTGAATTGTTAGTGGTGGAGCTGGAGACATTCTACTGATTAATGTTTTAACTGCTTTCCTTTCACACACCAACATTGAAGCAAATCGAATATGCATGACTTGGAATTCCTTAGTCTGATAACAAAATTTATCAGAAGAATTGGGAATTATATAGATAACGTGCTTTTATGTTTAACCGCAGAGGCTATATTTCAAAACTGTCAAGGCATCCACAGACAATAATGTTATTTAATGTCTGCAGATCTTTCAATTTTGAGAATTCATTTTCTGTGTCAATATAAATTGTACATATTTATACATTTAAATTGACATTTTTTTAGGTGTACTCATTTCATCTAAGATTTAGTTTGACAACAAGGCCATGAATTCGTTTTGAAGGCTTAATTATACATTTAATAGCATTTGGAGTTCAACAAGCAGTGAATGAATATAGATATTTTCCTACCAGATTGAGGTAGTACAAAAATACTTTACTTTCACAAGAAAATATAACAGAATATGATTTTCTTTGTCCTGTTAAAAACTGCTAGAAATGTACTTGCATAGATTTTGTGTTCGAGAATAAGAAAAAATCTTTGCAAATACAAATACAACATCACATAGAGACCACATTTATGAAAAAAAACATTTAAAGTAATTCTGGGTTATACTACAAAACTACAAAAATAGTACCTTTGACAAACAAAACTAACATGTTTGGTCTGACGACTTATATACATTTATTCTACTTACAATAGGTGCTACTGTTAGAAATGTTCTTGTGTAGATTTTGTGATTGAGATTTGAAATATAACATGTTTATTCATGAATGTTGTAGCTAGAAGATGTAAGCAACTGAAGTGAATACGACATAACCCAAGGAGCACATTTATCGCAGAAAACATACTTAAATTAATTCCGGGTTATACGCAAATCTACAAAATACTACCTTTAACAAACTAAAACTAAGATGCTTGGTCTGACAATTTATACACATTTATGCTACATGCTTGCACCAGGCAGAAATAAATGATGAGATTCTTTTAGATTTTGACAGTTCAGATAAGGTCATCTTTCAGCTTTTAATTTGTAATGGTGGGAGAGGAAATGGTGTTATAGTTGAGGTCAGGATTTACTTTTCCATGCCCATATGCATTTGAGAAGATGGTGATAATTTATCTTCATGAAGTCTGTAGGCCCTATGGTGCGGGTACTAATAGAGTGCTGTTAGGCAAGGAATTTTCAGAATTGAGATACAGCAGTGAGTGAGGCAGCTCACATAAGTGTGACGTGGAACTTAAGAAGTGTTGGAATGAAGTTTGTCCTTCTATCTTCCAAGTGGTAGAATTCCTATGTTTGGGATGATAGCAAGGAACCCTTAGCAATTTGCTGCAAGATACTGTGATGATGAATGTAATGTTTAAGGAGGAAAGGTTCCAAATAAGCAGGCTGTTTAATCACGGTGAATAGAGTTGACTATATACAATACAATACAATATACAATACAATACCTTTTATTTGTCATTTGAACCTCACATGAGGTTCAAACGAAATTTGGTTTTTGCAGCCATACGAGAAAAGAACCAAGACACACACCAACACAATTTACACAAACATCCATCACAGTGAGTCTCCTCCTCACTGTGATGGAAGGCAAAGTCTTGTCTCTCCCCTGCTCTCCATTCCTCTCCCGAAGTCGAGGTCAAAGCCCCCGGCAGGCGCTAGCAAGTCCGCGGCCACTTAAAGCCGCGCCGGGTGATGTAAGGCCCTGCCCTGGGTCTTGGTGTTGGAGCCCCCGCCGGGCGCTAGCAAGTCCGCGGCAAATTAAAGCCGCGCCGGGCGTTGTAAGGCCCCGCTCCAGGTCACTCTCAACCCCGCAATTCGGGCGGGAGAATTCGCCGTTGCCCCGCAAAACAGTCTCCCACCGGGGACCCGCGAGCTCCCGGTGTCACCATCCACCGGAGTCGGGTCGCAGCAACGCGCCACCGCAGCTCTCCACGCTCCGAAGCTGGCCAGCTCCACGGAGGTAGGTCCGCAGCTCCACAGCTCCACAGCTCCACAGGCTCCACAGGCTCCGTGACTTGAGCCTCCAGGCCGTTCCGGTAGGAGGCCGCTCCACGGCTCCAGGCCCCAACGGCAACGAAGACCCGACAGGGAAAAGGTCGGGTCTCCATGCAGGGAAGAGATTTAAACGTTTCCCCCACCCACCCCCCACATATACATATTTAAAAACCCGCTACAAACTAAACCCTCAATAGGACAATGTTGCTGGACCTTCACTAGTTCAAGCAAGTTGCAAGTAATCCATCATATGCCTAACCTGATTGAAAGACATTGGAATGGCTTTGAGAATCAAGAGTTGTATTGCTTAAATCAAGTCCACCCAGTTTCTGCTGAACTCCTGAAGCCAAAGAATGTATGTGACAGATTAAGTACATTTGTGGTCAATACTTTTATTATGTTAACTTTTCAAGATACAACAGCAAAATGTCAAGGGCAATATGAGTAGTTCTTCTCTTGTTGGAGAAAGTCATTACCTGTCACTTGTGTGGTGTGAGCATTACCTGGTATTTATCAGCCCATACATAGATCTTGTTTCCTGGCAGAACAGGCCTCTTCATTATCCAAGGAGTTTAAATTGCATTTAAACTTACATAATCATCAATAGACATTTTGGCTATTGACTAAAAAAAGGAAGGTCATTGTAAGTTGAGCATAATTGGATCTACAATCATGTGTTGGGCTTTGATGATTAACCTCTAATAAACATATCCGTAATCAGCTTCCTTCAGTTCAGTGAGAGTCCAATCTGCGAGGTGTTTTCAAATTAATTGCCTTTGAAATCAGTATTACCAGGGCTAATGAAGTACTGTTCTCACAGCAACTCCAGAATTCAGCTGGTGCTGAGTGATTATGGCTCAAAACACATTGGGCATCACTGTTGATTAGTAAAGCCCCTGTCTCACTTGGGCGACCTCCATTCGACCTCTGGCGAGTTTGCCCGCGACCCATAATCGCGGCAAGGTCGCCACGAGGTCGTAGGAGGTCTTCGTCACTCTCCTTCATGGTCAAGAGCGGTCTCCGTGAAGTCGAGGCTTCAGCTAGGTCACGGCGTATTTTTCAAGATGTTAAAGATTGACCGCGACTAAAAATAGGTCGCCGGGGGAAAAATCGATATTTTATTAGTCGTAGGTCTAGTCGAAGTCGGTCCTAGTAGGTCGTGATGCTAGTCGTAGGTAGCCCAAGGTGGTCGAAGGTAGTCAAAGGTAATAGCTCCGGGGTGAAAAACGGTCAGTAGAAAAAAAAGGTTATTTAAACAGAAGAACGTCACCTCTTTCACTCCAAGGCATGTTCATTCATAGCTGGAGAGTTTTTTTGGAGAGGAGACTTGTGATTTAGAGATGGCACCAAAAAGGCAGCAGTGCAGGCGGAGGGTACAACCCTCAAAAATACCTGCCATGCAGGTGTTGCCCACCCAGGAGGAGGAGAGGCAGGAGGTGATGCCACAGGAGGTGATAGTGCAGGAGGAGGAAGCCCTGCATGAGAGACCCCTGGAGGAGGAGACCAGGGTGGTAGTAGTATATGTCCCCACAACCACCCATCCTTCACTGCCTCATTCGAAGACAGCAAAGCAGCCCTTTCTCCTGTGTCTGACACAGTATCAGGGGCAGATGGTCCATTGGTGGTGAGGGAGGGGTGGAGGAAGGTTATCCCCTACACCTTCACCAGGCAGCAGGAGGGGGACCTTGAGGAATGGTTCCAGCAGAATGCCATCCTGTATGAAAAGGAAAATGAGGGGTACAGGGAAAGGGACAAGAATGGCATGCTTGCCATCCACTGCCCCACATGTGTGCTTAAAGTTCCATCCTTTGTCAAAGTCCAGCGCCACTCTCTTCCAGTCATCTGGTGTACTGGGACAGTCCATCACATCATCTCCATTCGCCCATTGAGACCTCTTCTTGTGCTTCCTCTTCACCCTTGCTCTTCCCATTCTGCCTTTCCTAAAAGGCTGCTGAAGCAAAAGGGCTACTTCAAACAGCAGTAGTTGTATTTTTACTAACATCCTGCAAACTAGTTCCTTCCTTGCTTGCACGGTTCAGAATGATTAAAATCAAGACCTGGGAGGCATTTTTTGGTGAGACAAAAATGCAGACATTACATCATTTTATCAGGTGATCATTTGAGCTGTAGACACTCGTCACTGGTCGCTGTTGGTTTTTGATGTGGTCCTCTGAGGTGGAAGGGGGTCATGCTCATTCATGGACCAATTTGCCAGAGACCCTCCTCGAGTAAAATGTACATGGTCGAAGCCAGTCTTCAACATAGTCGAAGGAGGTTGAAGGAGGTCTTCGATACCACTGTGGGGGAAGGCACAATGTCCAGTCCCCACCCCAAGTTCACCCCAAAGTCAGGCCTATTGAGGCCACCGCAATTGCCTCTACGGAGGCCCGATGTTCCTGGCCGTTCTCACCGGGTGGTGTTGACCCGGCGTCGGGAGAGTCCACTCAGCGGCTGGGCCACCTGGAACGGCCACTTTCTAGTTGCTGACCGCGGCTTCCGAAGCCGACAAGGTCGCGCCAGTTTGGAGCTCCCAGGCTCCCGATGATGAAGTTGGCGCCGCCCGCTCCGCTCCACAGACCCGCAGCCTGGAGGTGTTGAACACGGGCTCAGTGTTCCAGTGCGTCGATCCTGCGCGGCGACCCAGGCAAGGCATCGCCCGCTCCGCTCCACGATAGCGCTCCAGCGCTGTGCCGCCAGCGAGGCCGAGGTGCTGGGTGGTCCCCAACAGGAAACGGCGCTCCAAGCCCGCTGGTAGGCCACGAGGATGAGTCGGCGGGCAGCCCGGAGAAAAAGCTGCCTCACCGACCAGGTAGGGACCTAGAAGTAGAGTTGACACCTACCCCCCACATTAAAAAGTCCATATCCCCTACGAACGAAAAACAGGACTCACTAAAAACTATTAAAAAAAGCGAATTAAAACGGACGGCTGCTGGCTAGCAGCCGTTCCTCAAGATGGCTCCTCCTCAAGATGTACTCATACCATTGGATTGTAGATTACCTGAGTGGAATATGAGATGTTGTTCATGTAGTTTGCATTTGGTCTCACTGCAAAAGTGGAGAAGGCCAAGGACAGATAGGTCGGATAGGTCAGTGTGGGAATGTGGGGTGGCAATCATTGGAGCAGGTGGCCATGCAGAGTATTGCCTATGGAGGGCATAAATGAGCGTGGGGGTGGAGCAATGGTGTTTCAGATGGTGGAATGCTAAAGGTGGAATTTTGTGGGGAAAAGACCATAGGAGCTCTATCTCTGTTCTGCCTTCGGTCGGTGTCAGAAGGGAACGGTGTGAGAGCAGAAATATGATAATGGAGGAAATATGAATGTGGAGAAGTTAATGGAGGAAATATGTCCATTAACTACTGTCAAGGGAGAGAGGTTTTATAGAAAATAGGTGCAATAGTAGGCCATTTCCCCTTTGAGCCAGCACCATTATTCAATATGATCACGGATGGTCATCCAGAATCAGTACCGTGTTCCTGCTTTCTCTCCATATCCCTTGATTCCGTTAGCCCTAAGAGCTATATCTAACTCTCTCTTGAATACATCCAGTGAATTTGCCTCCACTGCCTTCTGTGGCAGATAATTCCACAGATTCACAACTCTCTGGGTGAAAAGGTTTTTCCTCATCTCAGTCTTAAATGGCCTACTCCTTATTCTTAAACTGTGACCCCTGGTTCTGGATTCCCCCAACATCGGGAATATTTTTCCTTCATCTAGCCTGTCCAATCCCTAAAGAATTTTATATGTTTCTATAAGATACCCTCTCATCCTTCTAAATTCCAGTGAATATAAGCCCAGTTGAACTATTTTTTACAAAAAATTCATAATAAAGGTGTATATTGCAGAGAAAACCCGAGAACGGATAAGGCAAAGATTAAAAAGCTGAGTAAAAGGAATCTCCTTACAGGAGATAGGTATGGAGGACAAGGGAATGGTGAGAGTGGGTTTATAGTAAATGTCAGTGGATAGTTTTTTTCTCTGAGATGGTGACAAAGAGGGTCTGAAGAAGGGTTTCAGCCCGAACCCCTTCTGTCCACTGACATTATCAGTAATTTCCATAATTAACAAAATATTACAAGTACCACGTGAAAAAACATTCCAAGAAACAATCATAGACTATATGCTACAATATATGATAAAATACCTTGTGCTGGCCATTGTATTTGATGTTATACAGCATAATTTCATAACTGAGACTTTAACTGATATGTTTTTCTCTCTAACTGATTCTTAATGCAAATCATTCTGCATATCACGAAGAGGAGCTCATTCTAATCTGTAGATACCTTGCAAGCTGCCTTCTATACTTAAATATAACTTGTATGTAAAGTTTTCTTTACCACCATGGAGCTTATTCCCATGTATACCGGGGATCAGTTCTGTCCTAAGTTTGGCCTAAATATTCCTTATACTGTAGTGCAAAATTATACTCATAATAGTTTTATTGGCCCCTTCTTTTCATTGTACCATCAATCTTGGTATTTTACTGCAAAACTCAAAATGGTTCTTTCTCACTCTTGTGTTGGTGTAATAGCCTATTGCCTTCCCAAGGAAGGTCATCTTGCTTGATGTTTTGGGCATTATCATACAGACAAAGTTTGACACGAAGAAGTCTTGGATGGCATAATTTGAAAAGTTGATGAATAGGTTTCACTCTGGCAATGATTTGGGTATTAACTATTCCAAAGACATGCATGGAAAAAAATAAATTCAAACTTAGTGTACAAACTCTGTACATTTATAGGCCAGACCACAGGGGCACAGAGCATCCAACTGACAGTTAATTTCCTTCAGCTCACAGGTTGTAATAAATGTAATTTAAAAAACTTCTTAATTCCTATTGATCAATACTTTACACATTATCCTTCACTACTTCTTCACTCTTCGCCATCAATTTTCAGCCCTGGTTAGATATAGGAAACAAATTATAAAAGCCCAATTGGATCACTTAGAGGAACTCATTTCAATCTGTAGTTATCTAGGCATGCAAAAATGTTTTTTAATCTCAATTATTATTTCACAAATTCTATATTGCTACCACCATGGAATAATTCTTATGATTTTTTTCATTATATTTCTCAATGGGCTTTCTTTCTTGAGTTTCCACAATTTAAGATCCTTCAGCTGATTGGTAATTTTGCTTAGATCATTTTTAAGTAAGCCAAAGATAGACACAAAATGCTGGCAGTGGGACAGGCAGCATCTCTGGCGAGAAGGAATGAGTGACGTTTCGAGTCGAGACCCTTCTTAAGACTGTATCATATCCTAATTTACTAATATATTCTTTCATATTTAAATTAGGCAATTGGTCAGGTGCATCAGCTTGTTTCAATATTCTACCCAATTTACTCACATATTCTTTCAGATTTAAATCAGGCAATTGGTCAGGTACATCCACTTTTCATTTTGTAGGTATAAAGTTATGTCTTCTTAATATTTCCAGAATAATCTCAATACAATCTGTCTGGTGTACAACCGTGAATGCCAAATCATTGTAAAAGAGGTAAAAGATTGTTAAACTGTGCATCCCAATTGTTCATGTCACTGATATCGGGTGCATGCTACAATTTGCCATCCGGCCACAGAATCTATGTATGGACCTTTCATCTGTTGGGATGAATACATTTCCCTGACTGACTGATACTTCATGAAGTCTGTGTGTCTGCTTAGCTTACAGTCATCTTGTAAACTGTAGAGCATTGTCTTAATGTTTCTTTATCATTTGCATCCGATTAGAACATGTTCATTTCTTTTTCCATTCTAAAGAATAGATATGAATGACATTTGTAGTGAAAGGGGAATATCTCAGAACAATCCCTGAGATTGTGTCATTGTGTGATAGAAAATGTCTGGTTAAGTTCACATTTTCCTAATTTAGATAGGTTTACATAATCAGCTGATTATATTAGCAGTCCGTTACGAAGCCACTCGTGTACTTCCTCCAATCTCTCTAAGTTCCGGCAAGTTTGCTCTATAAAGCAACCACAGTACAAAATGCACACTTCATTCTGAACTGCATTGGAATAGGCAATTCTATCTTTCCTTATGAATTGATGGACTCCATAGACACAAAAAGCTGGAGTTGCTCAGCGGGACAGGCAGCATCTCTGGAGAGGAGGAATGGTTTCGGGTTGAGACTTCGAGTCTGAAGAAGGGTCTCGACCCGAAACATCACCCATTCCTTCTCTCCAGAGATGCTGCCTGTCCCGCTGAGTTACTCCAGCTCTTTGTGTCTATCTACCATTCAGATAATAATCAGTCTTCTTGTTCTTTCCACCAAAGTGGATAACCACACATTTATCCACATTGTACCGCATCTGCCATGCAACTGCCCATTCACCCAACCTATCCAAGTCATCCTGCAGCCTCATAGCATCCTCCTTGCAGCTCACACTGCCACCCAGCTTTGTGTCATCTGCAAACTTGGAAATGTTACATTTAATTCCTTAGTCTAAATCATTAATATATATTGTAACTAACTGGGGTCCTAGCACTGAGCCTTGCAGCACCCCACTAGTCACTGCCTGCTATTCTGAAAAGGACCCATTAATTCCTACTCTTTGCATCCTGCCTGCAAACCATTCTCTATCCATGCCAATACCCTTCCGCCAATACCATGTGCTCTCATTTTGCACATTAATCTCTTGTGCAGGACCTTGTCAAAGGCTTTTTAAAAGTCCAGATGCAGTACATCCGCTGGCTCTCCCTTATCCAGTCTACTTGTTACATCCTCAAAATATTCCAGAAGATTAGTCAAGCAAGATTTCCCCTTCGTAAATCCATGCTGACTTTGACCGATCCTGTCACTGCTTTCCAAATGCACAGCTATTAATCAACAAGCATCTTCCCCACTACTGATGTCAGGCTAACTGGTCTATAATTTCCTATTTTCTCTCTCCCTCCTTTCTTAAAACGTGGGATTACATTAGCTACCCTCCAGTCCACAAGAATTGATCTAAAGTCTATAGAACATTAGAAAATGATCACCATTGCATCCAAAATTTCTCGGCCACCTCCTTGAGTACTCTGGGATGCAGACCATCAGGCCCTGGGGTTTATCTGCCTTCAGTCCCAACAGTTTTTTTTTTTGTTTTTGTTAATGTTAATTTTATTAGAAGCAATTGTACAAGAATAAAGCAATCGGCATAACAATTATTCAATTTTCGTACAGCTTCATTTTAAACATTTTATAAACTGATAAGCGAATCGGGGGAAAAAAAAGTAAAAAGGAAAGAATGAAGAGAAAGAAAAAAAATACAAAAAGGAGAGAAGAAAAGACCGCTGAACTGCCGAAGAAGTGAGAGACAAAAATAAAGACGGAGATATGCCCCACTATCCTCCCCTCCCCCCCCCCACCCCCACCCGCTCACCCATCCGAAGCATTGGTTTTAAATTTGTGCTCGACCATTCTATTGTTGAAGAAATCGAGTGAAATGAGTCTATGTTTTGGAGAATTGGTCTGATTTATCAGCCAAACCAAGTCTTATTTTTTCTAAATGTAGTGTCTTGGTCATTTCTGTGATCCACATCATCATTGTGGGAACTGTTATCTTTTTCCAGAATTTGAGTATAAGTTTTTTCGCGGTTATTAAGCCGTAGTCAAAGGAAACTTACTTGTATCGGCATGTGTATTCAAACAATCGTCTAATATATCTGGGCCCATAAAAGGACAATCTTGTATGTTTTCACATAATCTCGGATTTGAAAGTATCTAAAAAGATTGTTTGCGTTCAAGTGGTATTTCTCCTGTAGTTCTTGAGAAGAAGCGAGAGTCCCCTTCTTATAGAGGTCTCCCACAGTATTAATGCCCAGGTTTTTCCATTGAACAAACACCCTATCTAAAGTAGACGGTTTAAACGAGGGATTGTTTGCAATAGGCAGAAGGACAAGTTTCTCAGACTTAATTTCAACTGTTTCCAGATATGTAGAGGGATGTGTATTATCCGATTTTCCTCATACATTGACTTATTCAAATGTATTGGAGATAGCGGAATTGAGCCTATATTAAAAGGCAAACAATCTTCCCTCTCCATTTTTAACCAATTTACCTATTGACATGTATCTTCCAACCGGAAGATTATGTTTTTAATGTCAGTTGCCCAGTAGTAAAAAAGAAAGTTAGGAAGAGCTAATCCTCCATTTTCTTTGGATTTTCACAAGTGTATTCTGTGTATTCTATGGGTTTTGTAGTCCCAAATAAAATTAGTGACAGTAGAATCAAATTTTTTTTTTGTAACTTTTAGGGAGATTGATTGAAATAAACATGGGGTACAGATGGAAGATCATCTTTATGGCATTTATTCTACCTTTAAGGGAGATAGGAAGTGTTTTCCAAAATTGAATGTAGGCATATAGTTTAGTAATTAATGGTGGAAAGTTTGTTTTAAATAGAGGAGTATTTTCTATTCACGTAAATTCCGAGATATCTAAACTTTTCGGTAACAATTCTCAAAGGAAATTTTTGGAGTTGAGAAGGGTCTTGAGCTTTTATTGGCATAATTTCACTTTTATTACAATTTATTCTATAACCTGAAAAAGCACCAAATTGTTCTACAATGTTTTGTACATTTGGGATACTAACTTGGGAATTAGTAATGTATAAAAGTACATAATCTGCTTATAGCAAAATCTTATTGATGGTATATTTAGTATTATATCTGTGAATGCCCGAATGTGACCTAATACTCTCAGCAAGAGGTTCTACGGCTAAAACAAATACTTTAACATTGGTGAAAGGGCGCATCCTTGTCTGTTACCGCTGGATAAGTGAAATTTAGGTGAAATCATTTGATTTGTCAGTATTCTGGCTGTCGGATTAGTGTATAACAGCTTCACCAATGAAATTAAGTTTTCTCCTAATTGGAATGTTTCCAACACTGTGAAAAGATAAGCCCATTCCACTTGGTCCAAAGCTTTTTCTGTATCTAGAGAAATAATTGTTAGATCCTCGTTTGTCGTTCTATGTGAGTATATTATATTAAACAGACCTCAGATTATAAAACGAGTGTCGATTAGGTATAAACCCAGTTTGGTCTGGATGCATTAGTTTACTAATAACCAAGCTTAATCTGCGAGCCAAAGTCTTAGCTAATATCTTCTGATCTGTATTTAAAAGGTGATTGCTCTATATGATCCAGGCTCCTCAGAGTTTTTATCTTTTTTTGAAATCAATGTAATAATTGATTCGGCAAGAGTTTGTAGTAAAGTCTGTTCCTTAAATGCTTGAATATAAAGTGCTTGTAATCGTGGGGAAATTAAATCATTAATTAAAAAAAAAAAAATCATTTTAATAAACCCATCCGGACCCGGCGTTTTTCCACTTTTCAAAGATTTAATAGTCTCTACAATGTCTTTTGTTGTTATCTCTGCCCCTAATTCCTCCCGTTCCTCCTCATTAAGGAATGGGAGATTGCAATTCTCAAGAAAGCTTTTCATCTTTGCAGGATCGGCTGTTATTTTTGATGAATATAGTGTTTGATAGAATTTTAAGAATCTTTCATTAATATCTTTAGGCAGTGTTGTTAGGCAGCTCTCCTTTTTCTGATCTAATTTTTTGAATAATATGATCCTTCTCTAATTTACAGAGCTGACGTGCCAGTAGTTTATGTGGTTTGTCACCAAATTCAAAATGGTTTTGCTTTGTATAATGAAATACCCTAATAATTTTTGCAGAAAGGATCTGGTTTAATTTAAATTTTAATGCGGCTATCTTATTATGTTTTGCAATGGTTGGGTCAATCGCATTTTCTGAGTCTAGCGGTTTAATCTGTTTTTCTAATTCCAATTGTTCAGTCTTATTTTTCTTGTTTTGAAAAGCTTGGTATGCAATAAAAGTTTTCCACAACAACCCTGCAGAAATACCAGGTGTGGCATTTGTCTCAAAGAATATTTTCACCTGTGGCTTCAAATAGACACAACAACTTGCCTCAGTTAGTATTTGTGGGTTGAATCTCCAAAACGATTTTTTATTATACATCCCTTCCAATTTTAAGGAGAAAGTTAACTGACAATGGTCCGAAATTATATTATTGTGATATTTTGGGTTATAGGTGAAAGAGATAAGTTTTGTATCTACCAGGAACTAGTCAATTTATGTATACGTTTTGTGAACACCTGAAGAAAAAGAGTATTATCTTCCGGATGGATTGGCAATCCTCCATATGTCAGTTATGTTTGTATTATTTATATAAGTATTTAAAAGTTCACTCGATTTTGATTTTGAAGTCTTTTCCTTTGGCATGAATATTTATCCAAGTATTGATCTAATACACAATTTAGGTCTCCTCCAATTATCAGATTCTGCTGGCAGGAGTCTGAGATTATATTAAATATTTTATTTAAAAATTGGGGATTGTTGAAATTAGGAGCATAAATATTCACCATAGTCAGTGGAGTTGAATATAGTTTCCCGGATATTATAATGTACCTGCCTTCCTTAGCGGCTATAGTGGATTTGTGTTTGAATGGTATACCTTTGCGAATTAGGATTGCTGTTCCTCTTGCTTTGGAAGATAAAGTGGAATGATATAATTGGCCAATTCAGCTACCCTTCAACCTGTTGTGAGCTCCATTTTTAAGATGCATCTCCTGTAGAAATATTATATCAGTATTAATAGATTTTAAATGGGCTAGTACTTTGCCCTTTTAATTGGCTCGTTAACGCCCCCTAACATTCCAACTACAAAATTTAATTCCTCCAATTTTCTTAGCAACATCATCTTGCATTTTAAAACTTACATGGTTTTGATTCAAATGATCCAACACATTGTTTGAAATATTTCCTTTAATTGCTTGGTGGAATTAAAGCCCTGTCCCCTTTTCCCCTATCCCCCAGAGATATCTCCAAGAAAAATGTGCATTAAAGAAATAGTTAAGATATTTAGTAAAAAAAAGTAGAGTGAAAAAGAAAAACAATGGAAATCGCAGCATATAGAAATGCTGCTGGTGGTTGGGTTAGTGAAACTTCCATAGATAATATTAAGTAAGTCCGCTCCTTAAGGAGTTAATAAAAACAAAACAGAACAGACCCCAAAAAAGTTTAACAGTATTTAAATCCGTCAGAGAATCAGCATTCAATTCAATTCAATTCAATTCAATTCAAATTCATTCCCAAGAGGTTAAGTATCTTAATGTACTCTAATTAAGTAGTTGAATATAGAGTAATTTGATTAGTATATGGCACTTATTACTTAGCTTTCTATTAGTACTGTTTTGACATATTAACCGACTCAAAGTCAGTGAATTTATGACAACTTATTGATTACAAATGCTGTTTCACACAGACAAAACTCCCTCTCTCTCTGTCCCTCTCTCCCTCTCTCCCTCTCACAACCTCTCCAAAACTTTCCAAACCAGTCTCTAATCTTTCTAAGACTTTCAAAAACGTACTCAACACTTTCCTAACCAATCTCCCACATTCATTCTCTCTCTCCCCCTCTCCCTTTACCCCATCCCTCCCTCTCTCCATCTTCCCTTCCCTCTATCCCAAAACTTTCCACAACTTCCTCTAACTTACTCTCAATTACATTTCCTCTCACTGCCTCTCCCTCCCTCCCTCTCCCTCTCTTTCTCTGCTTCTCTACCCCTAGCCCTCCCCCTCTCTTCCTCTCTCCCTCTATCTCTGTCTCTCAAGATCTCTGCTTGACATATTAACCGACTCGGGGTCAGTAGATTTATAACAACATATTCCTTATAAACACAGTATAAATGAATACAATATAAATGAATTATAAACACAGTGTAAACTCAGTATAAACACAGTATAACCCTCTTGATTATCATCATGACATAAACTCAGTAACACAGTTACTTATCCGTGACGGGTCCCGCAGTATCTTGGGCAAACTTGAATGCTTTAACCGGATCGGTAAAAAAGTATTCAGTTGCTTTATAAGTAACTCGCAATTTGGCTGGATATAATAGACCAAATCGGAGGTCTGGTATGTCCCTCAAAATAGCTCTAGACGGTGAAGAGTGCTCTTTTCTTAATGACTTTGGCAGGGAAGTCTCTGAAGATTTGTATGTTTTCACCTTCAAAAGTTAGGTTTCTGTTGTTGGCAACTTTCTGCATAATGTCTTCTAGAACATGGCAGTGATGTACCTTCAGAATCAACTGTCTTGGTGGAGCTGTGCTGCCTGACCGGGCTCTCAGAGCTCTGTGAGCCCGGTCAGTCTAGGTTTTTCACCCAGATTAAGTACATCTTGAAGTAGTTGGACCACAACATCTCGAAGATTTTTACCATGTTCTTTGCCTTCTTTCACTCCAACAATCCTTAGGTTCTGACGTTTAGAACGCCCTTCCAAATCAAGAAATTTTTCTGTCACTTTGGCAAGTAACCCGGAAATGCGCTCCACCTCAGCCATTTACTCGGCATTTACAGCAGTAGTAGATTCCAATTCCCGAATAGCCTCGCTTTGTTTTTTTGAAGTAGCAAGAATAGGCTCCAACTTACGGCTGATATCGGTTTCAAGCCTGTGGATTTCCCCTTTCAAGGAGGAATTCACCTCCTCTATACGGGCATCGATCTTGTCAATCTTGACAAAGATTTCTGCCTTCCCAGCTGAAATTTCCAGTCTCACAGCCGCAAGTTGCTCACCCAGTAGTGATCGGATGTCCTCCAACACCAGAGGTTGTCTTGCTGCTTCCTCTCGAGGGCGCTCCATACTCGAGGTCGAGGCTTCTTCGGGGCCTTCCATGCCTTCTGCTTGTCGTTTCCTCCGTGGTACTCCAGGCAAGTGTCTAGGATAGCGTCTACCGGTCATTTAAAATACTGGAGTCACGTTCTGCTGACGTCACTTACGCGGTTTAGGTTTCGATAATTTTTTCGGCGTTTATTGGAGCGGAGCTAAATGGCGCACGTCCTAAGCCGCCATAGCGCCACCGGAAGTCCCAATCCCAACAGTTTACCTAACACCATTTCCTGACTAATGTGGATTCCCTTCAGTTCCTCCCTCCCACTAGATCCTCGGTCCCCTAGTATTTCTGGGAGATTATTTGCGTCTTCCTTAGTGAAGACAGAACCAAAGTACTTGTTCAGCTGGTCAGCCATTTCCTTGTTTCCCATTATAAATTCACCTTTCTGACTTTAAGGGACCTACATTTGTCTTCACTAATCTTTTCCTCTTCACATATCTATAGAAGCTTTTACAATCAGTTTTTTTATTCCCCGCAAGTTTTCTTTCACGCTCTATTTTCCACTTCTTAATTAACCCCTTTGTCCTCTGTTGAATTCTATATTCTCCCAGTCCTCTGGTTTGCTGCTTCCTCCAGCCAATTTATATGGCTCTTCCTTGGATTTAACACCATCCCTAATCCTTCCTTGTTTTATTTTTGAGTCAGACATGGATGAACAATTCCTTTTGCGCTTTGGATTCTACCAGAGTAGCAGTTGAGCTTTGTCATCCATCCACTTATTCAAACTGATTTTCCAAGTTTTTAAATTCTCACAAATCTCTCATTTTTTTGCCCAATATTTTTCAATCACTTGGCATTAGATTTGTCTCCAGGCCTGTAGATGTTTATTTTGTGCCAGTGAAATTATTGTGCCTTGGTCAAATATAAAATAATGGAAATTGTCCATCAATGTTCATCTTGATTTAATATATGATTGGTTTGCCACTTTTATGTCCTGGGAACATCTTCAAATAGTTTAGCTTTATTTCTTTGTGCTTTTTGCATTGAGATATAACAGTTAATTTCACACTAACACTGATTACTCTTTAAGGTGAATTTGTTTCATTTGAACATCAATAATTAAACATAATGGAAGATGGACCTGTGTTGGGGAAAATAACAGTGAAAGCATGAACTATGCAACTAATATAAATTGGTCATATCATATAACTGATTAATGGTTACATCACTATATGAACTCTTAAAAGTACTGGATTCAGACCTTTGAACAAAAGCATTGAATTGATTATTTTAATTGTTAATATGCTGTTAAAATGGTAAGGAGAGTTTACAAGATGTGTTTAGCATTCAGATTTAAAAATCTCTAACAGTAATTTTCAGTAATTGGTCACTGCAGCAGTGGTCAGCTTCTCGTGAAGAAAAGTAAGCATCATAAGTGAATCAAGAAGAATCAACTAAATTTCATATGACCTCACATTTGGCTGATATGCCAACAGATGATAATTTTAGTTGTCAACTGAAATACACTCTGGTGCAGAAGATAATATATTATCTGTAATAATGCTATACCAGTAACATATCAAAATTAATAAAACCAGATAGTTTTACAGCTGATTTGTTTGTAAGGTTTTCGTAAAAATTAAGAAAATACAGTACATGATATCGTAACATTCATTATTCAGAGATATTGCGTTTAGGATATAAAATACATTTTAGTTCCTTGTCCTGAAATATAATAATAAATTCAACTATTGGAACAGTTTTTTTTTAGATTTCTGAAATGTACTGTCACATGGAAATTCTGAAAATAAAATTACAGCCCATTAGAGCCATACAAGGTTGTCCAATTTTTTTTCCCTCTAAGAGCATCTACTTATAATTACGTTTACTGGAGGTAACTTAGGGTTTGAAGCAGTTGAACACATTTTGGTTCAATGGAATTTGTGCTGCATTTGATGATTGGATTAATTTGATAATTGGATTGGAACAAATGAATTGATTAATGAGAATGCAAGGCAATCATCACCGATATGATTGAATGCAGTTGAGTCAGTTGGAATCAAGGACGTTAAAGCAATTGACAATAAAATTGTCGAATTGTTCCATTCATCTAATGACAAGCCTCTGTTCCATATTCAGTAAATAAAATGTGATTTCATTTGTATACAGAACCTGTACAAGGGAAATTAAGCCTCTAATGAATTGACTGACAGTTTCGCTGAATGTTTATTATGTTAGACAGAGGTCATTTCCAGGGCTGGATACCAAGCTTAAATGCCTTCCAGTTACAGGAGATTTGATTTATGAAACTTGACTCAAAATAAAAGAAAGCAATCTTGTTTTTTTGTTGTTGGAGGATTAAAGTTGGACAGGAGACTAAAGAAATCCAATTATTGTTTTGCAAATAATAAAGAAAGAACTTAATCTTCTGATGGCTGATTTATCTCTGAGCATTAATCACCAAGCTCACTCCTTTGCAAAATTTATTGATTTTATTTTTATGATTCCCCAAACAAAGAGCGAGTGGCATAATGCAGAAATGTTTAAAATCCCAAGGTACTATTTTAATATGAATTGTATCCAAATAAATCCTTGATCTAATATATAATTCATCAACTTATCTTAATACAACTTGCTACGCCATTACAATGCCATTAAATTCAAGGACAAATATTAAATAATATGTTGGTGAATCTTAAAATTAGTTCAGAGATGTTCAAAAGCAATCGGGGCTCAAAATTCCAGGAAAGACAAGGACAGATGATCTTTATCACTTCCCTCTGTTCTCATTTACCTCCTTTTCTAGTGATTTCTGAACAGATAATTTGTTTTTGACAAGACTACATCACCCTTTCATGGTTAACAATGCCACCATTTGTCTTATTCACTCCCTCTTGAGTTTCACCCCATCACCAATATTATTTTTGTTTATCTGAACCCCTTCCCTTTCTCTGGAACTTTGCCAAGTTCTGTTGAAGGTTGGTGACCTATTGTTTTGACTCGGCTTTTCTCTCTCTCGAAGGATGCTGCCTGACCTGCTGAATATTTCCAAAACTGCATCTTCTAATAAAGGTGGAATACCTGGGTAGAATAGCTCAAGACTTGACTTGGCAAGAATACTCACTGGCTGAATTACTGGCATGATAAAACTGAGAATAGCATTAGAGGGCTCAAAGGGTCTAGCCTTTATCTAAATTTGTTTTCTAAATTGAAAAATATTATAAAATATCAATAACTACACCAACTACAATCACCTATATTTTAGATGACTTGAATGAGATGAAACATATTATATTATACAAACATCATCTTTTATTGCCACATTTCACCAGCATTTTCACTTTAATATTCAAAATTGTGCTTCCTAGTCTTATGCAAGACTTAATGTTGTCAAGGTTTTCTGCTATACTTTTATAGTGTTATGAATAAAAAATATCATAGACATTGTATTGTATAATGCATTTGCCTCTGGGCCACCTGTTTGGGATATTTTTTTTCTGGTCAAAACCGCAATCCTGAATTCATGATGTAGATCTCAAGTTTTGTGCAAAACAATTGTTTAAAAATTTCACATTACAATTAACACTTTAAATAAATCAAACAAACAAGAAATAATAAGAATAATCCACCAGGAAATCCATAGTATGAATGAAATTGCATTCACCTCACAGCCTCATCATAACTAACATATGCTTGCAGAGTGAAAGGAGTGCGGGGTTTCATCATACACATGGAAGATAAAATATCTACTCCCTGGAAACATCGCACATATGCTTTGTGAGATGTTATTTCTTCATTTTTGAGACATTTTGGAATACCAAATACGAATGGTTTGGGAAGTTTAATGACACACATCTTTAATAAAGTATACATTGTAATAAAACACATATATTAGTCCAGTTTGTAACCAGTTGAGATTTCAGGTCTCTTCACATTCACAACTCAAAATAAAACTTGTATTGGTTATAAACAGGGTGGAAACATGTCAATACATTTCGTTTAAACAGGGTGGAAATATTTTTGTTAGTCACTGCTTTAAATATGAAAATTGCACTCAGCTTCTAAAATACATCTTCATTGGGTGCTGCATGTATGAGATGCTCTAATAAAAGTTTTCATGGTTTCTTTGATGGCATATCCTGAGCATGGAACCTCCACCATGTAAAATACTGAGCAGTAACATTACCACCACTAAATTATTTGCTGAGTTAAACATAATTCTGGCTTGGAAGAGTTTCACCATTCCTACATCATTGCCAATCCAAGTTGTTGGAGCTGCTAATCAAATAGCATTGAGAGCACCTTCACAAAATGTACTGCAGTACTTCCAGGAGTACCTTTTTCCACTTAGTTCTAGAGAGTAATTAGGGATGGGCAGGAAATATAGGTCTTGCAAATAATGTACTTGTGAATGAACATGAACAATTTTCAATAATTTTTGAGGTAATCCAAATGTTTCCTTTTTATCACTAAATAATTGCAGACAGATTTTTGTACATCTAATTAGTACAATTAAATGATGCTACATTCATTGAACTGTTTAATTTCCAAATAACACTCTCATGCATTGTGAGTATGAATGTTAGGCACTGGGAAACACAGAATCATGTCAATTTATTGAAACATCAATTTATTTCTTGATAAATGATGCAAATATTATTTAGCCATGCCCTCAGTCCATTAATAGATTTTAAGACCACTAGACTGTAAAATGACTTGCTTGTCACACAAAGTCATTTACTAGATAACTTTATTATAAGCACTACACACACTATGCACTAGCTGTCCGTGGTCATCACTGGAGCTAGAGAGAGAGCTGGAGGTGGGGAAGCTACAATTATACAAGAGACAATGGGGAGTGGTTAGTAGTGGTGAGGTCACTATGTTAAAGGAGCATGCACTGATCTACATCCTTCCTCTTGGAAACAAAAGCGACCACGGCTCATACGCTAGAATCAGAACCCGAGCAGGGAACAGTTAGAGCATATCATGATACAGGCTACTCAGACACCCCGTACCGGACAGGCGGCTTGACCAACCGCCCAGAGCGGGTGCGCAACCCGCCTTCCCCTTCAACCGTAGGAGCTGCAGGGACAGGGGCAGGGACAGAGATGGGAGATCCGGGTGAAGAGTGCCCAGGAGAAGGAGGAGAACGGGGAGGCGAAACAGGTACACTCGCAGGTGAGGCAGGAGAAGGAGGCTGGCGTGTGCGGGGCACAGAAAGCTGAGAGGGTAGTTTCCGGGGCATGCGAGGAGTGACAGGGGCAGGAGGAGTTTCGGGGCAGGCTCGTTGACAAGCAGCAGGTGCTGGCGGGACCGACGGTAAACGGTGCCCTCGTAGTCAACCAGGTATGACCGGGGAGAGTCAGCATTGCCAACGATAACGGCCAGCCGGTGGTGACCGGAGGGGGGCTGCATCCGGACAACCTGGCCTGGGAACAGACGGGGAAGGAGATGGGACGACTTGTCAAAGGAGCGCTTCTGGATGATCTGCTTCTCGATGATGCGCTCCTTGACAGCGGCAGGGCTTGAGGGATTGCTGAGAGACCTGGAGAGGTGGGCGAGTGGTGCGGGACATGAGGCGCTGGGCAGGCGAACCGAGTGTGGGGTCCCGGGAAATGTTGCGGAGGTTGACGAAGGCAAGGTAGAAGTCAGAATGAGAAAGCCGACAATGTTCCAGCAGCTCCTTGGCGCTGCGGACAGCGCGCTCCGCAAGGCCATTGCTTTGCGGGTATTCGGGGCTGCTGGTGATGTGGCGAATGTTCCAACGGGTGGCGAAGGCACGGAACTCTGCGCTGGAAAACTGGCTGCCGTTGTCGGATTGGAGAGTCACCGGGGACCCAAAGGTTTAAAAGTGGCGGCGAAGCTTCCCGATGCGAAGCTTCCAGCAGACTTGAGGGAAGGCAGCTGTTCCACCTCGAACCAGCTGGAGTAGGAGTCCACCAGGACCAGGAAGTGTTTGCCACGCCATTCGAATATGTCAGTGGCGACAGCCATCCACGGCAACTCGGGAGCCGGCTGCTGCATGAGAGGTTGGCGCTGTTGATGAGGCAGGAGACTGTTGCAGGCAGCACAGGCGGAGACCCTGTCCCGGATGTCCTGGGCCATGCCAGGCCAGTAAAACTGGCTTTAGGCCTGGGACAAAGTGGCCTCCACCCCGGGGTAGCCGTTATGGGCGGTTTGAAAGTAATGATCCCACAGCGCGGCCGGCACCACGACCTTGTGACCCTTCACCACCACGCCGTTGTGCAGCACCAATTTGGAGCATGCGAACACCACGGCAAGGAGCTCCTTCTCGATCTGAGCGTAGCGCTGCTCAGCAGGGGTCATGGTGCGAGAGGCATAGGAAACAGGCAGCTGCTGGTCGTCATAGAGCTGCAGGCAGGCGGCACCGAGGCCGAACTGAGATGCATCGCAAGTGAGGACAATTGGCCTGTTTAGATCGAAGAACTTGAGAGTCGGGGTGCGTGCGAGCTTGGACTTCAGGGCCACGAATGCCGACTGGTGATGCGGGAGCCAGACCCAGGCATTGTCCTTCTTGATCAGCTCCCTCAGGGGAGCACTCAGTTCGCTAAGGTCGGGTTTGAACTTCCCCAGGTAGTTGACCATGCCCAGAAATCGCTGCAGGCCGGGCACGTCGGTGGGAGCGGGCATTTCAGTGACCGCTGCCGTTTTCTGGGGGTCTGGCTTTAGACCCCCGGCCGTAAAAAAATGGCCTACGTAAGTGACTTCCGGAATGCGGAACTGACACTTCTTCGGGTTGAGTTTGAGATTGATCTCACAAGCCCTGTCCAGGACTTGGCGGAGGTGCAGGTCGTGCTCAGCGACGTCCCTCCTGTACACCAGAATGTCATCCACGATGATAGCGCACGGCAACCCGGCAAACAGCTGTTCCATGGTGCGCTGGAAAACCTCGCTTGCTGAGTTGATCCCAAAAGGCATGCGGAGAAAACGGAACCTGCCGAAGGGTGTGATAAAGGTGGTCAGGAAGGAGGAACGTTCATCCAGAGGGATCTGCCAGAAGGAGCTCTTGGCATCTAGGACCGAGAAGACTGTGGCCGGACCGACCTGTGCAGCGACGTCCTCCACTGTCCGCATGGGGTAGTGCGGGCGTTTGATGGCAAGGTTCAGGTCTTTCGGGTTGATGCAGATCCTGATCTCGCTTTTGTCCTTATGGCAACGACGACCATGGTGGAGACCCACTGGGTGGGAGCACTCACCTCCTTGAGGATGCCCATGGCCACCATGTCACGTTGTGTGGACTCCATGCGGCCCTTCATGGCAAAAGACACACGGTGGGCCGGTCTAATCACCGGGTTGACCCCCGGGTCAACAACGATTTTGTAAGCACAGGGCAGTTTGCCCAGAACGTCATCAAAACGGTCGGGGTACTCGCTCGGGGGGTCCATGGGGGCCTGCACCAGGTGGATGTCGTGGTGGAAAGAGACCAAGCCAAAGTCCTGGCATGCACGGGCGCCCAGCAGGGTGACTGTTCAGAATCCAGCAGGAGAAAAGTGAGGGGCCGAGAGGTCTCAACAGATAAGCGTGGCCTTCCCCACAGGGACCAGAACACCTCCCCCATAGGCATGAAGGCGGGAGTCATCGGGAGTAACCCTCTCCCCAGAACTTATCTGCTTGAAGAGGCTAACAGACATAACATTGGCAAAAGCACCAGTATCGGCCTTCGCAGGGAAGGAGTGGCCATTCACAGTGACATGTACAGAGGGATCTGTTATCAATGCAGGTGCACCCAAAAGCAAAAAAACAGTTGAATCACCATGGGAGGAGCTCGTATCAGAGTCAGGGAGTTCATCCGGCTGGTACTGGGAACCAGGCGCGCTATCAGAGTCCACAAGGTTGTTTAGACTCCTTCTAGGAGCAGGGACAGGTTTCCCACGGGATCGACATGCCGCAGAAAAGTGGTTCAGCTTCCCGCAGGAATTACAAGTTTTACCCTGCGCTGGGCACACGTTGAATTGGTGGGAAGAGAAATTGCAATTTGGGCAGCGACGAGGGGTGACCTTAGCGGGCGCAGCGGCAGTGCCCTGGCGTGGCGGGCCATTGATCCGCCGGCGGCCAGCAGCACCGGTGAAGTTGATGTCCTGGGACACCGGTTGAGATACGGAGCCAACAGCAGAGGCCATGCGAGCGGCATGCATAGCATCCTTTAGCGTTAGATCAGGCTTCATCAGGAGCTCGTCACGCAGCTTAGAGTTCAGGAGACCGTTGACCAGGACGTCCCTGATCATTTCAACCGGTGTTATCGTTTCAAGGCGGCACCGCCAAGCCATATGACGCAAAGAGGCAATGAAAGCGTCAATATGCTTACCGGGAATCTGACGCCTTTGGAAGAACTTAAAGCGTTCGATAATGTTATTGGTAGGGATATCGCAGAGGGCAGTGAATTTGGTATGAGACATACCGGGTCGTGACGGTCTTCAGCAGGGGCGAACTCGAATGAGGCATAGTGTTCCATTGCCTCCGGACCAGCCAGGTTGAGGAGCAGGTGAGCCTGTACAGCAGGAGTGGCATCAGGATGAGCGATTGCAATATAGTGTTCATAGTCACGCTGGAAGACAGTCCAGCGGTGTACGATGTCCGTGTCAAAAACGAGCGTGTCGGGACGACGACACGAGTTGGACATAATAAAAATGGGGGGGTGGGGACACAACTGGGAGAAAACAAATAATAAAAATAAAGCCGATGAACAGGAGACGCGAGTCTACCGCTGTGACACCATATAAAATGACTTGCTTGTCACACAAAGTCTTTTACTAGATAACTTTATTATAAGCACTACACACACTATGCACTAGCTGTCCGTGGTCATCACTGGAGCTAGAGAGAGAGCTGGAGGTGGGGAAGCTACAATTATACAAGAGACAATGGGGAGTGGTTAGTAGTGGTGAGGTCACTATGTTAAAGGAGCATGCACTGATCTACATTGACCAAGTGGGACCGGTTGGGTCCCATTGTCACACGGGAGGTCTGGTCCCCCAGCGCAATATTACACCACTCACGCATAGCCCCCAACTGCGCAGGCGCAGTTGATGGGTTCCCGTTGTGGTGCCCCTGATTCCCCCCTCCTCCCCTCACCCCCCACTCCGCCCCTTGCCCTTCCCCCCCATGCACTCATTCCATCCCCTCTCAAACCAGCTCCACCCCCCCCCCCCCATCCACTGTTAGCGGCTCTGTGGCGGAGCAGCCATTCCCGCCCATTGGGTTCCCATTGTAATAGAACATGCAGGAATTACTGCATCGGCGCAGCTGACGGACATGGCAACTGGAAAAGGGGTTTATTAAAGCTTAAAATGTGAATTACTCTTAAGATTTAACAACAATTTAAACGTTAAAGATGAGGTTTATTCAGTCCATTCTTTCTTGTTACGTCTCTTGTAGCATTCTGCGGCGGTGATGGGGACGGCTTCAGTTGGAGGCCGGTGGGGGGAGCGTCCTGCAGCCGTGGGAGGGGCACAGCTTCAAGTGGGGGCTGTCGGGAGCTGGTGGGGATGGGGGGGGGCATCCTGCAGCCTGGGGAGGGTGATGGCTTAAGGTGGGGCCTGTCGGAGGCCAGTGGGGTGGGGGGGGGGGGGAGCGCTGCTGTGGCCTATTGCTGCCATGACGTACCGTTGCCTACCCCTGCTGCTGCCATGGCCTACCACTGCCGTGGCCTGCCGCTACTGCTGACTATAACTGTCGTGGTCAACCACTGCTGCTGCCTACGGCTGCCGTGGCCTATCGGTGCCGTTGCCTACCTCTACCAGTGGCGAGTGTCCTGCAGCCAGGGGAGGGAGACGGCTCCAGGCGGGAGCTGTCGAGGGCCAGTGCTGGGGGGGGAGGGGGGGATCCTCCTGCTGCCTGAAAAGAGGGACGGCTTCAGGTGGGGGCTGTCGGGAGCCGATGGGGGGCAGCGTCCTGCAGCCGACGGAGGGGGACGGTTTCAGGCAGACGCTGTCGAAGGCTAGTGGGGGGGGGGAGGAAATCCTGCCACCTGCGCAGGGGGATGGCTTCATGCAGAGGCTGTCGGGGGCCAGTGGGGGGGGGGGGCGTCTTGCAGCTGGAGAGGGGGTCAGCTTCAGATGGGGGATGTCGGAGGCCAGTGGGGGTACGGGAGTGGCCGGGGAATGGCTTCAGGCGGGGCCTGTCAGGTGCTGGTTGCTGGTACGAGTGTTATGGACCGAAGCAACTGGTTTGCAGAGGGCTAGTATGTATATTGTGGGCCGAATGGACTTTTATTGGACTAGTACAGGTTGTGGGCCAAAGGGACTAGTTTCTGGAGGGTTAATATGGATATTTATTGGGCGAGTACAGGTGCTGTGCGCTGAAGGGACTGGTTTCCGGGGGCTAGTACGGGCATTGTGGGCAGAACTGACTTTTCTTGGGCTAGTATAGATGTTATCGGCCGAATAGACTGCAGCTGGGGATGGGGACGACTTCAGGCGTGGGCCGGCGGGAGCGTTTTGTAGCCGGGGGCGGGGACAGCTTCAGGTTGGGCTGGTTGGGGGGGGGGCTGCCATGGCATATTCCGGCCTTTGCCTACCCATGCCACTACCGTGGCCTATCGCTGCCGTGGCCTACCGCTGCTATGGATTATTGCTGCCGCGACCTATCGCAGTCGTGGCCTGCCGCTGCCCTGGCCTGCCACTGCAGTGACCTACCGTTGCCCTCCTCACCGGCTTCAGGCGGGGGCCAGTGTGGAGCATCCTGCAGCTGGGGATGGGGACGGCTTCAGATGGGAGCCGGTGGGGGTGCGTCCTGTAGCTGGGAACGGGATGGCTTCAGGTGGGGGGGGGGAGCATCCTGCAGCTGGGGATGGGGACGGCTTCAGGCGGGGGCCGGTGGAGGGCAGCGTTCTGTAGCCGGGAACGGGGCCGGCTCCAGGCGGTGAAATTAAAATAGAACAAAACTAACCCGTGGAGACTTGACGAGGCGGAAAAAAAGATGGCCATCTTCCGAATGAACTCTGAAAAGGCCCCGATTGTGCAGGCGCTGCTGATGACCAATCGGCAGTAAAGGGGAGGGTGTGCGGGAAGGGTGTGTGTGTGTGTTTTTGTGTGTGTGTGTGTGTGTGTGTGTGTGTGTGGGGGGGGGGGGGGTTGTGGGAGGGAGGAGGAATGTACAAGGGGTGGTTGTGGGAGGGGGGGAGGGCTAATAATATAATTATAATTATAATAATAATAACAAAATAATAATATAATAATATAAATATAAATAAAATAATATAATATAATAATACAATATAAATATTATATAATAATAATAATAATGAAAATAATAATAACAACAATAATAAAAATATATAATTAAATAAAAGGAAAAGAAAGTAGATAGATAGATAGATAGATAGATAGATAGATAGATAGATAGATAGATAGATAGATAGATAGATAGATAGATAGATAGATAGATAGATAGATAGATAGATAGTAATTCTGATTCATCAAACACATCACAAGTATTTGAAGAGTAATAAAGTATTATTCCTAATTTCACTTGTGTGAGCTAACTAGGAAAGCAGTTAAAGATAAGTTCAAATAAACCATTTATGAATGTGAGCGATAAAGCTTTTAAAGGCATTATTTAAAAAAATATTTCCTCCAACATCACTGAATCAATACACCATACTGAATGCAATTGTATAATGATTAAATAAATCACATGAACTGATCTCCTGCCTTGTCCATTTTATATTGATGCTGTAATGTTCTGGTTGCTGGTGGCAATTTCATCAATTGAACTTCTTTAAAACTGGGGCAGCTAATATGTCTACTCTATATATTTTTCACCTGGCGGGGAAAAAAAAGCTGGAAATGAAATAGGGGACATATAGGCTCCCATGATGATTTGTCAAGTTCATTCAGTGTACAAACACACTATACAAAGGATTCAATTTGCTGCTTATATTGGCTGTGATGTGTAATGGTAGGTAACAGTGTGACCTACAGTCCCTGCTGACATTGGGTTAGAGAGAATAAATTTGCACTATTCTATTTCTAATTGCTGTCCAGTAACCTCAGGTGGGAGAGTGTGTGAATTGTCATTGGATCTGTTGAGTTCAGGATGCAAGATGTTCCAGCTGAATAGGCTGACACGACTCACTGTCAGGCTTTTGTTACAGCAAAGGCTGCTTGGGAGACAGGTACACATACCTGAAGAACCTGAATCCTTCAATAAGTGAATCTACCAGAAAAGAGGACATGTATCAAGAAAAAAAACCTCAAATACATATGAATGAACAATGTCATGATACTACGATTCAGAGCTAGTTCTGATAAATATAATGAAAGGAAGTGACAGGAATAAATTAGAAATCCTGCTACACACTCCGTTTATTTAAGTGGCTAGTTTAATTAAATGCATGCAAGTCTGTCACTATGTGAATTGATAAGGACACCAACCAGAACATGTCTCTGATGTTATACAGGCCCATGTTGTACTAGATTTATTGAAAACATGGACCCTCATTACAACGGTGAAATGAGACGATCAAAATTAATACAAAGAAAACACGTCATATATTTACTTTTTTGTTATAATTGAAGTGATACAGTATTGTTTCACAATTGCATGACAAAATGAAATATCTTACAAAGCTTTCTCTGGGTTTGGTACATTCAATGGCAACATGAATATACGGTGTTATTTCATTTAATTAATGTTTCTAGCTGAGAAATACAGGAATACACAAATGACAGGAAATGTACTGTATATCATATAATGTTATAAAACATCATTATATTAATGTGTAGATCATTCCAGAAAGCAAGGTGATTAAGCAGCGCATCCTTCATTATGATTTATTGTCCCCATGACCAAATAAAGTGAAATATCTACTGCTCCAAACTTTATTGTAGCTCCTGTTTCTTTGGATTTCCATCTTATTTTGTGTAACTTTACTCAACATGCTGTATTGGTGTGATCTGGCTTTAAAACTTGAGCATTGAATTGAGTAGATTAGAGTTAGCATTAGATTGGATGAGATCGAGTCATAGAGTGATGCAATGTGGAACATTGACCACGCTGGCCAACATGTCCCAGCGACACTAGTCCCACCTGCCCTTGTTTGGTCCATATCCCTCCAAACCTGTCCTATCCATGTACCTGTCTAACTCTTTCTTTAATGTTGGGACAGATCCTGCCTCAACACCTCCTCTGGCAGCTTGTTCCATACACCCACCACCCTTTGTGTGAAAAAGTTACCACTCAGATTCGTATTAAATCTTTTCCCCTTCACCTTAAACCTATGTACTCTTGTCCTCAATTCACCTACTCTGGGCAAGAGACTCTGTGTGTCTACCTAATCTATTCCTCTCATGATTATCAATAAGAGAAAGAGAGGGTCCATTTTGAAGAAGGTGGCTGAAATAATCCCTGGACTGGTGTTAGGTTAGGACCTCAAATTCTGGGTTGGTGAATAAGCACTTGTCATGCAATTGAACTTTCCTTGCAATTTGAACATAGAGCATAGAACATGGACAGGCCCTTTGTCCCAAAATGTATGGGCCGAACATGGTGCCAAGATCAACTTTTAACTGACTGCACATAATCCACATCCCTCCATTCCCTGCATATCAAAATGCCTATCCTAAAGTCTCTTATATGCTAATATTATAGGCACACTCCACCTTATGCAAGAAAAACTTGCCCTGCACATCTCCTTTAAATTTCTCATCTTATACCCATGCCCTCTGGTAATTGTATATACATCTATCAGGTCTCCCCACAACCTCCAATATTCTAGAGAAATCAATCCAAGTCTGTTCCACCTTTCTCTCCAGCTAGTACCATTTAATCCAGGCATTATTCTGGTAAAACTCCTCTGCATCCAATCCAAAACCTCACATCTTTCCTCTAATGGGATGACCAGAACTAAACATGATACTCCAAATGGTGCCTAAAGAAAATTCTACAAAATACAAAATAAAAACTTTGGTCCACATTTGATAATAATCGATCTAAGTCGACAATGACTTTCTGATTCTTATATTCAATGGCTCGACATGAAAACAAGCACACCATTTGCCTTCTTTACCACGCTATAGAATTATGGATTGGACCCCAAGATCCCTCTGTACATCAATGCTCTTAAGGATCATGTCATGAACTGTATATTTTCCCCTTACATGTGTCCTCCCTGTAGATGGTTTATGCATGCAACCTATAATGTAGCTACCTCAATACCACTAACCATGCCCAGCCATATCAGTATAACTGTGATATCCTCCCCTTGTTCCTTCCTGTTTGTTCCAGTACGCCTGAAGACTAGATGCAGTCAGTACTGGGACGTGTGTAACATGTGCCTTAATTAAAGACTCAGTAAAGGTTACAGTGTGTCAGACTCCACTCCTTTACATGGTGTCAGCAAGTTAAACGCGCGCCTCCTGTTTATCGGGTTTTATTTGTCCCTAGTCCAACTAGTGTTTAATTCCCTATTCATCATGGCATTCTCATGCCGAAAGCCCTCTCCCCTTGTCTTTGACGCTGACATTGCGGAACGCTGGGCTATTTTCGTGATGGACTACAACCACTTCATCAACATCGTGCACCGAAATGACCCTGATGCAGTCAAAGCCTCGCTCCTGCTGAACCTTGCCGGTCCCGATGCTATGAAACGAGCTCAGGCTTTCAACTATAATCCAGCGGTCCTGGATGACAACGACCAGGTCGTCGAGCCGGCGGAATCTGCAAATGACCCGGTATGTCTCTTACGCAAGTTTGCAGAGATTTGTGACTTGCCCTCCAACCGCATATTGGAGCGGGCTAGATTTTTCACACGGAAACAGCAGCCTGATGAGCCTGTTGAATGTTTTATCGCCGACCTGCGCTACCTTGCTCAGCGGTGCCGTTTTGAGACCATGCGTGATCAGCTCACCAGATATATCCATGCTAGATCAGAAGCTACGTGCAGATCTGCTGCAAAGACCAGACCTCACCCTGACTCAGGCAATACATGCATGCTGCATAGCTGAAGTAGTTGCCCCACCACATGGGGCATCCCGGAGCCGATGCCGCTGTCACACATGCCCAAGAACAATACTATTGGCCCGGCATGGCAAAGTACATTAAGGTCCGAGTAGCCTCCTGTCCTGATTGTAACACTCTTGCCCCACATCAGCAGCGCCAGCCACTTCTGCAGCAGCCCGCCCCTGCTATGCCCTGGTCATCGCTGACTGCCGACATATTCGAATGGCGTGGAAAGCAATACCTAGTGTTGGTCGACTCCTACTCGAACTGGTTCGAGGTGGACCTTCTCCCTGCTATCACCTCTGAAATGGCCATCAGTAAGCTGCGCCGACACTTCGCCACTTTTGGGTCCCCGGTCCGCTTGCAGACCGACAACGGCCGTCAATTCATCAGTGCAGAATTTAAAGCTTTCGCTGTGAAGTGGAACTTCACTCACTACACCAGCAGCCCTGAATACCCGCAGAGCAATGGCCTGGCTGAACGTGCTGTCCGCAGTGCCAAGAATTTGCTCGAGCAGTCTCGTCTCTCCAATGGTGACTTCTACCAGGGTCTGTTAAACCTTCGTAACATTTCCAGGGACAATACCATGCGATCCCCTGCCCAACGTCTGATGTCCCGCGTTCTTCGCCCACCGATGCCGATCGCCCAGCAATCCCTAGTGCCCAAGGTCCTCCAGCCTGCTGCCGTCCAGCAACGGATTGCTCAAAGGCATGAATTACAGCGCCGCTCTCACGACAAATCTTGCCGCCCTCTCTCCCCACTACTGCCTGGCCAGGTTGTCCGCATGCAGACAGCCACCGGATTCTCCCGACTCGCAACCGTGGTTGGGGTGGACAATTCACCGAGATCCTACTTGGTGGACTTTGAAGGATCTATCTACCGCCGTAGTCGCCAGCACTTGTTGGCTGTCAACGAGCCTCAGCCTCCTCCTGCGGCCCCATATGCTCCTCCTCTGCGTTTCGAGCCTCCCACTACTAACTACCCCTCAGCTCCCTGCATGCCCCGGTCAGTCCGTTTGCCGCATTCTCCTCCCTCTGCCCTTCCGGGGTTCTCCTCCCCTGCCCGCTCTCCTTCTCCTCCTTCTCCCCCGTCTCCTTCCCCAGGCTCGCCTGTGCCGGTCGGGTCTCCTTCCGCATTCCCAGCTGGTTCTCCCCCGGCTTTCTCCTTCCCGGCTGATATTGCGCCTCCTCCTCTTCTTTCGGGTGGGGAGGGTGAGGGTGCCATGCTCACTCGCTCGGGTCGGGTTGTCAAACCTCCTGTCCATTACGGTGATTTTGTTCTTACCCTTCTTCATGGTGGCGACCATGGTGGAGACCCACTCGGTGGGATCGCTGACAGCTGCAAGCACTCCCATGTCAACCATGTCAACTAAGTGCACCACCTCAACCTTGCTTAGAATAAATTCCATCTGCCGTTTCTCCATCCATTCCGGTAGCTGATCTGAATCCCAATGTATACTTTGAGAGCTGTATACATACATACACACACACACACACATACATGTATAGTGGAGTATTGCAGGGATCTGTGCTGAGACCTCTGTTGATTGTGATATATACTGTATATATATCAACAGAGGTCACAGCACAGATCCCTGCAGAATTCCACTGGTCACAGAACTCCAGCCCCAATAGTGTCTTTCCACCACACAGAGGTGTTTCAGTAAACCATTTCTGAATCCATACGACCATGTCACTGTGAATTTTAATCTAGTAGATATCGTACATGGGCAACTTTATCAAACGCCTTAATAAAATCCATGTAGATAACATCCGCCACCCTAATTTTGCCAATTACCTTTGTCACCTCCTCACAAAACTCAAGTTAGTAATACATGTTTTGCTGCATACATAGCATTGCTGACTGTCTCTAATTAACACATTTTCTTCCAAATGGGAGTAATCCTGGACTCCTCTACAGTAGCTCCCACTGACATGAGGCTCACCGGCTTATAGTTCATTGGATTCTCTCTAATCCACTTATTTAATAAAGGAACAATATTAGCTACTCTTCAGTCCTCTGGGACCTTGTCAGTGGCCACTGAAGATGCAGATATCTTTATCAAGGCTCTCACAATCTCCTCTCTTGCCTCTCTCATATACCTGAAATAAATCCCATCAGGTCCTTGGGATATATCCACCTTAATGCTTCTTAAGAGCCCAAACGCCTCCTCCTTCTTAATCCTAAATTGCACTTGCATATTATTATTCTCATATTATCATTATACAAGAACTGTGTAAGAAGAGATCAGTGAGGGGGTTCATATATTCATGGGACGGGGCAATGCTGGATTCATGGGAGGATTACGTATAGTTCATAATGTTTGTAGTCTGGGGGTGTTGAGTGGCCACCATTGTGAGGAGTTTGAGTGAGGGGGTTGTCAGCAGACTGATGGGGGATCAAGTGAGGAAACTTGTGTAAGAAGGTCAAGAGCAACAGCATCTGTCATAATGATCTGAAGGTAAAGTAGCAATTCATATACTCAAGTGTTATAATCAGAAGGCTGTGAGCGGTTTTTATGTATCACTACTGCATTAGAGAATTCTTCTAGTCTTTGTATTCACAAATAGATGATGTCATCAAGTTTAATTTCAGTGAGGAACTAGCAGTATTTGATTGTATTCATGTGCCTTTAGAGGCTATTAATTTAGTTTAGTTTAGAGATACAACTCGGGAACAGGCCCTTCGGCCCACCAAATCTGCACCGACCAGCCATTTCCATTACACTAGCACACACTGCACAATAGCAACAATTTACAATTTTCACCAAAGCCAATTAACCCACAAACCTGTATGTCTTTGGAGTGAGGGAGCACCCGGGGAAAATCCACGCGATCACGGAGATAACGTACATAGTCAGTACAGACCGCATCCGCAGACAGGATCAAATCCTGGCCTCAGGCGTTGTACGGCAGCAACTCTACCTATGACGTTGTATGGCAGCAATACTCTATGACTAAGAAGTAGCTCACAAGAGGAATATTTGTGCTCAGTGCCCACAGCCTCATCTTCCAGCTGAGCAAAAGAAGAGAACACTAGCCATACAGGGGTACATGGAGAAATAATTTTCACAGACTACCTACAGAATAGGATTTCCCAATGTAAATCAATTTATCTTTTTACACTAATATAGTTCATCAATTACCAACCACATTTTGGAATGTTGGCATCATTGGCATGGCCAACACATCCCTATTTTCTCTTGAAATGGAGATGTTCTAGAATTGCTTTTTGGTCAAGTTACATCTGTTTTTGTGTTGGATAGGGCTTTTCATATGAGCTAACAATGTTATCACCACTGAGGCATCCATCTGAATGAACGCCTCTTCAACCAAATGTTGGGAAAAGCACTTCAAGTCAATAGTATCACACAATATATACTTTGAAACATGTTTGAGTTGGCTGCGGTCCCTTCTTAAGCAATGCAGTCAAGATTCAGATGTTGCTTTAAATCATTATAAAACATTAACTGGCACAGTATGTTCTTTGTTCCCTTGAAACTGTTCCATGAGTCAAGAGTCAAGAAGCTGCTCATGAACCTGGATATTACATTTTTCAGGCTCCTATACCTTCTTCCCAATGGCAGCAGTGAAATGAGAGTGTGGTTAGGGAGGTGTGGGTCACACCATAAATCATGTCGCAAGTCCTTTGTTCCAGTTTATGTTTGCAAGAACAGGAATGGGCATTATGCAAATAGTGACTTAATATGGAACATATATTATGCCAGTAAATTGTCACTCAGTTTAATTTTGGTTCAATTTCATATCTGATATGATTTCACCCACAAATGAACTTCATATTGTGCATTTCCAAATGACATCGGCATTGAACAGCACAGTGCCCAAAAAGCGAGTATTGGACAATCCAATTTCTAGAATATTTTTAATATGTTGATAAAAATGAACCGATGGAATCACTACCAACTTGTGACATTTGAACTGCTATTTGGAGAGTTAAAATTGCAGGTGTGAATGAGATAGATGACGTTCTCCGCATTTAATGAAAAGTTAGCTTTAAACTTTTTATTCCTTTGCCTTCAGAGTTACTCAGTGGTATGTGGGGAGGGATGTACAGCAACAGCATGATACTTCAATATGTTTCATACCCAATGTGGAGCCATTTAAAATATGCCGCACTGTCACATTTGTTCCATTTATCCATACGTGCTCTGACAAGCTAATGTCACTGCAAAGCGATATGAGCCCCCAGATGAACCATTTCTGGCCACCAATGCGCCAAATAAAATACATCTGATTCAAAACAAGCTGCTTGCTAGTTTCAGGGGAAGCCTTGGAGAAAAAGTACAAGCTTAAAAGAACAAACTAACACAAAAACACAGGGGCACCAACAAGGTTTAAAATAAGCCGTCAAATTGGGACAGTCTGTCAAGCTGAATGCTATAGGTTTATTTAAACAAGATCCTGGTGATATGATCAACAAGTTTTTCATGTCTCTTGGTGTGGCTGTTTCTAAGTACCACAAATCTATGTTCCATTAATATTAGGGTCAATATTTCTTTGTCACAATATTTGTTTGGTAGTTTGCTGGGAGGCCTACAGAAAGAAACGTCTTAAAGAACACAAAACCTGCAGACAATCTTCTGAATGTAGTTTATGTGCCCTGGTTGATGGTGGTTTCCAAAATTGACTCGGAATGTAATAGGTTTCAGTCCCAATCCAGAGGCATGAGCACAATAGTCAAAGTGGGGAATGCTAGACTGTTAGAGGTGCTATATTTCAGTTAAGTGCTCTAACTGCTTTCTCAAATGACATTAAAGATCTATCTGTATTGTTTTGAAATAGATTAGAATTCTCTGTGGAATACTTTCATTTTTGTTTCCTTCATACCAACATTCAATAACTAGATTCTGCTTCTCATTGCATATCTGATTTTTTGGGAGCTTACTGCTTGCTGTGAAACTTGCACATTGCAATAAAAACTGTGATTCAAATGTTCCTCTTTGATTATGTGACATCCTGAAAGGACCAAGAAGGCTGATATATACATGTACGTTATCCTGCTTTCGATATGTTGGGACTTGCCAAACCCATGACTGGATCCAATAAGGATAACTCTAACATCTTAGTTACATTTCTGAAGTGAAAGAGGATTCTAAAAGAAAGACTATCCTCTTAAGAAAATCTGCATAGATAATCTGCATTTGTCTTCAGAGGCGAGGGTGGATGACACAAATATTGACATTAAAATAGTGAAAATGATAAATGTTAAATCAATACATTATGTATTCCGATATCTTAAAAATAGAAAAAACTGAACATCACAAAATTATTATGGGAAGAAAGATATAGTGTGCATCTGACTATTATTTTCCACTTTGGCTAGAGGTGTAGTGCTGATGACTGAAGGGTTATGGATGTGGATCTTTTGTTTTAAAAGAGAGGAAGGGGCAGGCTAAATCCAAAACTGCCTGAACGTGTCAACACAAGTAGATAGAGTGGTAGAGAACACATATAATAAATGCCTTCATTGGTCAGAGGGTTGAGTATAAGAAACAGGAAATCATGATGCAGTTTTAAAGGCCTTTGAATAGGCCAATGGAGTATTACATTCAGTTCTGGTCACCCAAAAACAGGAAGAATATACAAGTTTGAAAAGGATGCACAGGAGGTTTATGAGTAATTTGTCTGGATCAGTGGGTATTAGCTACATGGAGAGGTTGGGCAGACTTGGATTATTTTATCTGGAATGACAGAGGTTGAATGAAAACCTGATGGAAGTATATATAATTATGAGAGGCATAGATAGGATGTAACAAGGCAATATAGCCTCACATCCCAATCTCATAAATAGAGCAAAATCTTACTTCTGCATGAGTACCTAACGGCCATGTTGTTGGATTCCACAGTCCCCACCTAGAAGTGTTGGGACTGAGATTGAAAATGACAGATATTGTGGAACAAATGTTTAATCTATGGTCAACTTTTATGAACAATTTTCTCAAGTATTTATTGCACTGGGTGGGTTCTCCGAGATTGTATACCAATATTGGTAGAATATTCAAATAGCAAAAAAAAAACACCACATTGCATATATATCCCAGTGCAAACTGTAAACTTCTTTTGAGTAATTTAACTTGAGGTGGGGCATTGCAGAGAGTGTAAAATAAAACATGCACATAGATCAAAGTTACCAAATTGTACTTTCAAATGAGCAAATAATTGTGATTGTTGCATGTTAGATGAGTTAATTTGGAATGGAATTGAAATAGAAATAGAAATAGAAGTGGAAATGGAAATTACAATGGAATGGGATGGAATGGGATGGGAGGGATGGAATGAAATGGGATGGGCTGGGATAGGATGGGATGGGATGGAATTGTATGCGATGGGATGGGATGGAATGAAATGGAATGGAATGGAAGGGATTGCATGGAATGGAATGGAATGGAATGGAATGGGATGGGAGGGATGGGATGCAATGCGATGGATAAGATGTGATGGAATGGAATGGAAAGGAAAGGAAAGATACAGCATAGAAACAGGCAGTTCGACCCATCAAGTTCACACTGACCATTGATTGCCAATTCAAACTAGTTCTATGTTATTCCACTTTCGCGTATCCACTCCCTACATACTAGCCTCAATTTATAGAAACCAATTAACCTACAAAGTCACATGTCTTTGGGATGTGGAAGAAACAACATGATGCAGAGGACAAAAAATTCCGAATAGGTAACAATTTAAAAAAAATGGTTTCATTGTTCTTCCATTCCTACATATGCATCAAAAAATATATATTTTGTAACCTGGCTTACCTTCAGGCCTCGGTGTTGTGGGAGGAAAGCCACACAGTCACAGGGAGAATGCACAAACTCCACACAGACAACATTCAAGAACAGGATCAAACCAGTGACTCTAATGCTGTGAGGCAGCTGCTCTACCAACTGTGCCACGGTTCTGTCTTTGGTCAATCTGTATGTTATGTTCGCTAATTCTAGAACAAGTGGTTTCTCTTAAAATGTAGCCCTGTTTTCAAGACTTCATATTGAGACTTCATACAAGCTACAGTATAGTATTAGTTGGTCACCCTAGGGCAATTTTATAAATGTTGGGGTCTTTTTGTATGTCCAGCTCTTATCTTTGCAGTCGTTGTGCACTGGTCATTAAAGCACAGTTTATTTCATATAAACATTTGTTCGAATTAATTGAGCACATGATTAGCCTGCCATTTTTTGTGCCATATTTATTTCGCATTTGTCTCTGTTGTTTATGGAATTTGTACCTTAACTGTCATATTTGCCAATATTTTCATTACTGAATGGTTTTCAACATGTCTCTTCAATGTGACAGCACATTTTCCATATCAAGGTCAAAGATCTTATTTGATACAAAATTTGCAGATATAAAGAACAAAACATCCAAATAGGTAATATGTTAAAAAATAATTATAAACCTGCTTTGTTGCTTATCCAAACCTATGTCCACATGAAAATATATATGTTTTTTAACCTTTGTTCAAGGCCCAGCTCCAGGCCAGGACCCTCCACATGGTTGGCTGCAACAACACCATGTGGTCTGACTCCCTTGTGTCCCACTGCTCTCCCCATCCAACAGGCAACCTCTAACTCCAAGGCTCAAGCTTCAACCCACATTATTTCACTCTATGTGGGTTCAGGCCTTATTTCTATGGTGAGGAATCTTCACCTCTCAGTGACGACCCTTTCCCCCATCTACATAATTCCTTCTCCACTTGGACATCCTCTGCTGGCTTTCTACCCTTTCTGGACTTTGTTTATTTCTAACTGCTGGCACAAGATAAACCGTCTTGACTTCTCCCCTACCTTTACACACTCCCATCTCATCCCCTCTGAACACACAACCCTCCGCGACAATCCCAACATTGTTATTAAACCCGTTGACAAAGGAGGTGCCATGGTAGTCTGGAGGGCTGAAGCCAGGCAGCAGCTCTCAGACACCTCCTCATACTAGCCATTGACCATGACCCCACAGATAAAAAAACAGGTCATCATATCCCAGACTGTTTCTCAAATCATCACCTCTGACTATCTGCCCTCCACAGCCACTAACCTTATTGTTCCCCAGTCCCACACTACCCACTTCTACCTCCTCCCCACAAACAGGACTGCTCTAGCAAACCCATTGTTTCTGTCTGATCCTACTCCATTAAACTCATTGCCACATCCTTCATTCCATCTAATGCCTCCTTGTCCAGTCCCTTCCAACCTATATGCAAGGCACCTGACACCGCCTCTTCATTAACTTTCAATTTCTAGGCCCCAATTGCCTCATCATTACGAATGAAGCCCTACCAATGAGGTCTCAATGGCTTCCGTTCCTTCCTCAAACAATGACTTGATCAATTTCCCTCAACTAACACTCTCCTCTGCCCAGCGGCTTCCCCTCAACCTCAACAACTTCTCGTTTGAATCCTCTTACTTCATCCAAGTTATAGGTGTAGCCATGGACACTCACATGCGCTCCAGCTATGCCTGCCTTTTTAATGGTTACGGTGAACAGTCCTTGTTCCAGTGTACACTGGAAACATTCCCCAACTCTTTCGCCACTGCATTGATTATTACATTGGGGCTGCCTGCTGCACGCATGCAAAATTTGTTGATTTGTCACCTGGACTATCTCCGACACCTCTCTCCCCTTTCTTGATCTGTCTGTCTCCATCACAGGGGGCAGACTATCAACTGATGTCCTCTACAAACCTGGCGAAACTACAACTACAGCGTGAAACTATGTCCAAAGAGTGAATTTAAAAATCCCTTTCATTTTGAAGACATTTTTTCCCTTTCTATCATTTTCTCTTTCTTTCTTTCTCCAGTTATAATTTTTGTCTTCTGCTGTAACCTTTCCTTTTGTGGGTTCAGGTTAATTTTATTTAGTAACATTCCTGTAAAGCACATTAGGATTATACCAAAGATAACTCACAATGTCTTGACCAGAGCCGGCCTTAAGCCAATTGGACCAATTACTCCCAATTGGGCCCCGCACCTAAGGGGGCCCCGTGCTAGAGTAATCTACTCTCGGCTTGGGTAGATCTACCCCAGGTGGAGGGGGGAGAGAGGGGTGGAGAGAGAGAGTAGAGGGGTGGAGGGGGAAGAAAGGGGTAGACGGGGAGGGGGTGTGAGGGGGAATGGAAGTGGAGAGGAGGAGGTGGGTCATTCCCTCACGGTCCCGGGGCAGCACTCCCACTCCTCCAGTCGCCGTGCTTCACGCACACAGCCCCGGCTCCACCCCTCTCTCTCCCCGGGAAGATGAGGTAAACAATACAGGGAGGGCCGGGCCAGGGGTTGGAGCAACGTTTACAAACGGCATCTGCTCCCGCCACCGGTCCTCTCCCTCCCTTCTCTCCTTCCCTTCCCTCCCTCCCTTCCCTTCTTCCCTCCCTCCCTCCCTTCTCTCCTTCCCTCCCTCCTTCCTCTCTCTCCTTTCCCTTCTGTCCTTCCCACCCTGCTTTCTTTCTCACCTTCCCTCCCTTCTTTCTCTACAAAGGGTAGGATGGGGCTGAAGCCCAAAGGGTAGGATGGGGCTGAAGCCCAAAATGTAATGCCTGGACTGTTTATTTTGCCAATGGTTATTGGTTTTCCAGGATCTAGTTAATTAAATTACTTTTTTTTTCATTTCACAGTCACTAAAACAAGTGGTATTGTAACTATATACTTTTCAGAGGTGATCTACACATTTTGTTTGCTACTTGTATGCTTACATGTATGCAATTTTATATTAAAATGTAGCTTAGATCTGTTTGGTCCATTAACTCGCATGCACTTTTTAAGTGCACATTTTGATTACTTTCCATTCTACCATAGAGATATAAAGTCTATAATAGATTTTATTTATATTTCTATGATTCTACAGACCTTGGCTGGGAACCTGGGGCTCACCAAAATTGTTCCCAATTGGGCCCCGCACCTCCTAAGGCCGGCCCTGGTCTTGACTTAGGCAGAAACAGGCTGATGCCCCATGGGAATGGTGAATACCGAACTCCCACTTCAGTACCATCAAACCTAGATGACTGGAGAAATACTTTTTGAGTGTATTGGTAAGATAAGGCAGGAACGGGGTACTGATCGGGAATGATCAGCCATGATCACATTGAATCTCGGTGATGGCACGAAGGGCCGAATGGCCTACTCCTGCACCTAGTGTCTATTGTCTATTGTCTATAATTTAAAATGTTAAACGTGCCATGTCAGTAGCCTAAAAGTGAGTGTGTGTCTCTTTTTGTAATGGAGTTTAGAGAAACTGAAAGGGGCCCCATTAAGTCTGCCCTCTCACAGCTCCAGACCTGTGTTCTTCCTTTTTGGTACATAGCTAGCCTGAATCCTAATTTGCATTGGTTCGGTTTTGCAGACAGAACAGGGAATTAAAGCCTGGCACCCAAAATTGATGTGGTCACCTCCCAGCACTGAGTGAGTAGTTGAATGAATCATTCTGCCACCTCACTGCCCAAAAGCTAGATGAGAATTTTGCACATAGAATGGAGCATTTTTGGATGAGTCAAAAAGAGTTAAACTACCAATTCTACTTCAAGTTTTGTTGTAGCTTAATTTCTGACCAGTTTTCCTTTTTTTGTAGGCACCTTACTCTCTGGTTTTCTCATCACATACTCAACATCATCAATCTTTGGTCACTTGTTAATTCTAAAATGTTTTATTCATTTACAGCCTCTTCAATACCTTTTTGTTTCATGTGTGGATTTAGCTTTAGACCTGGGAAGAAACTAATTAACATCAGGAGAAAGAAAGAGTACACGATAAATCTCAGGAGCATAACAATTATCACAAGCATTATGAATAATCACTTATTTCTAACTTGGCTGAATTACATGCCAGCAATACCCTGGAACTGTCTGAAACAGAAACTCACCATTATCTGACGACAGGTTTGAGTAAGTGGAGCCTGATATCAGTTATTCAGCACAGCAGATTGCTTAACAAGTTGTTGTTACCTGCGGTGATAATATAAAATTCTGAAAGAAATTGATATTGTATTGGCATAGTTGCCTTTAAGCCCATCACTGATAGCTCACATTAAGCCATTTATACACCCTAAACTCAGAGATAGGTAGACCTGTGGCACCGTCCAGAGTAACACTGAACTCCGAATATATCAGTCCAACTTGTTTTTCTAGGTAGAAGCCACAGTATGGTATTAGGCTACAGATCTGTATGTTCTTTTCCACTGACTGCAAACTTGACACATGTTATACAAGCCTATTAAGAAGAATCCAAATTATATGACAGTTAAGTCTCCTGGCAATATGGAGCACAGGTAAAATGACCTGACACATGCCCTTTTCCTGCGCTGTGATTTACTTGAGATATTTTAAGGCACATCACACACTCAAAACATACATTTTCCCTTGTAAATCTCAAAAAACCTGTAAAATCTATAATCATAGGGGAAAATAATCCATGGTATTTTTTTAAAAAATGGTAAATCACTGTAAATTAACTATGACTTGTTAGCGAATGATGGACGTTGTAATCGTTTGCAATTACGATGAGACAACAATAAGATTTTAGCAATGCTGAGTCAGAAAGAGATTCAAGAGAAAGTTATGTTCAGTATATTGATTATTCATTCAATCTTATGTCTTTCTTTTAGATTTAACAAGTAATTCACGTAACATATTGTCATTGTTGTCTGATTTTTTTTCTTTTCTATTGCCTTATATTTAATGTCTGGTCAGGCAGGCCAGCTTTCTGAATGTCATATCAAAAAAAAAAGATATTTCTGAGCTACAATAATTTAGGTTTGCAAATTAAGTATTATGCTTGAAAAGAATTGGTTGTAATATTTTTGAGTTATGCTCCTGTTACGTGATTATTTGGTTAGGTTTAGGTTTAGCATCTGTCAAATGTTGTAGTATCTGCCAAGATGGAATGGTTGGATTTACATTAATTAGAATCATTAACCTCACTATTCTCTCAACAGAGACTCTCTACAAACTGTTGAGAATTAAGGGGCTGTCCCACTGCGGCGACTTAATTGGCAAGTTTAGAAGAGTGTAGGAGTGTTTGAAAAAGTGTCATGTTGAAGATCTCCTTCGACTATGTGGAAGACCTCCTTCGACCTCCTTCGACTATGTTGAAGACTAGCTTCGACTAGCTTCGACTAGCTTCGGGAAAATTGGACACCGAATAGTCGAGAATGAAGACAGCCTCCTTTGATCTCCAATCTCCCTTCGACTATTATAATGCGTCAAGTCAAACACACGTCAAGATACAACACATGTTTATTAAATCTACATACAGCAAGGATCTGCAGTCATCACATCTCCGAGCTGCTATTCATTTCCAACTAGCGTAAGCAGGCTCTTGATAATATGAAGTACATAGTAGGCAGTCACTGCTAACAAACACTATAATTGGTGAGTATGAAAAGCCAATCTACATCCTTCCTTCTAGAAACAAAACAAGCATCGGTGGCTAAGCAATATAGGATGGATATTAATAATACAATTGCAGAATTACACAAAATCGCCATATCTAACGGGTGGCCTGCAAACCCTTCTGGCCCGTGTGCGGTACGAGTTCGCCCCACCTCCTTTCAATGGAGAAGAAACCGGGGAAGGAAATGGGGAAATGACTGGCGGACCGACAGGCAGGGAGGGTGACGAGATAGGCGAGCTAGATGCCAAACGCCGTGGGGAGACCACAGAGGGAAACAATAGGCGGCAGCGGGGACAAGGGACCGACTGTGGGAGGGTATACGAAATGCAAGGCATCAGGATACGGAGTCGCAGGACGCTGTTCCTTCACTGGAAGGATATGTTGACGGTTGCGTTTGTAGATGGTTCCGTCCGCTTCGAACAGATAGGAGCGTAGCTCTTTGGCAGGGCCGTAGATGTGTCCCAGACGTGCATAGCCCTTGTTTGTCTGGAGACGGACCACTTGTCCACAAGCGAGAGGTGGCTTGCAGACCACCCATTAGATATGGCTTGCTGGACTTGTCAAAGAAGCGTTTCTGCGTGTCACATTTGGATTGTAGTTGCTTCTGAACCACAGTCGGAGAACGAACTTGTGGCTGCAGAAGCTGGTGGGACACAGGCAGAGGAGCACGGGTTTGGCGAGACATCAGTCGTTGGGCTGGGGAACCCAGTATGGGATCCCGCGCAATGTTTCTTAGGTTGAACAAGTCCAGGTATACGACTGATTTGGCAAGGTATTACCGCTTCATGAGTTGTTTTGCACTCCGGACCGTGCGTTCTGCGAGTCCGTTGGATTGTGGGAATTCGGGGCTGATGGTAATATGTTGAAAGTCCCATCATTGTGCAAAGTTTTTAAAAGCTTGGCTAGTGAACTTTCTGCCGTTGTCGGACTAGATACGTGCAGCGGAGCCGTGCACGGAGAGGTGGCGCTGCAACTTTTCGATTTCTGTTTCCGAAGCAGTGGTTTGAAGTAAGTCGAACCATTCAAAAATGTCAGTGGCTAACGTGGACCAAGGGAGAGAGGGTACTGGGTGCGGCAGTAGAGGCTGCTTTTGCTGATGTGGCATCAGACATTTGCAGACGGCGCAAACTTTGTTTTATTCTCGTATGTATTTGGTCATTCCAGGTCATTGTAGACAATGTTGAAATCAAATCGCTGTACTTGCATCATCATTCGCAGCGTGAATGGGTTTGTTCAGGATGGTGACCATGGTGGTCAGTCTCGATAGTCACAGACTTTCCAAAGATAAAGTCTTTAAATTTACAGTAGTGCAGGTGAAAACCACTGCGAGCAGTTCCTTTTCGAACTGGGGGTAACGTTGTTCAGTGTCAGTCAGCATACGGGAGGCATAAAAAATGAGCTTGAAGTTGCCATCGGTAGTGGTCTTTAGGCACGCTGCGCCTAGCCCGTAGCCGAGTACTTTTTTTAGATTGGCGTCATGTTTAGCCAGATCGCATCCGTAGACGAGAATATCATCAACAATGATAGCGCATGGGTACTCTGCAAACAATTGTTCCATAGTGTGCTGGAAAACTTAGTTTGCGGAGTTGATGCCAAAGCGCATTCTCAGAAATCTTTATCGGCCAAAGGGGGTGCCGAACATAGTGAGATTGGACGAGTCTGGGTCCAGTGGAATCTGCCAAAACAAGTTTTTGACATCCAAGACCGAGAATACTGCTGCGTTGCCTATCTGGGCAGCAACTTCTTCTGTCGTTCGCATTGGGTAATGCGGGCATTTAATGGCAGAGTTAAACTGGGGTTGATGCAGATACGGATCTCCTCGTTTTTCTTTGTTGCAACCACCATGGTGGAAACCCAGTCAGACGGGTCAGTAAATTCAGCAATCACACCCATGGAAACCATGCGCTTGAGTTCAGTGTGTATTTGGTCGCGCATGGCATGCGGAACACGATGTGGCGCTCTGACCACAGGAGTAACTTTGGGATCAACAGCAATGCGGTATTTGATAGGCAATTTGCCAAGCTCGTCGTTAAACAGTTATTTGTATTGAGAGAGTAGCTGTTATGTGGGCCCGTCAGCGAGACAGAATTTGTGGACCGCGCGGCCACAATAAACCAGGCCTAGATCGTGGCATGCATTGATAATGAGTAAAGTTTCTGAATCTCCCTTAACAATATAAAACTGTAAGGTATGGGTCTGTTTGTCGATGGTGCGCTTTAAATCAGTTTGTCCAAGTGGGTGCAGTACTTCTCCCCCATAAGCCCAAAGCGTTGTGGAGACCTTGTCAATATGTTCAGCATAACGGATTTTTAAAAATTCTCTTAATGATATGACATTGCATTTGGCGCCAGTATCTGTATTCGTGATCAAAGGCCTGTTATTCACAAACATGGTTACCTAAGGGTCAAGTTGCTTGTTAGACAAAGGGAGGAGTGTGTGGATGGCAGAACTGGTATCTGTACTCTCTGAGAGCGGTGCGGGGGATTGCGAGTCAGGCTCTTGGAAGATGTTATCAGTGTTGAAGCAGGTGCAGGCTCATCCTTGAAGCTGCAGGAGTCACCCGGGAATGGCAGCACCGAGCTAAGTGGTTTAATATTTTGCAGAAATTACAGGTTTTCCCATAGGGAGCCAAGAATTGACGACCCATAGCATGGAAATAGTTGCAATTTTGACAATGAGCTGCAGACCCAGCGCGGGGGTTGCGAGGGGGAGGTCTGTAAGATTAACACTGCTGCGAACGTTGACTGGAGAGCACAGGGTCAGTATGGCTAGACGTTATCTCAGAAATACGACAGGCATGTTCTGCTTGGTGATGGGTTAAATCAGTGTTTCAAAGAAACTCACCTCATAGTTTTCTGTCAAGCATGCCACCCACAAGTTTATCCCGGGTGAGATCATCCCGTAAAACCCAAAATGACAGCGTGCGGCCATGAGCTTCATTCGCTGATAAAGTGTTCAACTGGTTCGTCGATCTGCTGTAAGCGAGCATAGAACTTGGTCCTTTCAATAATGTAATTAGAGGGCAGGTCACACAACTCTCTGAACTTTCTGATCAAAACCACAGGGTCGTCGATTGTTTCAGCAGGCACTCTGACCTGACCGTCATCTTCCAAAACAACAGGAGCATGATTCATTGCTTCAGGTCCCACCAAATGAAGCTGTTCAGAGGCACACACCTCAGGGGGGGGGGGGGGGGGGGGGGGGGGGGGGTGTTATTTTGATGAACGATGCGAGCAAAATGAGTGTAGTCACGCTTAAAAAGACGCCAGCTTTCAGCAATATCAGAATCAAAGATCAGAGCCGTTGGACGGCGACACGAGTTTGCCATGATTAAGATATAAAACACATAAAATAATCAGAAGAAAATAAAACCCGATAAACATCAGCGGAGTGGGCAAGATTCACTCTTTGACAGCATGTAATGAGTCAAGTCAACACACATCAAGATACAACACATATTTATTAAATCTACCTACAGCAAGGATCTGCAGTCATCACATCTCTTAGCTGCTATTCATATCTAACAACGTAAGCAGGCTCTTGATAATATGAAGTACATAATAGGCGTACTCATTAATCTTATATCTAACTACTAACAAACACTATAATTGGCTAGTATGAAAAGCCAATCTACAACTATGTTGAAGACTATCTACGACTACCTTCGACTACCTTCGACTACCTTCGATTACCTTCGACTACCCTCGAATACCTACGAATAACATGCCGACCTACTACGACCTACCTCGACTAGAAGTACAAGTTTAAAAAAAATTGTTTTTTTTCCATGGCGACCTTTTTTTACTCACGGCCATTTTTCAGCATGTTGAAAAATATGCCGCGACCTAGCTGAGGCCTCGAGTACGCGGGGACTACTCTCGAGCATGAAGGAGAGTTACAAAGACCTCATAGGACCTCGTGTCGACCATGCTGCGAGTATGAGTTGAGGGCAAACTCTTCTGAACTCGTGGATTGGGTCGCCGCAGTGGGACAGCCCCTTTATCAGCATATTCTGGTTTAATTTCAGACTACCTGTATCTTCAGTATGTTAATGTTTTATATACAAATAATTTGATAATCATTTTGAAATAGCATGAGAACAAAATTCATGTTTTGGTCACTATTTGACAATTCAGTTGATTAAAATGATGCTTCAATCTCAAAAAGTTAAATTTAATTGCATGATGAAATCAATTAGCACTTGGTAAGTATTGCCACAAACATGTAACATTTCCAGATGCAACCCTCACCCTAAGTTACTTAGTAGACTGAATTTTGTTTTTCAATTGAGAGTTATGACTGTTATTAATATCAATTATCAATATCACTGCGTGGCTGTATTCAGATGTGAACAGCTTTAACAGTATGGAAAAGATAGCATAGGAATGTTTATAGCAATAGAAGTATAACATTGGGATTATATAGAAGCTTCAATATAACCTGCAACCTTATTTATAACAACTAATAATTTATTGCATTTTTATTTATTGCATTTACAGCTGCAGCAAGTAAAATTTTAATTGCTCCAGTTCATATCCTTTGCATTTGACAACGAAAGACACTTGATCAACTGATCTTAATCTTGATCATTCGCACAATCATAAGCAACATCCCTTCTCACCCAAAACATACAGACAAAGACAGACACACACACCCATGCACACACACATGCACATGCACAAGCACACACACACAGACCCACACAGCTTCCTGATCCATTCCTTGACATAACAAATTGTAATAGATTCCAATTTCTCTCTATTGCACATTTACCATGTTGATACTCTCCTCAAAATCAATGCACAGCACAACTAAATCACTCTATTTTCCCTGAACACCCCTCAATCCTCTCTATACCCTACAATCCGCTAATCGGGTCACTTTGGCAGCAAACTCCTGGCTTCCTACTCATGCACCACAATAGCACAGAGCTATAGTGACTCGAATATAATTCTGACCTCCAATGATGTCTGGGTGGAGAACATGTGGGGTTCCTCCAATTGTTCCGGTTTTCTCACACATCCCAAAGATGTGCAGGTTGGTCAGTTAATTGTAAATTAGTCCAACAAGTAGCTAATATTCGAATATGGGGGGAGTTAAGGGGAACGTGGGGAGAATAGAAAATAATATTGTGTAGAAATAGAGGAAAATGGATTTGACCAAGTGGGCCAAAGGGCTGTTTGCATGCTGTGTAATTCTTTGACTATCTCGTTAGTTTATTGAGCAAAAAAAGTGAAGATCAGTACTATTTGAACCCATGACCAACATCAAGTATTATTACTGCATTTGTGAACTAAAATGAGCAAGTAGGACATCTGTTGTGCTCCATAGGCTCTCAATTATTATTGGCATGTCATATTTCAAATGTGCTTTGAGGCAGTCAGCTTCTGTTGTTTCAAGGCCTATACAGATGTAGGATAACTTGACCTTGCGTGTTTGCGTTCAAACGTGCAGGTTACCTAGCAACTATTATATGAGAATTTTTAAATGGACACAAAAAAAACAATTTCAATTCAAAACAGCAGGCAATTTAAATGTTTACATATCTAAATTTAGCAGCGTCACAAAGTTTGAAGGTCAAACTATTTTAATGTGGGTTTATTTTAGCCATGTAATTACAATTTGTGTAAGATCCGACCTCTACAGTCATAATGCTTGTCACTTACCAAAGGCACAGTGCTATTTAACAGACACCATTGCCTCTGTTGCTCCCATCTCCTCACATGAGTGTTGGCTTAGTATACCATTTCAAATAATGTTTTGTGTAAGACAATGTAATTTGCAACACAAATGCATTCACCCTGCAGCCATTGTTGATAATTTGCTATGTTTAAGAAACACTTTAATATCCACCACTAGAACAATAAAATGGGGTGATGTTCAAACATTGCAGACTGATGGTAGTCTGTATTGAAGTAGCACTATCAACTTTAATATTTAAATCAAGGTTAGGGGTGTAGTATTGTTCCCTCTGTAATTAATATTCTTGAGTAAACAGTACCATTATAATTAACATTCATGTAAACAAATGAGAATGATTAAGGACTATTTATTATGTGATTGCAGTTATGTTTCAAAACCAAAACTTGAAAACCTTCTCTGCCTGTACCTCCTGATATTAAATGTTAATATCTAAGAAATGATCAGCTTTACTGTCATGATTTCATCACAATATTGCAAAAGGAACTCCTTACTGGTGTGATTCCTTCCGTAGATTTAATTTTATCGTAGAACTCAAACAAATAGAAATAGCATGAGGTACATACATGGTGATAACATTCCCTTAGATGCCGACAGAATATGAAAAAACATTTGCCTTCATTTTGATTTAACTCCACAGTGTTCTGTAATCATCAAGAGACAAAGGCTTGTTACCACAGCAACTTTGTTTTTCTTGTAGAATTTATTTACTGTGAAGGCAATTTAGAATGTCATGGCATAAGATCACGGACTATTGCTGCTATCATTTTAATTTACCTGAGAAATTGCAGATTCAATAACAATCAATTTATATGGAACATCTATTTCCTTCATGCAACCTCATGTTTTAACCAAGTGGCACATACTATGCTTTTATCATCGAATGGAATGCTATTTATTGTCATTCAAACCTAGGTTTGAACAAAATCTTATTTCTACAGTTTTTTACATTACAAAAAAATCCCAAGACCCACACTTAACACAGTTCGCCACCCAGGCCACCTTTAACTCCCAAGTGGACATTAACTCATACACCTCAAACGTTTTGGACTATATAAAATTCTGCACTGACAACGTCACTACCCATAAACAGATAAAGACCTTCCCTAACCAGAAGCCGTGGATGAGCAGGGAGGTCAGACTCCTGCTGAAGGCTCGCGATGCCGCATTTAAATCTGGCGACGCTGAGGGATACAGCTCATCCAGGGCCAATCTGAAAAAGGGAATTAGGAACGCTAAACTCAATCACAAACGGCAGATCGAGGAGCATTTCCAAAACAACTCCGACCCCAGGCGCATGTGGCAAGGAATCAAATCCATTGCCGATTACCATAAAGTTAACACTCCCCCCCCAGACAACGCCTCCCTTCCTGATGAGCTAAACCACTTCTATGCTCGTTTTGACCGGGACAACAAAACTCCAGCCATCAAAGCTGCCCCACCCCCGAACGAACAACCCCTCAGTCTCTCCACCTCTGCTGTACAAGATGCACTGAGCAAGGTGAATGAGCACAAAGCTGCCGGCCCTGATGGCATCCCCGGGCGTGTGCTCAGGGCATGTGCTGGACAACTATCACCAGTCCTCACTGACATTTTCAATCTGTCACTGGCCCAGGGTGTCGTTCCCACTTGCCTCAAGACCTCAACCATTGTGCCAGTGCCCAAACAATCAGCTTCAGGGAGTCTCAACGACTTCCGCCCAGTGGCACTCACCCCATCATCGCAAAGTGCTTTGAGCGGCTGATCTTGGCTCACCTCAAAGCCAGCCTCCCCCCCACACTGGACCCCCATCAGTTTGCCTACCGGACCAACAGGTCTACAGAGGACGCCATATCGGCGGCCCTACACTCAGCCCTGACCCACCTGGACAGCAATAACACCTACATCAGGTTGCTGTTCATTGATTTCAGCTCCGCCTTTAACACTGTCATCCCCGCTAGCTTGAACACCAAACTCAGCGGACTTGGCATCTCCACCTCCCTCTGCAACTGGACACTGGATTTCCTCACCAACAGACCACAGTCTGTTAGGGTCAACAACCTCACCTCCTCCACTATAACACTGAACACCGGCGTGCCTCATGGCAGTGTGCTCAGTCCTCTTCTCTACTCCCTCTTCACCCATGACTGCATCCCTAAGTATGGCTCCAAGACATCATTAAATTTGCCGACGACACCACGGTGGTAGGGCTGATCAGTGACAACGACGAGTCAGCCTACAGGGAGGAGGTCCAGCACCTGTCAGCCTGGTGTGCCAACAATAACCTCGTCCTCAACTCCAAGAAGACGAAGGAAATTATTGTTGACTTCAGGAAGAACAGAGGGGGCAGACATACCCCCATCCATATAAACGGGACTGAGGTGGAGCGCGTCTCCAGCTACAAATTCCTCGGGGTACACATATCTGAGGATCTGTCCTGGTCCCTCAATACCACCAAACTGATCAAAAAGGCGCAGCAGCGCCTTTACTTCCTGAGGAGGCTCAAGAAAGCTCACCTGTCCCCCCAGATCCTGACCAACTTTTACCGCTGTACCATCGAAAGCATCCTGACCACCTGCTTCATGGTATGGTACAGCAGTTGCACCGCAGCGGATAGGAAGGCACTACAACGGGTGGTGAAAACCGCTCAGCACATCATCGGTGCCCCGCTCCCTGCCATGGATGCCCTCCACTGAAAACGGTGTCTGAGATGGGCCAGGAAGATCATCAAGGACCCCTCTCACCCTAACCATGGACTGTTTGCCCTCCTCCCATCCGGGAGGCGGTACAGGAGCCTCAGGTCTCGAACAAGCAGGATGAGGAACAGCTTTTTCAACAACACACTTACATTGCTGAACTCGGAGTCCCGTCGCTAGATATCTTTGGTCTCTCCATCCACATTGTTAACCAGTACTCTTCTTACTCTAATATATGCTTGTTCTGTACTTTTTTTATTCCTATCTTGCACTATGACTATGAACAGACGCTAAACTGCATTTCGTTGTACCTATCCTTGCATCTGTGCAATGACAATAAAGTTGAATTGAATTGAATTACATAAACATCCATCACAGTGAATCTCCAACACCTCCTCACTGTGATGGAAGGCAAAGTCTTATCTCTTCCCTTTGTTCTTCTATCGCGGTCCAGCAGTCCAACTGCAGCGTCAAGGCGAACTGTGGCTCCAATGTTAAGCCCCCAGCAGGGGGATGGTAAGTTCTGTGGCCATGAATCTGCACCGGGCGATGTTAGGCTCCGGCTCCGTGTCCTTTAAACCCCACGATTCCAACGGGAGAAGTTGCTGTTGCGGAGCTCCGAAAAGCGGTCTCCCACCCGGGACCTGTGAGCTCCGATGTTACTGTCCACCGAGCTTGCGGCCGGAGCCTCCGAAACTCCAAAGTCGGGTCGCAGTCGTGCGCCACCACAGCTCCTCCCGCTCCGAAGACGGCCAGCACCGCGATGTCAGTTCCGCAGGCTCCACGACTGGAGCCCTCAGGTTGGTCCCCGGCCAGAGGCCGCCGCCGGCTCCTCGATGTTAGGTCCAACGACATCCGAGACCCGACAGGGAAAAAGTTGGGTTCCCGCCCAGGGAAGAAATTAAACGGTTTCCCCCACAGTCCCCACCCCCCACATATACACAGCAAAAAATAAAAATAAAAACTAGCTCAAGACATACATTTAACAAGAGAAAAATTTATAAAAAGATAGACGACTGTAGTCGAGCCGCTGCCGTTAGGCGCCGCCACACCATCATTTCAATTCGCACTAATTATTGTCTATCATTAAATATAGTTGGCTTCAAATAATAAATAAAATATAGTTGGCTTCATCTATATTACTAAAACTCTTATCTTGTTTGTGTGTATGTATATGTGTGTGTGTGTCATCTGGGCACAATCTGGAATTCCTATTTTCTTCCAAACGCTAGGCCACAGCCTTCCCCTTTTCACACATTCTACTCAGATTTTTCCCCTGGAGGCGATAAACATCTTCCCGTCACATTTCCTCCTATATTTCTGAACTTTTTGATCCTTGAAAACAGCTCAAACTCACCCATTTTGAGAAAACACCTGTGCCTGGTGGGAGGCTGCTACCGCGGGCCTATGCTGGATCCGAGCCTGGTGCTGGAGTGAAGGCCGAGCACGGGGCTTGAGGTGGGGCAATGGCCGGGGCCGAGAAAGAAGCCACCAAGGACGGTGAAGTCAGAACTTGCACTGGAGCTCAAGATATGGAGTCAATTTAGGAAAAACTTGGGTTTACAAGGCCCTTCCATCTTGACCCCACTGCTTAAAAATCACATCTTTAATCCTTCAAGTACAGACTCCGCATTCAAAACCTGGCATAGTAATGGCATCAGTAGTATCAAAAACCTATACAAGGATGGTATTTTTTCGTCTTTTGCAGAGCTTTCGTGCAACTATAGCCTCCCAAACTCCCACCTTTTTCGTTTTTTCCAGATTAGGAATTTTGTGAAGAAGATATTCCCCCATTTCCCAAATCGTCCCCCTGAAACCCTGACCGATTCCATCCTAGCTCTAGATCCCAACCGGAAGAAATGCATCTCTTTTTTGTACAACTTGTTAGGGTCGGTTATATTGAAACCTTATACCTCATTAAAAGCTGCGTGGGAGGGCGAGCTGAATATGAAACTAACAGACCAGCAATGGGACTCTGCCTTGGATTTGATCCATTCTTCCTCCATATGTGCCCGTCATGGCCTAATCCAATGCAAAGTCCTTCACAAAGTCCACTACACAAACGCAAGATTATCTAGAATATACCTCGCTGTTAAAGACACCTGCAACAGATGCAATCAATCCCCTGCCAACCATAGTCATATGTTTTGGTCTTGCCCTAAACTAGAAACCTTTTGGAGGAGTGCTTTCGACGTGCTAAGCAGAGCCTATGGCCAGACTATTCCTCCAAACCCACTGTCAGCTATTTTTGGTATTCCCCCCAACACCAACCTCTCTGTTGCGTTGAAGCGGGTCCTGGCTTTTACAACCCTGTTAGCCCGGAGACTGATTTTGCTTAACTGGAGACTTACCTGTCCCCCGACACACGCCCGCTGGATCAAGGAGGTGCTCTACAACTTAAAGCTTGAAAAACTTAGGTTCTCTCTCAAAGGCTCTACCAAGACATTCCTAGATACATGGAACCCTTTCCTGGAACTTGTTAACTCTCTTAACTTGTTTCCGGACTCGGAAGAGGACTGAGTGTCCTCTATCACAGCTCTGTCTTATTGCAGCTGCTATCCACTCAACCCCTCCCCCCCCCTCCTTCCCCACAATTTATTTATTTATTTTATTTTAAAAAATAATTATTTTATTTATTTTATTTATTTTTTTTTTAATTCAAAATTTTTTTTTTTTAAATCGTATTTGTGTGGATGTGTACGTATGTGAGTGTTGTTTGTTCCCAGATGGCGAGGGTGGGTAAGGGTAAGGGTAAGGGTTTTGAGGGTCGTTTACATACTGTTGTACAATTATGTCCTGATTATCACTGTCTGTTATCATTGTATGTATACAAATTGCTGTTAAATTCAAAATTCAAATAAAAAGATTTAAACTAAGAACCTGCACTGGAGCCCAGGCGCCGGCTGAGCTGATGGCTGGAAGCTGCCGCTGGAACCAAGGATGAGCCTGAGTCTGGACTGCAGCCCAGGCGGCGACCGAGCTGACAGCTGGAGGCTACCGCTAGAACCAAGGATGAGCCTGAGTCTTCAGCCAAGGCCGGGTCGATTACGAGAACCAGGCCGAGTTCCAGGACCTGGCGCTGTTCTATGACCTGGGTAGGTCCTGGGGCAGGGAATGGGAGTGAGGGGAGGAGGATGAGAGGAATGAGGAGGAGGGAGATGGGATAGGGTCTCTTCCCCCCTCCCTATCTACCCACTCCACCTCTACCTTCCCTCTCTACTCCCCACCCTCTCCCTCTCTACCCCCTCCTCCACACTCTCCCTCTCTACCCCCACCCCCTCCCTCTCTACCCCCCCTCCATCTGTACACCCCCTCCCTCTCTGCCGCCCCTCCCTCTCTACCACCCCTCCCACTCTGCCACCCCTCCCTCTTTACCCCACCCTCCCTCTCTACAACTCCTCCCTCTCTACCCCCGCCCCCCCCCCTCCTCTCTAGGGAGCGGTGAGTATTGGGACCTAAGGGTGAGTGGTGGAATATTGCGTTCGGGGACCAGCCCTCCCCTGTGATGCTGTGCCAACCTCCCCTGCCCACGTTGGGGACTGGACCCAATGGGTCCCACTTGGTGTAGTGTATTACTAAAACTCTTATCTTGTTTGTTTGCAGGTTTGTGTTGTACTTCTATTTGTGCAAAAACGGTACACGATAGCGCTACACTTTTTGGCTCAACTCACTCACCATTGTCCAGTGGTGTAAATGAAACAAGTTTTGTTCAGATTGATGGTATATTTTAAAAGTTATTAACATTTAAAACTTAAATTAACAAAACAGCGTCCCCACCCGCGCATGCGCAGATGGGGGAGGGTTCCTGTGCGCGTTTTTACTGGCGTCACAAAGGGCACCCAACGGGTCCTCAGCCGCGCCTGCACAGTTAGGGCCTTTCCAGAATTCAGATTGCCATCTTTTTTTCACAACGGCGACACCGGTAAGATTACTTCCATTTTAATGTTGCTCCCGGCCTGCAGGGATCTGTCGCCTTGGCGCTGAGGATGGGGCTGCATCTGCGGGTGGTAGCAGGCGAGGGCGGGGAAAGGCCAAGCCGACAATCCAGGACCTGGGTGCTGAGGCTGGCTCTGAGGTCGATGGCGGCTGCTGCTGATCCAGGCTCATCCGGTGGGCTCCGATAGCAGGAAGAGGCTGTGCTAAGGCTCTGAAGCCTGGGCGCTGAGCCTGGCATATTGCATTGGAGAAACAGTTTGCATTGGGGAACAGGTGAGTACGGAATATTGCATTGGGGAATGGGTTGTGTTGGGGGACCAGGCCTCCCGTGTGATGAGAACCCAACGGGTCCCACTTAGTCTAGTAACAAATAAAACTAGAATGGCTATCTTTATTGCATTGTGTCTCTCATTGGGAACATGAATACATGTAAAGGCAATAATTGCTATCTCTATTTTACAAGCATGTTTAATTATTGTCAGTGATCCACTAAATTACCTTAATGATTCATAAACTGCTTATTATTTTATCAATAGCACCATACCTCATGAGTCTATACAAAACACTATAGAAACACATGACTAAATTCAAAATCACATGTGGCGGCACCTGGTGGCAACCCAAGGGCACCACGAACCATTGGCCCTAGAGGGCAGCATCTTGGGGTGGGAGGCACTAGTCACGGGGATGGTACCTGAGTTGGTATTTAAGACCGGGCGACGCCCGTGTCTGGGGAGGAGTATGGAGCTGTATTGGAGAGAATAAACACGTCTAGTGCACACAACTCGTGTCCAACTTGTTTCTGGCTGGATTCCTGCGAGTCCCCGCTACACTGGTGACCCCCGACGCCCAGGAGTGTAACTCTGGAAAGGTAATTCGAAAAAAAATGCATTCTGCCGCTGCCGCCAACGAGGCTGACGAGGCCGAACTCAACGCGGTCTCCCTAAAGCTACCTACATTTTGGACCTCGCAGCCGGGGGTTTGGTTTCGACAGGCCGAGTCCCAGTTCTTCATCCATGGCATTACAGCCGACGAGACTCGCTATCACTATGTGGTGAGCACCCTTGACCAGCAGACGGCCGGTCGGGTCATTCTTTACCTGGATAATCCGCCAGCGGCGGGTAAGTACACAGGCCTCAAGGAGCTGCTGCTCCGGATCTACGGGCCGAGCCGAATGCAGTGCGCCTGTCAAGTCCTTAACATGGGCGGGCTCGGCAACCGGATGCCTTCGGCCCTCATAAGCGAGATGCTAACGCTCATGGGCGACCACCACCCTGCCTGCTCTTTGAATTTACCTACCTGCAGCAGTTGCCATGCAACATCTGCCACCAGCTCGCGGGGGAGAGCTTTGAAGATCCCATCCATCTAGCAGCCCGCGCTGATAAACTGTGGCTGTCCGACCAGCAGCAGGTGGGCGCGCTGGAATACCTGGAACCACTGGAATCACTGGAATCGCTGGACTGGATTGATTCAACACCCTGGCAGGTCCAGCGACCCAGGACGACACCCTGGCAGACCCAGCCACAAAAACCACGCCCGCAATATCGCCACGCCCACAAGAGCCACAGACCATACAAGTGGCACAGGAGAGGAGGATGCCTGAGCAGGACCCAGGACAACCAAGTAAAAGAATGTGGTCATTTTTACCACCAGCGCTGGGGTTCAGTATCCCGCCAATGCCGCCAGCCATGTTTGTTTCGATGAAATGACAGCGCCGGCCACTGATAGTCATCGATGGATCCTGCGGTGGCCAGCAGAATCCATCGACTGTATGTCTGGGACCTGCGCACAGGGCTCAGGTTCTTGGTGGACACTGGGGCGGAGGTCAGCGTATTGCCCCATCTGGACTCGACCTTCGTGCTGGTAAGAGGGGCCCCCCATTAGCTGCTGCAAATGGCAATTCAATCTACACATATGGCGTCCGCACAGTTCCTGTCATTTTCGGCGCATGCCATTTCACCTGGCCTTTAATCATCGCGGACGTGGCCCAGATTTCTTGCGGGCGCAGTCTCTCCTTATGGACATGAGGGGCCAATGTTTCATCCCGCGTCAACTTTTGAGAAGATCTCCTTGCGCTCTACAGCGTCCACCGCACCAGTCAGCAATGCCATAGAGACGGTGGACAATGTCTACGCCCAGGTACTGGCTGAGTTTCCGGACATTGTCACCCCCAAGTTCAGCTTGGCCAGCCTTAGGTACGGTGTCATGCACCATATTCTGACATTGGGTCCACCGCTCCACGCCCGCGCCTGCAGGCTCGCTCCTGACAAGCTCCTGAGAGCAAAGGTGAAGTTTCGGAGTATGGAGGCCATGGGCATCGTTCGACACTCCAACAGCCCATGGGCCTCCCCGCTGCACATGGTGGCGAAGGTGTCCGGCAGCTGGAGGCCATGTGGGGACTACCGCCATCTTAACGAGGCCACGACCGCTGACCATTACCCTATTCCCCACATACAGGACTTCTCAGCACATCTGAGGTTCTTCTTCAAGATCGACCTAGTCCAGGGATATCACCAGATCCCCGTGCGATTGGAGGACGTCCCCAAGACGGCAATTATCACCACGTTCGGGTTGTTCAAGTTCATGCAGATGCCCTTCGGCCTTAAGAATGCCGCGCAGGCCATTTAGCACCTGATGGACACCGTGATGCGCAGGCTCGACTTCCTGTTTGTCTACTTGGACAACATCCTCGTGGAAAGTCGCTTACGAGAAGAACATTGCGCCCACCTGCGTCTATTCTTCCAGCGCCTCAGTGACCATGGCCTCGTAATTTATCCTGGCAAGTGCCAATTCGGCCTTTGGGCCATCAACTTCCTGGGGCATTGGGTGACACGACACGGAGCAGTGCCTCTGCCGGACAGGGTTGAGGCAATCCGCCAGTTCCCGGGGCCTGCTACAGCACGTGGCCTCCGGGAGTTCGTAGGGATGGTCACATTTTACCACCGGTTCATTCCGACGGCCGCTTTTCCAGTTGCTGATGGGCAAACAACGGGAGATACAGTGGGGCGCTGTCACCGCGGCGGCATTTAAAGGAGCGAAGGAGGCCTTGGCTCGGCCGACTATGCTCATGCATCCGTCGGCCGATGCCCTCACAGCCCATACCGTGGATGCCTCAGACTCTGTGGTTGGCGGCGTTTTGGAACAGTTGGTTAACGGCCATTGGCGGCCTCTTGCCTTCTTTAGCCGTCACCTGAGCTACAGCGCTTTCGACCGGGAGTTGCTCGCCTTACATCTCGCAGTGCGGCACTTCCAGTACTTCCTCGAGGGCCGTTCCTTCGTAGCCTTCACGGACCACAAGCTCCAGCTGGCGGCTATTTTGGAGTATGCAACGGTCGTCCGACACATTGCCGGGAAATGCAACCTCGTGGCGGATTCTTTGTCCCATCTGGCAATTGCAGCCGTGGTTAACCCGGCCTCGGGAATAGATTACTCTGCCTTGGCTGCGGCCTAGCTGGCAGACGATGAGATGCCAGCGTACCGCACCGCGATCTCTGACTTGGTGCTTGAGGACGTGCCGTTGGGTCCCTCAGGTTCCATCCTCTGTCACGTATCCACGGATCAGCCTAGGCCTATAGTTCCGGTGGCCTGGCGCTGTCGCATCTTTGTGGTGATACATGAGCTGGCCCACCCTTCCATCCAGGCCATGGTCACTAGGATGGCCGCAAGGTTTATGTGTCATGGACTTCGGAAGCAGGTCGCTCGCTGGGCCCGGGCGTGCATCCCGTGCCAGATATCAAAGGTGCATCGACATGTCCGGGCGCCCGTTCAAGACTTTGCAGTGCCACGCTGACGATTCGATCATGTACACGTGAACATCGTGGGACCACTGCCTCCATCCCAGGGTGTTTCACACCTGCTTACAGTGGTTGACCATTTTACGCGGTGGCCAGAGGCCATCCTGCTCACGGACACTCAACTCAGTCGTACGCTCGTGCCCTCGTGGCAACTTGGATTGCCCGCTTTAGGGTTCCACTTCACATCACGTCTGACCGGGGTGCCAAGTTCACGTCTGAACTATGGTCCGCCATGGCCCGCCTGTTTGGGACGCAGCTGCACCACATCACAGCGAGTCAATGGGTTGGTGGGGCGGTTCCACCACTGTCTGAAGGCTGCCCTGAAGGCTCGTCTCATGGGCCCTGGGTGGATGGACGAGTTGCCGTGGGTCCTGTTGGGGATTCGGACGGCCCCCATGGAGGATCTGTCATCGTCCACCGTGGAGTTGGTATAGGGTGCTCCGCTCACTGTCCCCGGGGAGTTTGTCCCTGCTGCTGATGGGTCCCAGGAACCCCCGTCATCGGTGCTGATCCGCTTGCGGGAGAGAGTCGGCGCCCAGTCTCCCATCCCAATGTCGCATCATGGAGTGGCCCCTTCCCATGTGCCACTGCCGCTGATGGGCTGCCCGTAAGTTCTTCTTCACCGTGACTCCCACAGGTCGCCCTTGCAGCGCCCGTATGAAGGGCCCTTTCGCGAGCTGCAGCACGGGCCTATTACATTTGATTTGGACATGGGAGGCCGGCGTGAAACTGTGTCTGTGGCTCATTTGAAACTGGCCCACTTGGACTTGAGTGAGCCAGTCCATGTGGCTCAACCACCCCGTCGCGGGCGTCTGCCATCCCGGGCTCCCGGAGTTTCTTCCGAACCAAGCAAGCCCCCAGGGCGTGCGATTGTATCTATGCGTTCAGGCCTCCTCGTTCAGCGTCCTGTCCGGTTTGGTGCTTCTGGTTCTGGGGGGGGGGGGTCATGTGGCGGCACCTGGTGGCAACCCATGGGCACGATGAACCATCGGCTCTAGAGGGCGGCGTTTTGGTGCGGGAGGTGCTAGTCATGGGGTCGCTACCTGAGTTGGTATTTAAGGCTGGGCAATGCCCGTGTCCGGGGAGGAGTCGGGAGCTGTATTGGAGAGAATAGACACGTCTAGTGCACACAACTCGTGTCCGACTAGTTTCTGGCTGGACTCCTGCGAGTCCCCGCCACACACCATATATTTTATTTGAACATTGTAGCAGAGTAAATTAGTGGATACCTTCGCAAATAGCACCAAATCTATTAGATTTTCCACTAATCTTATTTAATAACTTAAATGGATTTGGTAGACATCCAATAAATGATTGATTTCTTGCTGGATTATCATCAGCCTTGCAGGGGTCCAGGGAGGTAATTCTCAGATTTCAGAAGCAGAATTTGGGCACAGAACGTCAGAGACCCAGGCTCGATCCTGACAACGGGTGCTGCCTGTACGGAGTTTATACTTTCTCCCTGTGATTTCTCCAAGATCTTCGGTTTCATCCCACATCCCAAAGACATGGTTTGTAGGTTAATTGGCTTGGTATAATTATAAAATTGCCCCTATTGCATGTAGGATAGTGTTAATGTGCAGGGATCGCTGGTCGTCTCGGACTCGGTGGGCCAAAGGTTTTTCCGAGCTGTATCTCTAAAGTAAACTAAACTATCTCTAATATAGCATACAGGTGGAAATGCATCCATTAAAAATATTTGTCATTGTAGCACATATTAGTTGAAGGAAATACTTCTATCCTAAAAAAATTATTTAATTCACGCGAATCATTTATAATTTTGTTGGCTGGAGAGCGACATTCTTTTTAAGACCAATGGATTCTCAGTAGATCTATTAGATCTGATGCAACAGATGAGGAAAGAGAATAAATTATAGGCCATAATAGCAGAAACCATTGCTCAAAATTTACCAGAAAGATTATAGAAACATAGAAACATAGAAATTAGGTGCAGGAGTAGGCCATTCGGCCCTTCGAGCCTGCACCGCCATTCAATATGATCATGGCTGATCATCCACTCAGTATCCCGTACCTGCCTTCTCTCCATACCCTCTGATCCCCTTAGCCACAAGGGCCACATCTAACTCCCTCTTAAATATAGCCAATGAACTGGCCTCGACTACCCTCTGTGGCAGGGAGTTCCAGAGATTCACCACTCTCTGTGTGAAAAAAGTTCTTCTCATCTCGGTTTTAAAGGATTTCCCCCTTATCCTTAAGCTGTGACCCCTTGTCCTGGACTTCCCCAACATCGGGAGCAATCTTCCTGCATCTAGCCTGTCCAACCCCTTAAGATTATAGGATGTTTATTGAAAATAGTGTTATTGCTATTCTAATAATAGAGCTATTTGTGGTGAGGAAAAGACTCAAGATATGAACTGCTGGATGATGTGTCTAAATTCATTATTCATGAAGAAGACAGAACTTATTTTCGCATTACTATACTCATTAAACATTTTTCAAAATGTTCAGGCTTATACTTAAGAATCTAAAAGATTCTTATGATAACAACTGCTTCTCTAATACCATTTGACGTCTTTGGCTGCGTAAGGGAGCAATTAAAAATGAGGACTATCTCCTGTGGGATTTTTTCCAAAAAGATTTAAAATGTAAAAACTTAAATGCCTGGAACTTGATTTATTCCTGCAAAGACACATTAAGCAATTTTGTGGAATCACTGCTGGAATATTCAGATGCACACATGGCCTAAAGGGAAAGCACAGTGGCACAGAAAGCAAAGCTGCTGCTGAACAGCTCCAATGACCCAGGTACAGTTTTGACCTCTGGTGCCATCTGAGTGGAATTTATATGTTCTGCCTGTGGTTGCCTTAGTTTCCTCACGTTGCTCTGTTTACTTCATACTTCCCAAGTTTCGTAGGTCGGTAGGATCATTAGCCATTATAAATCACCCCAGCTGTGCAGATGAGTGGTAGAATTTACAAGAATGCAAGGAGAATAAAATGGGATTAATGTTAGATTCATGTTCAAAGGTCCAAAGGTTCAAAGGTTGATTTATTGTCACATACACCTAGATGTAGTGAAATTCTTTTTGCCAATGCAGCACATAAAAAAGAATACAAACATAACAATAATAAATAGCTTTAACATAAAAACATCCCCCCACAATGGTTCCCATTATGGGGGAAGGCACAGAGTCCAGTCCCATCCCCAATGTCCACCCATAGTCGGGCCTATTGAGGCCTCCACAGTTGCCTCTACGGAGGCCCGATGTTCCAGGCCGTCCTCGCCGGGTGATGATGTTCCGGCATTGGGAGAATCCTCTCAGCGACATGGGAACCCTGGAACGGCCGCCTCCCTACTCGAGACCGTGGCTTCCGGAGCCGACAAGGCCGCGCCGAATGGAGCTCAACTGGCTATCTCGTCGCGAGATCCCAGGCTCCGGATGGAAAGTTCAGCGCCGCCGCCCGCAACGGACCCAGCTCACCGGAGTTCCAGCTCAGCGACCCAGGCAAGGCACCGCCCGCCCCGCAATGGCGCTCCAGCGCTGCACCGCCATCCTCAGACCCGCAGCTTCGCCGCCGCCGATGCCGGTGCCGCCGCCGCCGATGCCGGTGCCGCCGCCGCCGATGCCGAGGCTCCGGGCGGTCCCCTCGCTCCTCGGACCCGCAGCTCCGCAGCCGCCGCCGCCGATGCCGAGGCTCCAGGCAGTCCCCTCAGGAAATGCCGCTCCAGGCCCGCTGGTAGGCCGCGAGGACGGGTCGAAAGTGCAGCCCGGAGAAAAGCTGCATCTCCGACCAGGTAGGGACCCTGAAAATTAGTTTCCCCCTTCCCCCCCCCCCCCCTCCCCACACATAAAAAAGCTAGAACTCCTTAAAAACAAAACACTAAACTAACTAAAAATAAGAAAAAAGAAATGAAAAACAGACAGCTGCAGGCTAGGCAGCCATACCCCCTACAGGTCGGCGCCAATGTACATGCATGCGTGACAGTTCATATGGATTAGTTGGGTGGAAAGGCATGTTACATGGCTAACTTGATATTTCACACTACTTTGCATTGAACATTTCACCATCATGGAATGCGTGAAAGGTGTGAGGTGAGATTGTTCTGGGCTATGTTTGATGGATCATAGAAAAGAGTTGCCGGTGGGAGGGAGGTTGTGAGTCATAGAGCCAGAGTCAAAGTGTCATACAGTGCAGAAACAGGCCCTTCGGTCCAACTTGCCCTCACCAACCAACATGTCCCATCTACACTAGTCTCACCTGCTTGCATTTGCCCCATATTCCTCTAAACCTACCCTATCCATGCACCTGTTCAAATGTTTCTTAAACATTGTGATACTACCTGCCTCAACTATCTTCTCCGGCAGCTTGTTCATACACCCATGTGAAAAAGTTACGTCTCAGACTCCTATTAAATCTTTCCCCTCACTTTATATCTATGAAGGTGGGTTGTGGCTAAGCATGGATAGAAGATGTCATGGTAAAGATTGGCTGGTGGAGTGAAAGAGGTAAGAATATAACATGCCCATGGCTCTGAAGGCATGGGTGGAAAAGACCTGGTGAGTAAAATTGGTAGAGAGTGATTGGCAGGGATGGCAATTAGTTGGTGGTTTGGGACCAGGCTGGAAGGTGTAAGCAGTCAAAATGTAGAAACAAAGAAATGCAAATGCTGGTTAGTACACAAAATGACATAAAGTGACACAAATTGATGGAGTAACTCAGCAGGTCAGGCAGCATCTCTAGAGAACATGGATTGATGATGTTTAAAGACAAGGCCCTTCTTCAGTCCAAGGTCTCAACCTGAAATATCAACTATCCATGTTTTCCAGATATGCTGCCTGACCCACTGAGTTACTGCAGCACTTTGATGGGTTTCAGGTTAGGTGAGCAGAATTGGTAGCTGATGGGCGGATAAAAGGAAGTCAGATATTATCTAACTTAAAGGAACCTACCTGTTTGGGATTTGTCTGGGCAACACCCATATATAATCCTTTAACTGGCTCTCCCTGGACCATATTGTGATCTAACATTCCTGTGCAGCCTATTATGCAGAACCTTATCAAAGGCCTTGCTGAAGTCCATATAGACTATGTCTACAACCTTCTTGGTTACTTCGTCAAAAAACAAAATCAAATTTGTGAGTCGCATTCTCCTATGTACAAAATCATGCTGACTATTCCTAATCAACCCCTGTCTATCCAAATACATGTATATCTTCTCTAATACTCCTCTCCAGTTACGTTCCGCAAGTCAAGTTAAGTCAAGTTTATTAGTCACATACACATACGAGATGTGCTGTGAAATGAAAAGTGGCAATGCTCGTGGACTTTGTTCAAAAAACAAACAAACAAACAAACAAACAAACTACAAACAGAATGGAACAATCACATATTATTTTACATATTACATATTGTGGGAGGAAGGAAAAAGGAAAAAAAAACAGCAATTTTTAAAATACAGTAGAATGGTACAGTAAAGTTAGTCCCTGGTGAGGTAGGAGTTTACAGTCCTAATGGCCTCTGGGAAGAAACTCCTTCTCAACCTCTCCATTCTCACAGCATGGCAACGGAGGCGTTTGCCTGATCGTAGCAGCTGGAACAGTCCGTTGCAGGGGTGGAAGGGGTCTCTCATGGTCTTATTGGCTCTGGAGTTGCACCTTCTGATGTATTGTTCCTGCAGAGGGGCGAGTGAAGTTCCCATAGTGCGTTCGGCTGAACGCACTACTCTCTGCAGAGCCTTCTTGTCCTGGGCAGAGCAGTTCCCAAACCAAATCGTGATATTTCCAGACAAGATGCTTTCCACAGCCGCTGAGTAGAAGCACTGGAGGATCCTCAGAGACACTCTGAATTTCCTCAATTGCCTGAGGTGGTAAAGGCGCTGCCTTGCCTTACTCACGAGTGCTGCAGTGTGTGATGTCCATGTCATATCCTCAGAGATGTGGACTCCCAGGTATTTAAAACAGCTCACCCTATCTACAGTATCCCCATTTATCCTCAATGGCGTGGACGTCCTCAGATGATGAGCCCTCCTTAAGTCCACGATCAGCTCCTCAGTTTTTTTGATGTTCAAGAGGAGGCTGTTGTCCTGACACCAGAGTGCCAGATCAGCCACCTCCTCCCGGTAGGCCTTCTCATCGTATTTCTGAGATCAGGCCCACCACCACAGTGTCATCAACAAACTTGATTATCGAGTTGGAGCTGAACCTAGCTACACAGTCATGTGTGTACAGGGAGTACAGTAGGGGATTGAGGACGCAACCCTGGGGGGATCCTGTGCTCAGGGTGACGGACTTCGAAGTATTTCTCCCCATCTTGACTACCTGGGCCTGGTGGAGAGAAAGTCCAGGACCCAGGCACAAAGGGGGGTGTTGAACCCTAATTCAAGTAGCTTCTCGGCCAGTCTGGTGGGGACTATCGTGTTGAAGGCTGAACTGAAGTCTAGGAACAGCACCCTCACGTAGTCCCCCTTCTGGATGTCAAGATGAGAGAGAGCGGTGTGCAGAACCACCGTGGATATTAGGTTCACTGGTCTGTACTATCCACATTTTCCTTTGCAACCCTACTTAAATAGATGTGCAACAAATGTTACCTGAGATTACATTGCACAGTTTGCCTATGAATGTAAGATATCAAGTGTTTGGAGAATTCAGATTAAAATTTGTGGACATGCATGAGATCCTAAATTTTGAAGTTATTTATTTTCTATGTATCTCTCTTTTGATGCAAACATGTAAATTATTTTTTCCTCTTCCTCGTTTTCTCTCTTAATCTACTTATTTCCCAATAGCTTTATTTCTCTTTAATTTCCTACTTTTGACTAATTTACTTTTTAATTATCAATTTCCATTCCATTTACTTCAGAGATAAATTCTTGATCGCATCTTTAAGATCCCGCATATGTCATTGACCTTTTCTTTCCATCAATCAAACTTAACAGCATTTTTCAGTGCCAAGATTTCTTAAGCTGAAGAATGAAAAAGATGGAAATCAAACAGCCTTCAACACCATATACATGTATTTGGATAGGCAGGGGTGGATTAGGAATAGTCCCACCATAATCCCACCCAAATTCATCTCTACACTCCGGGATCTAGGATTCAGCTCCCCCTTCTGCCAATGGATCCTTAACTTTCGGACTTATAGGCCTCAAACATAGAAACATAGAAACATAGAAATTAGGTGCAGGAGTAGGCCATTCGGCCCTTCGAGCCTGCACCGCCATTCAATATGATCATGGCTGATCATCCAACTCAGTATCCCATACCTCCCTTCTCTCCATACCCTCTGATCCCTTTAGCCACAAGGGCCACATCTAACTCCCTCTTAAATATAGCCAATGAACTGGCCTCAACTACCATCTATGGCAGAGAGTTCCAGAGATTCACCACTCTCTGTGTGAAAAAAGTTTTTCTCATCTCGGTTTTAAAGGATTTCCCCCTTATCCTTAAGCTATGACCCCTTGTCCTGGACTTCCCCAACATCGGGAACAATCTTCCTGCATCTAGCCTGTCAAACCACTTAAGAATTTTGTAAGTTTTTATAAGATCCCCTCTCAATTTCCTAAATTCTAGAGAGTATAAACCAAGTCTATCCAGTCTTTCTTCATAAGACAGTCCTGACATCCCAGGAATCAGTCTGGTGAACCTTCTCTGCACTCCCTCTATGGCAATAATGTCCTTCCTCAGATTTGGGGACCAAAACTGTACGCAATACTCCAGGTGTGGTCTCACCAAGACCCTGTACAACTGCAGTAGAACCTCCCTGCTCCTATACTCAAATCCTTTTGCTATGAAAGCTAACATACCATTCGCTTTCTTCACTGCCTGCTGCACCTGCATGCCTACTTTCAATGACTGGTGTACCATGACACCCAGGTCTCGCTGCATCTCCCCTTTTCCTAATCGGCCACCATTTAGATAATAGTCTGCTTGCTTTTCTGTTTTTGCCACCAAAATGGATAACCTCACATTTATCCACATTATACTGCATCTGCCAAACATTTGCCCACTCACCCAGCCTATCCAAGTCACCTTGCAGTCTCCTAGCATCCTCCTCACAACTAACACTGCCCCCCAGCTTAGTGTCATCCGCAAACTTGGAGATATTGCCTTCAATTCCCTCATCCAGATCATTAATATATATTGTAAATAGCTGGGGTCCCGTGAGGAGAGGTGACAACACTTCCGCCATAAGAACTGGGCGGCATGGTGGTGCAGTGGTAGAGTTGCTGCCTTACAGCACTTGCTGCGCCAGAGAGCCGGGTTTCGTCCCGACTAATGGTGCTGTCTCTACGGAGTTTGTATGTTCTCCCCATGGCAGTATGGGTTTTCTCTGAGATCTTCGGTTTCCTCCCACACTCCAAAGGTGTACAGGTTTGTAGGTTAATTGGCTTGGTCTTCGTAAATTGTCCCTAGTGCATGTAGGATAATGTTAATGTGCGGGGGTCGCTGTTCGGTGCGGACTCGGTGGGCCAAAACCTATTTCCGCACTATATCTCTAAACTAAACTAAACTAAACTCTCAATAGTGGTGCCTTGCAGGAATGCATTCTCAGTCCCCTACTATACTCCATTTACACTCGGAACTGTATGGCCAAATTTGCCTCTAATTCCATCTACGTTTGCAAAAGATACCACAAACAATGATGAGATGGAGTACGTGAACTAGATAGAGAACACAGTGACGATGTCAGGGCAGCAACATTCATTCATTGTCAGCATGACAAATAACTAATTGTTGACTTCAGGAAGCATTTTAGAGTACATGTCCAATCAGCAAAATTAGTGCCAAAGTGAATATGGTCATGATCTTGAAGATTCTTGGCATTAATATTATTAATGATCTGTCATGGACCACGAACAATGATACAACAGCCAAGAAGGCACATAAATGTTTTATTTCCTGAAGCGACTGAGGAAATTCAGCATATCTCTAGTAACTTGCAAACTTCTACAGATGCACCATAGAAAGTATACTGCCAGGTTGCATCACAGTTTATTTTAGGAAGTGCTCTGCCCAAGATCACAAGGAATTGCAGAGTTGTAGATGCAGTCCAGTCCAGTCCATCATACAGAGCAGACTTCCTACAATTGACTCCATCTACACTTCACGTTGGCTTGAAAAAGCTGCCAACTTAATCAAAGCTTGTTCCACCTCATTCATTCCTTCTTCTCCCTGCTCCCATCTGGCAGAAGGTACAGAAGCTTGAAAGTGCACACCAGCAGACTCAGGAATAGCTTCTTTACCTCTGCTATCAGGCTTCTGAACAGTCCTTCCATAAGCTAGGGAACTGTTCGATTCATCTCTCATTGAGGACCTTACCTAAGTAATTGATGCACTACAAAGCTCTACAATGTTGAGATCTATATTCTGCACTCTTTGCTCTACCTATATTCTGGCATCTTTGCTCTACCTATTGTACTTGAGTTTGAACTAATTATATCTATGTATGATATAACCATATAATGACAATTACAAATGATATATCTAATCTGTTTGGATAGCATGCAAAACAGAGCTTTTCACTGCACCTCGGAGATTTGCTGTAAGAGGGTGCACCGAGGTAACCTTTTCACTCACAGCATCATCTTTATCCGAAATAAGCTACCAGAAGAACCAATAGAAGCAAATACAATGATGATATATATTTGGACAGAGATGTGGATAGGAAGGGTTTAATGGGCTGTGGGCCAAATGCAGCCAAATGGGACGTTCCCAATATGCCAACATGGTCAGAAGGACCTGCTTCTGTGCTGTACAGCCCTATAACCCTATGACTATTCTATAGAGGAAACGATTGCAGGGGCATGATAATTCAAATAGATTGATAAGGTTTGTTCGAAGAATATTGGAGTGGGGGGTGGGGGAGAGCATGGGTAGAGTATGAAAGATTTGTGAGTCACAGATTAATTTAATTTTTAGAGGGGTTATGAACAGGAGTGGAGGTGAATGTTGAGGATTGGTATTGGGAAGCTGAGAGGGGTTTAAGTGAGGAATAGGCAGTTGTAATATCATGGAAATTATGCAGGGAGATTTCTAAGCGGATTTAAAAAATATAAATAGGATAGACGTTTAATTGCAGGAAGCAGAAGAAAATTTACTGGGGGTTGGAGGAAAACAGATTCATCTTAATGAAACATGACAGATCCTGGAAGAATCTATAATAACTAAAACTCTGATCTTGTGCTCTTCTGGCTTGCGTGGTTTTTCTATTTGTGCAAAAAGGGTACACGATAGCGCTGCAATTTTTCGCCATCTTATGCCCCTGTCCCACTTAGGAAACCTGAACAGAAACCTCTGGTGACCTTACGCCCCACACAAGGTTTCTATGAGGTTCCCGGAAGTTTTGGTCACTCTCCCTAATGGTCGAACGTGGTTTCCGCCTGCTCGAGGCTTCTTCTATGTTCCTTCGATTATCTCAACAAAATCAAAACCGGCCTCGACTATAAATAGGTTACCGTTTGGTCTAAGCCAGTGGAGTGGGGTCGCTATTTACAATCTCCTTCGCGGACTGGCCATTTTGATTGACTCATTGGAGTTTTCAGGAACTAGAAGATCCGCCGGAAGGTAAAATGCCCGCTAAACTTTATTATTATTCTTAAAACTGTCTCCACTCCTTCTTCCCCCCCCCCTTCTCTTCCCTTCTCACACCTTCTCATCCCTTCTCTCCCCTTTCTCTCCCCTTCTCCCCCCTTCTCTCTCCCCTTCTCTCCTCTTCTCTTCCCCGCTCTCTCCCCTTCTGTTTCCTTCTCTCTCCTCTTCCCTTCTCTCCCCATCTCCCCCCCCCCAGTGCTCTCTAAAGGATGTACCGTGCTCTGTGACAGCCGTTTACTTTCCTCTTCATCGCGCAAACAGCGCTCCTCCGCTGTCCCTGGCCCCCACCTTCGCAATATGTTTGTGTGTGTGTGCGCGCAGTCAGTAGCAAAGATCCAGTAGGATCTTTGGTCAGTAGATGCAGCTCACGCTTCTGTCGAGGCTTTCCAGGCGAGTGACCAAAACCTCTGGCGACTCATGGAAACCTTGGGTGGGGCGCAAGGTCACCAGAGGTATTCGTTCAGGTTTCCTAAGTGGGACGGGGCATTACTCACCATTCTCCTGTGCTGCAAGTGCAGCATGTTTTGTTCTGATCGATGGTATATCTTAAAAGTTATTAAGGTTTAAAAATCGTAAAAACCACGCATGTGCAAATTAGTCTCTTCTCCTGTCAGTCAATACCATGCAGATTGGTTTCCTCTCCTGTCAGTCAACGCCACGGCCGTGATGGCGATGCCCCTTCCTGCGCTGCGGCCTCTCCCACCTCATTCACGAACTCCTCTCTCCTCTCCCCACAGTAACATGTCCACCATCTACCATCTTCCGCCGTGGGGGGGGGGGGGGGGGGTGTGGGTTCAGTGGAAGCCCTGGTCCCGTCTCTCTCTCTCTCCCTCACTCACCCCTCTCCCCTGCCCGCCCTCTGCGGCAATGGTGGTCCCATCTACCTGCCCACCCGGGTGAATGGTTGTGACTGTCCATCTCCTCCGCCGCCTCCGTCGCTGCACTAACTCACCCTCACGGCTTTCTTGGAGGAGATCTTCTCCACCGGCTCATTGAAACTCGTGGCGCCCACCGTGACGGACACTGACTCCTTCTCCCCCCGTGGCCCGGCCCGGCCTGGCGGCGGCAATGTGCAGGCAGGCAGATAGGCGGGTGGGCAGGGTGGGGACGGGCCAAGCGGCAACAGCGGGCAGGACGGGGATGGGCCGAGCAGCAGCAGCGGGCGGCTGGGCAGGATGGGGACGGGCTGAGCGGTGGCTGAGACGGAGTGGGCCGAGGGAGAGAGGGAGAGTCGGGTTGCAGGGTGGCCGAGCATTTTGGGTGGTGTTTGATTAACTCACACACACACAATGCAAACCGGTCCAATCGTCAAATCAACGGGATCTAAACCACAGTGAACAATGAATGACCTGTGGAGGAAGGAACTGCAGATGCTGCTTTTTATGGAGTTGTACATAATATTTGAGCAACAGAAGAAAAAATAACTGGCAAATGGATCAGGAATAGAACATTTCCTCTCCAAAATATTTACAGATTAAACTTGTGGCAATGTCTGATTGCCAGGCTTGGTCTTCAGTGGTTGGAGGTTTATCATTTAAAAATTGTTGACCTGCATTCATTCTTATTAATAGGTGCCTGTAGATGTAACCAATAATATGGTTCCCAATTTGTTTGCTATAAATCTCTTCTAAGCACCATGGAATGATTACTTTATTATTTTGGTTCCTGAGTCTAACTCTTTACATCACGCATAAGCTATTAACAAAAATCTCAGACTTGCTTGTCTTGACACACTTTGTGGACTGCCAGAAAGCTACACGGCACCAGCACATCTCTGTTTGGATGCTTGCCTGTATACCTATTGTTATGCATCTTCTAGAGAGATCACTAATTCCATCTCTGGATTGACAATTAAGGCCACAGACAAAAATCTGACCTCATAATGTCTTCATAACATTATTATAATGAGCCATGCAAAACCACAATGTTTTAAGTGTCTGGATTCTCTGGCTACTAATCCCATCAATCTGCAACTAGACAAGGAAAACAAAAGCTAGAAATTATACTTTTGTTTGTCTTTACGTGCTGTACCTTTGAATGTTATGGGAGATATTGAATGTGATCAAGTTCTTCCATGCAGTGGTTCCATAGTTTTATGTGTTGTTCCCATGCAAATAATGCTCCCATCAAATTCTCCTTTAAGAAGATCTGAAACAAGGAGCAAAGAACTAATGAAGCTAGTTTACGAAAGGAGACACAAAATGCTGGGGTAGCTCAGCGGGTAAGACAGCATCTCTGGAGAACGTGGATAGGTGATGTTTCGGGTCAGGACTCTTCTTCAGACTATGTTTCAAGCTGAAACATCAGATATCCATATTCACTGATCTACTCCAGCATTTTATGTTTTCAAATTCTGTTTTTATTTGGGGGAACAAAAAAAATCAAGCAGGGAGAATAAAGAGAATAAAGAGTGACTGATTCATTACAACTCTAGAGAAATATGTCAACATTCAAATTTCATCCACATACACTGCACAAATATTCAGCATTTTCTCTGTTGCACAAAAATTATAGTGGTTTGCTTTATACAAGAGTGATTATCAGTTAGAGGAAAAGGATACAGGAATGAAACATTGGTACATTTTACTACCCACTGAATGTGCAAAGGACAAAGGACATTTATTGTCATGTACACCAAATGGTGTAGTGAAATTTGTCGTGCCATGCAGCACACATATAAAGATCAGACATAACATTAAAGAGATTTAACAATAAACATAAAAACATCCCCCCACAATGGTTCCCAATGTGAGGGAAGGCACAATGTCCAGTCCCCATCCCCAGTTCACCCATAGTCGGGCCTATTGAGGCCTCCGCAATTGCCTCTACGGAGGTCCAATGTTCCAGGCCGTTCTCGCCGGGTGATGTAGCTCCGGCGTCGGGAGAATCCTCACAGCGGCTTGGGATACCTGGAACAGCTGCTTCCGTACAACAAGGCCGCGCCGGATGGAGCTCCACAACTGGCGATCTCGGCGAGAGATCCCAGGCTCCGCGATGTTTAAGTTCAGCGCCGCCGCCCGCAGCTGGCCGCTCCGCAGTCCCGCAGCTGCGCGATGTTTTTCTCGGCGGGCTTCAGCTCACCGGAGCTCCAGCGCGCTCCGCGATAGTGTTCCAGCGCTGTGCCGCCGCCGAAGCGAGGTACTGGGCGGTCCCTGACAGGAAACGCCGCTCCAGGCCTGCTGGTAGGCCACGAGGATGGGTCGAAACTGCAGCCCGCAGAAAACCTGCCTCTCCGACCAGGTAGGAGACCCGAGAAAGCAGTTTCCCCCTTCCCCCCCCTCCACCCCCCACATAAAAAGGCTAGAACTCCTAAAAACAAAACACTCAACTAACTAAAAATAAGAAAAAAGATGAAAAACAGACAGCTGCAGGCTGGGCAGCCATACCAAACAGGACGGCGCCCCTAACTATACAGCTTTGATACTCAATGATACTTTATTGTTACATGTATCTAGATACAGTGATTTTTTTTTGTTTTTGCATACAATCCAGTAAAATCATACAGCAGACTTAATCTAGGCAGTACAGAAAGGGTCGTGATGTTTCTGGTGCCGACAAAGTTTTAAACTTTCTTAGTAAAATCTTATCTTCTCACAGCAGCGAACCAGGCCTGCCACCACACCTGGCCGCATCCAGCCAACCGGGTCCCTATTTGCTCTCAGTGGCACTTCTGCTGGGTCCCTCTTTGCTCTCTATGGCCCCCCACCTAGTCTCTCTTTTCTCTTGCTAGCCTGTGGGAATGGGTCCCTCTTTGCTCTCGGCGGCCAGATACTAATGTCCCAGTGACAAAGCTGGGCAAACAACCTTACATTATGGATCTTAATACACATATTAGGAGTAAGTCAGCAGGTCCAGCAGCATCTTTGGTGAAGATGGATAGGTAACGTTTCAGGTTGGGATCCTTCTTCAAACTGATTGTAAGTGGAGGGAGGAGGGTTGGAAAAAAGCTGGAAGATAGAAAGGGCAGGACAAAGTGTGGCAGGTAATAGGTGCACAGAGAGAAGTTTTTTTTGTTCATAGGCCAGTTGGAACAAAGGCCAGAAATAACAGCAGGAGGTGTGAGACAGACGGTTGAAGAATTGCAAATTGTGAAACCAGAAGAATGTTTGTTGGAGTGGGAGGAGAGAAATAGGCATTAGTCTAGTTGGAGCACAGGAGTGGGTGGGAGGAGAAAAGGGGTGATGTAGGGGAGGAATGGGGAGGGGAATGTGTAGGGTAGGAAATGAAGGGGAGGGGGAGGTTGTGAGAGATTACCTAAAACTGGAGAATTCAATATTCACACTGCTGTTTTGTAAGCTACCCAAGCTTACAGAATATGAGGTGCTGTTCCTCCAGTTTGAGTCTGGCCTCACTCTGGCAATGGAGGAGACCCAGAACAGAAAGGTCCATATGGGAATGGGAAGGGGAGTTACAATAGTTAATAGCCAGGAGATCCAGTAGGCCTTGGCAGACCATGTGCAAGTGTTCGGTGAAATGGTCACGAGGTCTACGCTTGGTTTCGCCGATGCACAGAATGCTACATCGGGAATACCAGATGCAGAAGATGAAGTTAGAGGAGGTGCATACAAACCTCTACCTCACCTGGAAACACCGCTGGAGGTCCTGGTAGCTTCCAACCCAACATTATGCACATTGAATTCTACAATTTTAGATAACCTCTAATAATCCACCTCCTCCCCTTCCCTTTTCTTCCCCACATCCCCCATGCAGTCTATATGGAGTTTATAATTTCTCCCTGTGACCATGTGGGTTTTCTGCAGGTGCTCCGGTTTCATCTCAGATTCCAAAGACATGTAGGTTTGTAGGCTAATTGGCTTCTGTAAATTGTCCCAAGTGTTGCAGGATAAAACTAATGTAGAGGTGATTGTTGATCAGTGAGGACTTGGTGGGCCGAAGAGCTTGTTTCCATGATATATCTCGAAACTAAATTAAAATAGGATGCAAAATAAATTCATCCATGTCAGCTCTCTTTATAGTCTCCCTTAGCTTTATACTGCATAGTAATTCCCTCCTGGCATATTATGTCTATGCCAACAATTATGCCTGTCTAGCCCAAGCCATGGCCCAAACCCATCAACATCAGCCTTTGGACAAGGATGTTATATATGAATTGTCAATGGTAATTAGGTCTATTGCTGGACTGCAACATAAAGCCCACTCCAATGTTTATGCATGATTACTCTGACAGAGCTTTCCACTGTCTCAGAGATTCAGGCCACTCATTGACTTCTCAAACACTGGTGGAATGGCCTGATGGACTATTTTGGGGTGGTTATGGTGATAGTTTTCCTCTTGTCTGCACCCTTGCTAATTTCCAATTATAAAGTTGCATGTATACCTTGCAACAATGTGCACTGTATGAATGCTTCTTGAGGTGATATGCACCTGGAACAACAACTGTGCTTTACAAGGCGGGATCCCCTACAGAGAGGACCCAGCATGTGCATCAAGGCAGTGTCAGGTCCTCAAGAGTATTAGAAGAATCTTCGGGTGGAAACAAACTGAAATTACCAGCTCCAATGAAAGAAATTAAAGTAGTAAAAAAACAAACTTGAATTGGCAGCAGTATATTTACATTGGTCAACTTTGTTGCCAGAGGCCTTGTTGGGTTATTCTAAGTATTTCCCTGAGATAGCCCTTGTCCACTCCTATTGTCTAGATGAGCATTTGATTTGCCTAAGTCTAGATACCTATGGACCAAGTGCTGATATACAGTATGGGATTAATACAGAAGAATGCTTGCCGGTCAACATGGATACATTGCGTCCATTAGACTGTCCCCATGCTGTATGATGCTTTGACTTCATGGTTCGATGACTAGGCAGGTAATTAATCTAGTGTGCACCATGTCCTTAAAGAGGTGGGAGGAAATAATAGAACAAAAACTAATGAGAGTTAAAAGATCAGGTGAAGGGATAGATGATCCTGAAGCAATTAATGTAGGTTGATGGATAAAGGAAATGGGAAAGCAGCACATTCAAATGAAAAGATGGACTCTGAATGGATGATAAAGCACATGTGTTAAAAATAAAGCACATGTTAAATATGAATGTGGATGGAAAGACGTTGCAAGTGAATATGTTTTAGAATTATATTTAGTGAGTATAATTGAATTAACTCTTGTTAGTCAATTGTTTTCTGAATGAAGGAAAATTACATGAAAGAAAGCATGCTAGGTCAATTGTTGTAAGGATATTTTTATATTGTTTTTTGCACTAATCATATGCATGTCATGTGTCATAACCTTTAAGAGCCTGTCCCACTGTACAAGGTAATTCAAGAGTTCTCCCGAGCTTCCCCTGATTTGAACTCGGAGAATTACGGTAATAGCCGCTCGTAGGTTCTCGGGGCTCTCGTCGACATTTTTCAACATGTTGAAAAATCTTCACGAGTCTTCAGGAGCTTACCGCGTTTCCCGAGTACCTGCCGTTAGAGACGTCCCGGGCTCCGATCTACGTACATTCTACGTGCTTACCACGAGTTTGATTTTTTTTTAAACTCAGGAGAGCTCTTGAATTACCTCGTACAGTGGGACAGGCCCTTTATAGTTCATTCACAGGAGTTTGCAAGCCAATAAATAAGTAACAATGTGGCCATAATTTCATTGAGTAGCATTTCCATCATCCACCTAACATCTTCAAACAATCAACACTCCTTTCTTGTAGTCATATGCTATAGGTTTGCATATGAGGTTGCATGCTAGTATGGAAGTTCTGAGATTATGGCTGATATACCCAAATGTAATTCTTCATGTCATATCACATTTCTTTCTCATTCCAAACACTCTTATTGTGTGTAATTCAGGTGGTTTAAATATGCATGTTCTACCTGCTTTCTCTCCACATTATGATCACATACAAGGGTTCCAAAATACAGGATCCAACATCCAACACTCAGATCCATCATTTCTGATATTGGCTCTCAGAGGGCAATATTTAAGGGTGAACACTGTATGCCATAGTCATCAGGAATGTATAACTCATCCATGTTAGATTGTGTGCTAGATTATTCGAGTGTGCAAAATAAAAACAGAAAATGGAAGAAAGATGAGGGAAGTCAGGCTAAATAATTTGGAAGATTAACAGTTAATATTTCAGGTTGAAGATCATTCATCAGAACAGGAAAGGATAGAAAAGAAGCTTGTTAACCCAAAGGGTACATGGGGAAGAGAGATGTTTGTGATACTGTAAAACCGGGGTGACACAATCAGAGATATCCCCTCTTCCACACCATGCATCTGGATTCTTTTTGGAATTTTCACTGTAGGGTGTTATTTCACATGAATGCTTCAGTGGGTTCAGATAAGACCACTAGGACCATCTTTTTTCCTGTGGTAGGGGAGTCTTAAAACTAAAAGGCATAAATTAAGGGTGAGAGAGGAAAGGTTTAAGAGAGACCTGAGGGGCAGTTTTTTCACACAGTGGGTGGTGACCATATTGAATGAGCTGCCAGAGGACATTGTAGAACTGGGTACAATTTTAACATTAAAAAACATTTGGACAAGTACATAAATAGAAAGGTTTATGGGCTAAATGCAGGCAAATAGCACTAATTTGGCTAGTCATCTTAGTCAACATGGAAGAGTTGAACCAAAGAAGGAGGTTCCATGTTGCATGACTTAATGATGGTGCAGTCTACACCTGTAACCTGATGGGCATTCACATCAAATGCTTGGAGAGAATGGCCCAAATGCTTGATTACTATGTCTCGGAACATAAGGAAGACCAGTTTCCAAATAGCTCTGCACAAACCTGTTCCAGATGGAGGCAGGAGCATTGCTCCTGGTCAGTTATTAGAAGAACCTGCTCCCCTTCCACTTGCAGCCTCGTTTAACAGGTAGGTTTTATGGTTTATTGGTCCTGATTGTGGTGGAAGTCCAGTAGGATCATTGGCTGCGTAGCAGTAAAAATAGAACCCAAAGGTTGTTTTTCCCCTCTAGCCTATTTTGCAGTTTAATAAGATCATGGCTGATATTTAACTATGCTTCTCCAAATACACTAAGTGGAAAATGTATTTTTATTCTGGCAGCTTTGAAGTCAGCCCAGTTGAGCACAACAACATCTCTTCCAGTTGAATTCCTAACAAAACTCCAATTAAGAATCTCTTTAAATAGGCGCTCAGGTGCACAGCTTTTTTCCTGTTTTTCAGACCTGATTTCCCATATGTGGCTCATAATGTGCATCTCATATAAAATACACCAGCCGAATATAACAGATCAGTATTAAACAATCACTTCATAAAGAGTGATGTAATTGCTGCATTCCTTAGGCTTGAATGTGTAATGTGCATGCAGCTGTGTGAATCAATATTACGACAGGTACCAAACTCAAAGTAAAGTTACAATTGCAAATCGCAATCAATGTTGTAAAGAACACAGAACCACACATTACAAACCTATACCATACAATCAAAATTCTACTTGCATACCTCCAGAAGGTCAGTAGCTCTCAAAGAAATATAGCTCATTGTTAAACAGTAATTGTTAGATACTGCTGCAATAATTTGTATTTGAATAAAATCATAAATATGGGAAATATCCACAAGCATATTAGAGAATCAAACACAATTTATCACTGAATCAAATGAGGATATATTAAGAATGAAGAATATAATCTTGATTAAAGAGAGATGTTTTATGGAGTGTGGGACAGAGTTTTGTAAAAGGAATTCCAGATATTAAGGCCTTGGTGGAAGAATTAAAGTCAAGAATTAAAGTCTGTCAACTCTGACTCCCTCTACAAAAAAGGCCAGAGCAGACTCTTTTTCCTCAGAAGGCTCAAATCCTTCAATGTGTGTAAGGATATGCGGCACATGTTTTACAACACAGTGGTCGCAAGCATTATTTTCTACGCTGTTGTCTGCTGGGGCAACAGCATTAGTGCAAAAAACAATAGGAAGCTGGTCAAACTGGTTAAACGAGCTAGCTCAGTGCTGGAGGGGAGAGTAGACTCTGGGATGGAGGTGCTTGAGAGGCGTATGAGGCACAAGGTGCAGGTCATCCTGAAAAACCCCAGGCATCCCCTCCATATAATTCTGGAGAGTCAAAAGAGCACTCGGAACAACAACCGGCTCCTCTCCCTGCCCTGTAGAACGGAGCGGTTCAGGAGATCCTTCACCCCTGCAGCCATTAGATTTTATAATTCGGACCGCTAGGCTGTAGGGGGATGCATTTTGCAATTATTAATTTTTAACTATTAATTATTGGTCTTTTTAAGTATTTATTGCTCTCAGGTAGTGTCCACATTGTATTCTATGTATTTTCTGTCTGCGTTCGCTTTGAATCTGTGGGTTTGTTGGTTGGGAGCTTCTGGACATCTGAATTTCCCTGAGGGGATCAATAAAGTATTTATTATTATTATTATTATTATTAAGAATGATAGGACTGCAGATATATCAGTGAAAATGTCTGAAGAAGGAGATGATTGCTCGTCACCTTGAGTAGAGACCCTTTGACATGTTGCAAATCTATAGTACCTCCAAACTGCTAGATGGGACATACATCAGCTTTAGCCATTTGAACTGATGTGGAGGGTAACAAGGTCTGCATCCCTGTGGCCATCAATAATAAATATATAAATGCTGGAAACCACAGCAGGTCAGACAACTTTGTCAAAACATGCCTCTCGGATTGAATGTGTTCAAAAGGGAACTGCAGATGCTGGAATATCGAAGGTACACAAAATTGCTGGGGAAACTCAGCGGGTGCAGCAGCATCTATGGAGCGAAGGAAATAGGCGACGTTTCGGGCCGAAACCCTTCTTCAGACTGATGGGGGGTGGGGAAAGAAAGAAGGAAAAGGGAGGAGGAGGAGGAGCCCGAGGGCGGGCGGATGGGAGGGTGGGAGGAGACAGCTAGAGGGTGAAGGAAGGGGAGGAGACAGCACGGGCTAGCCAAATTGGGGGAATTCAATGTTGATGCCATAAGGACGCAAGGACCCCAGACGGAATATGAGGTGCTGTTCCTCCAATTTCCGCTGTTGCTCACTCTGGCAATGGAGGAGACCCAGGACAGAGAGGTCGGATTGGGAATGGGAGGGGGAGTTGAAGTGCTGAGCCACCGGGAGGTCAGGTAGGTTATTGCGGACTGAGCGGAGGTGTTCGGCGAAACGGTCGCCCAACCTACGCTTGGTCTCACCGATGTAAATTCGTCAATTCTTCCCTCCCGCACCACCCCCTCCCCGGGCACTTTCCGTTGCAACCGCAAGAAATGCAACACCTGTCCCTTCACCTCCCCCCTCGACTCCATTCAAGGTCCCAAGCAGTCCTTCCAGGTGCGACAAAGGTTCACCTGTATCTCCTCCAACCTCATCTACTGCATCCGCTGCTCTAGATGTCAGCTGATTTACATCGGTGAGACCAAGCGTAGGTTGGGCGACCGTTTCGCCGAACACCTCCGCTCAGTCCGCAATAACCTACCTGACCTCCCGGTGGCTCAGCACTTCAACTCCCCCTCCCATTCCCAATCCGACCTCTCTGTCCTGGGTCTCCTCCATTGCCAGAGTGAGCAACAGCGGAAATTGGAGGAACAGCACCTCATATTCCGTCTGGGGTCCTTGCGTCCTTATGGCATCAACATTGAATTCCCCCAATTTGGCTAGCCTGTGCTGTCTCCTCCCCTTCCTTCACCCTCTAGCTGTCTCCTCCCACCCTCCCATCCGCCCGCCCTCGGGCTCCTCCTCCTCCTCCCTTTTCCTTCTTTCTTTCTCCACCCCCCATCAGTCTGAAGAAGGGTTTTGGCCCGAAACGTCGCCTATTTCCTTCGCTCCATAGATGCTGCTGCACCCGCTGAGTTTCCCCAGCAATTTTGTGTACCCTCTCGGATTGAAGATGCCTCTCGGATGCCTCTCTGATTTGCTTGCCTGAGACCTTCACTTCCACAGGCAGAACGGTCCACAACTGTAGTTCTGCCTGCGATTTTTTGGCAGATCACAATCACTGCTTGCCTTGAAAAGCTCCATCTGTACATGCAACTCCCATTTTTCATTTGGTGATAACAGAATTGCTCTTTGAAAGTTCTTGGAGAGGCCCTTCTCCTGCAGCCCCCCTTGACCATGAGGGTACATTCTTCCAGATTCTGATTGTGTTTGAAGTCCAATAGGATCACTGGCAGAGCACATACTCAAAATGGAAAACAGTTTTGCAGTATCAAAAGTGGGCACCAACAATTTGACGGATCTGAATTGAAAAATACATTGTTATTGTTTTTGTGTACATATGCAGGGCAGCACGATGGCGCTGCAGTAGAGTTACTGCCTTACAGCGCCAGTGACGCATGTACAGTCCTGACTACGGCTGTTGTCTTTACAGAGTTTGTACGTTCTCCCCGTGACCTGCGTGGTTTTTTTCCGGGAACTCTGGTATGCGGGGATTGCTGGTCAGCGCAGACTCGGTGGGGCGGAGGGCCTGTTTCCACGCTGTATCTCCGAACTAAACTAAACTAAACTAAAACCCTCTCTGAGTGTAAAGTATGCCTGCTACAATCCTGAAGAGTGCTTCAACCAAAGGACCGAAATGCACAAGAAAATGGTAGAACTCCTTTGGAGGTCCACAACACCTGCCAGATTAATGATACAATTTCCACTTAGTGTGCTTGGAGAAGCATAATTAAAGATCGATCATGATTTTATTGAACTGCAAAATAGGCATGAGGAGATTAATAAGCTGTTGCTTCTATTTATAACTTCTGTTCAGCTAGTGATCCTACCGGAGGGAAACAAAGGTCTATGACAAATTAATCAAAATTGGAAAATACAGGGACGTTACAGATCTTAAATCAGTTTCATGAGAGACAAGGAATGGAGACATGTCAATGCTGTACTGTCACTTGAAAGGTTTTGTCTTATAGATAAGCAACTAAACTGAAAGTAGCAGATTATTCAGATAAATGTAAGACATATGCCATGCTACAAAATGAACGGAGGAGTTATTGTCAACAACTAAAACCAATTGGCTGGTTATTTACTTCTTTGCTGCTGGTGTGACCTTTCTGCGTGCAACTTAACCTGAGAAATAGCACTGACTTTTGTTGAAAACTAGAGTAAGTCACTGGCAATGAGTGCATTGGGATTTCCTGGTGAAACAAAAAGAACAATAGAAAGCTCCACTGTACTTCTTCAGTTTTATTTTTATGTCTTGCCGGATTTGGCAATAATGCTTTCTTCCATGTAATATCAACGATGTTTTGAGTGACAGCGTCCATATTGGTTTTGCTGAGTTTATTTGCAGAATCAGTCCTGGATCTGTCACAGGTGTATGGAGAATGAAAGCTAAGCTTGCATTTATTTAGTATTCTTATCATGACCTCAGGTTATCCACAAGAGGTTTACAACCAGTGAAGTACCATGTGCAATCACTGCAGGAAACCCAGCTGGCTCTTTGCACACATTAATGTGCAAATAACCAGATAATCATTTTTAAGTGGGATTGGTTGAGAGGACAGATGGGCCCTTGGTTTAATATCTCATCTGAAACACAAGACTGTTAGGTAATGCAACAATTCCTCACTAAATTAAACAAACATTTTGAGTCTCTTCATGGATGAAAACAAAAAAAGCTTCTGGAATAGTAGAGAACTAAAATCTGGAGTGAATGAGGATGCAAAGAAGTTAGCACTATTAAAAAAGATATTCATGAACTTAGTGGGTCCATCATGGGTATTGACATCCCCACCATCAAAGGTATCAACAGGAAACATTCTCAAGAGGAGAGCTAATGACATCCATGATCTATACTGCCCTCGCTTTGCTCTCATCTCACTGATACTAATCAGGAAGAAGGTACAGGTGCCTAAGAAATATAATCTCCAGGTTCAAAACAGCATCTTCCCATCAGCCATCTGCTTCTTGAACACCCTGTACAACCCTGACCACAATCCTCCAATCCTACCTCTGGACCAAACTATGGACTTTGTAATTTTAAGATTGCACTACATACCCTGGTTTGCATTATTGTGAATTGATTACCTAACGTAACTGATAATCTGTGTGTATATATGTGTTGTGTTGTTGTTTAAAATATGCCTGTAAAGTTGTACCAAGTAGGAATTACATTGCTCCAGGTATTTTAGTGTGTAGTTTTAGTTTAGAGATACAACATAGAAACAGGCCCTTCGGCCAACCAAGTCCGTGCTAACCAACAATCATCCCCGTACACTAGTTCCATCCTACACACTAGGGACAATTAACAGAAGCCAATTAACCTTCAAACCTGCATGTCTTTGGAGTGTGGGAGGAAACCAGAGCACTGAAAGAAAACCCATATGGCCACACAGAGAACGTGCAAATTCCGTACTGACATCATCCATAGTCATGATCAAACCAGGGGCTCTAGCACTGTAAGGCAGTAACTCTACCACTGTGTCGCTGTGCCACATGAATGACAATTAAACACTCGACTGAAATACAAGGATTCTCCAGAACACGATGATTTGTGTCCTAGAGTTTTGTTGGAAGTGGATATGAAGATAACGGATGCATCGATTGCTACTTCCCAAAAATCTATCAGCTCTAGCATGGTTGAAATAGAGTGTAATGTGGCAAATGCAAAGTTATTTAAGAAAACATAGAAACATAGAAACATAGAAAATAGATGCAGGAGTAGGCCATTCGGCACTTCGAGCCTGCACCACCATTCAATATGATCATGGCTGATCATCCAACTCAGTATCCCGTACCTGCCTTCTCTCCATACCCCCTGATCCCCTTAGCCACAAGGGCCACATCTAACTCCCTCTTAAATATAGCCAATGAACTGGCCTCAACTACCTTCTGAGGCCAGAGAGAGAAAACAATAAACAAATTGGCATTCAATTGATAATAGATAAAGTATAGGGATGTATTATTAAGAAGATGGTAACAGGGCATTTAGAAAATAACAGTAGGATTGGGCTGAACCAAAATGGACCTTCATATCCACCTCTTACAAAACTCTATGACACAAGTCATTGTGTTCTGGAGAGTTAAATAAGGGAATTTGTATTTTCCAAATCTGTTAGAGTTTTGTGAGATTGTACTAAGAAAAAAAACAGATGATGTAAAAAAGAGTCTTTCAACTCGGGGAATACAAATGATTGTTGACCTGAATTAGAGGTCATAGCATTTTATGGAAATATGGATTCATAAGTTGAACATTGATTAACGGAACACATAATTCTTGGATGGGTGTCTGTGACTGGTGGGCTGGAACTGTAGTTGCAGCTGTTCACAATTAGTATCAATAATGAGGGATGAGGGAATCTAGAATCCAAGTCTGATGAAACAAAACTAAATGCCGTGTGGGCTGTGAGGTAGATGCAGAGAGGCTTTATAATATTTGGACAAGTTTCGTGTATTGGAAAGGACACAGCAGATTCAACAAAATGAAGAAAAATGTGAAGTCATTCACCTTGTTAAGAAAAATATAAGGAGGCATACTATTTGTTTAAATGGTGAATTGAAACTGAAAGATATTGGAGTGCAAAGGAATCTGGGTGACCTTTGACATGAAACACTGAAATTAACATGCATATACAATTAATTAGCAAAGGAAATGAACAGTTGGCCTTTATTGCATGTTTCTACTACCCATCAAATCTACCTTTTTCATATAGATTTTCATTATTTTTCTGATGTTACCAAGTTTTATCACAATTAACTATGGAATGTCCTTGAATTCTTGGAAAATTAAATGACTTATTTTATGGAATGTTTACAAATTAACATAAGTAATAAACTAGACTATGTGGGACCCGTTGGGTTCCAATCTCACACGGGAGGACTGGTCCCCAACGCAATATTCCATCACTCACCCACGGCCCCCAACTGTGCAAGTGTGGCTGACAGGTTTCCGTTGTTACGCTCCTGATCCCCCCTCCACCCTGAAACCCCACACCACTCCGCCCCTTGCCATTCCCTCCCCCCCCCACTCACTCACTGCATCTCCTACTCAACCCTCCACCCCCCCATCCACTCTTAAGCGGCCTTTTCACGGGGCGAGTTGACGCAAGATGTCACAAGAGTGAAGAGGTCGTGGTTCAGCACGAGTCTCGCACGATATAACAGGGATAGATAAAGAGTTCCCACGGTACTCGGCATTTATGTTATTTGTGCGAGTGACTTGGCCGTTTCCCGAGCTTTCGCGTTAAATCTTGAATGAACATCGTGAACTACACGTGACACAAATGATGTAACTTTTTTTTTCACACACTATAAATATCCTCCCTTGGTTGAATTGGCTCATTTGGAGACATATTTTACTGTGTATGTGGGAGACACAGGTGGACTGAGCACAGTACCTCGGTCTTACTGTGTGTGGGAGAGGGGGAGAAAGAGACGTACACTCACAGAGGCAGAGTCTCTCAGCCTGTGTAAGAGGGAGGGAGAGAGAGAGAGAGAGGCACACACAAGATGGATGTGAAATCTCACCTGCCTGTTTCAGTGACAGACACCCGCCGCCAGTAAATGAAGACACCCCCATCTGTCTCCCCCTCCTCTCCCTCGACTCCCCCACCTTTCCCTCCCAACTCCAGTCCCGTCCCGACCCCCTGGGAAACTGAATAGAGCAACAATATAGATATAGAAACTGAAACAATATAGAAACTGAATAGCGCAACATGGCAAAAACATATCTGACACGCTTTACCCTCTTTCTTTGAGATTTTCTGGGAGCCATCTCTGCAAGTGTTCCTGTTAAAAAGATTATCCAACAATGACAATTAGGTAGGACGTCCTCAAAGGACACATGTTCCCTTGTCGATATTTTTACTCACCTTCTGTCCCCTCTGTCCAGCTTCCGGGTTCACCGTTCGCAGGAGTTCCCACGGTACTGAGTTATTACGGATATCGCACTGGCCACTACGTCCATATAATGTTGCAATACTCAACCACAAGTGTACAAGTCAATCTTGGAGAAATTCAAACTTTCTTGAATTTTCTCCCGAGTGACCAAGTTACACGATGACCTGCCGTTAGCGCTACGGTGGTCCACGGTGGTCCACGAATGCCGTACTGTTACCGCACGAGGTTCCCACGATGTTAAACTCCGGTTAACTCTTGCGTCAAGTCGCCCCGTGAAAAGGCCGCTTTAGCGGCTCTCCGGCAGCACAGCCATTCCCGCCCATTGGTTTCCCATTGTGACGTAGAACACACAGGCATTACTACGCAGACACAGCTGACGGGCATGGCAAATGGAAAAGTTATTTATTAAAGCTTAAAATGTGAATAACTCTTATAATATAACAACAATTTAAATGTTAAAGATGAGATTTATTCAGGTCAGTTCTTTTTTGTTGCGTCTGTTGTTTAATTCTGCAGCCAGGGGAGGGGGACGGCTTCAGGCGGGAGCTGTCGGGGGCTGGTGGGGGAGCGTCTTGCAACCTGGGGAGGGCCATGGCTTCAGGCGGGAGCTGTCGGGGGCTGGTGGGGGGAGCGTCTTGCAACCTGGGGAGGGGCATGGCTTCAGGCGGGGGCTGTCGAGGGCCAGTGGGGATGGGGGGGGAGTGCTGCCGTGGACTACCGCTGCCGTGGCCTACCGTTGCTGTAGCCTAGGGCAGCCATTGCCTACCCCTGCCGCTGACTAACCCTGCCATGGCCTACTGCTGCTGCTGTCTATCCCTGCCGCGTCCGTGGCTTACCACTGCCGCGCCCTTCCAGTGCCGTGGCCTATCGCTGCCACTCCCCTCCGGCTTCAGGTGGGGACCGGTGGGGCGCATCTGCAGCTGGGGGATGGGGACAGATTCAGGCGGGGGCCAGTGGGGGTGTGAGTCCTGCAGCCGGGGGAGGGGGCGGCTTCAGGCGGGGGCTGTCGGGTGCTGGTGGAGGGGTGCATCCTGCACTCACTCCATCTGCCCTCAACACCCCCCCCCCGCATCCACTCTTAGCGGCTCTCTGGGGGCTCAGCCATTCCCGCCCATTGGGTTCCCATTGGGTCGTAGAACACTCAGGCATTACTGTGCAGGCACAGCTGACGGGCACAGCAAATGGAAAATGTATTTATTAAAGCTTAAAATGTGAATAACTCTTATAGTATAACAACAATTTAAACGTATTAGATGAGATTCATGCAATCCATTCTTTCTTGTTGCGTCTCTTTTTGCATTCTGCAGTAAGGGGAAGGGGACGGCTTCAGGCGGGGGCAGTTGGGGGCCAGTGGGGGGAGCATCCTGCAACCTGTGGAGGGGCATGGCTTTAGGCAAGGGCTCTCAGGGGCTGGTGGGGGAGGGGGGAGTGTCCTGCAGCCGAGGGAGACGGACGGCTTCAGGTGGGGCCTGTTGTGGGCCGGTGGGTAGAGGGGGGAGCGTTGCCATGATCTACCACTACCATAGACTACCACTGCCGCTGCCGTGACCAATCGCTGTCGTAGTAACCGCTGCCACTCCCCATTGGCTTCAGGCGGGAACCGGTGGGAGCATCCTGCTGCTGGGGACTGGGAGGGCTTCAGGCGGGGGCCGGTGGGGGGAAGGTGAGCATCCTGCAGCTTCAGGCGGGGGCAGTCGGCGGCTGGTGGGGGGGCTTTCTGCAGGGTTAGTACAGGTGTTGTGGGCTGAAGGGACTGTTTTCCAGAGGGCTAGTATGGATCATATGTGCTGAAGGGACTTTTCTTGGGTTAGTACATGTGCTGGTTTCCAGAGGGCTAGTAGGACAATGTGGGCCAAATGGTCTATTCTTTTGCTACTACGGGTGTTGTGGGCTGAAAGGACTGCAGCTGCGGATGGGGACGGCTTCAGGCAGGGAGCATTCTATAGCCGCGGGAGGGGGACGGCTTCAGGCGGGGGCCGGCAGGAGCGTCCTGTAGCCGGGGACGGGGACGGTGACAGGCAGGGACCGTTCTGTATCCACGGGAGAGGGATGGCTGCAGGCGGGGATGATGGGAGCATTCTGAAGCCGGGGAAGGGGGATGCTTCAGGCGGGGGCCGGCGGGGATCGTTCTGTAGCTAGGGACGGATTATGAAGTCCTCGACAGTGAACCCCATGGCAATCACTACCAAAGTGTCTGCCCACACAGTCAGTACACCCTCCTACAATTGTCTCCCGTACTAAATCACCCCAACACCCCCCCTCCCCCCACCTTTCCCTCCCAACTCTAATCCCGTCCCGACCCCTTGGAAACTGAAGGGAGCGACAATCGACTGCCACGGATACAAATAATGTCATACACAAGAAAGGGCAGATGCTGGTTGACAAAATGTGGACACACAGCGCTGGAGTAACACAAAGACGCAGCAGAATTTTGGAAACATCATCCCGTCACCCATTCCTTCTCTCCAGAGATGCTGCCTGTCCTGCTGAGTGGCCATACTGAGGGAATTCCCACGTATATGAATCAGAGAAAAACGTGAGTTCTACACGGCTCTGAGAATGGATTTGGTGGTTTGTACCCACTCCCCCTCCCTGCCCACCCATCCACCCACCAAGCCAGCCAGCTGGACCCCTCCTCGTTACAGCAGCGGAAGCGACAATTCCAAGAGAATGGGGCAAGAGCTGGGGCAGGGCTGGGATGGAAGCAGGGCAGAAGAGGCGCACCAAAGGAACAAACAAGTTGATGGTTGCAAGGGCCAGGCGGCAAAAATCTTGTGCCCCAGCTAGGTAGACCGCTCTTCCCCCTGCTAATGCACACACAGAAAGAGAGAGATGAGAGCAGAGAATTATCCCAGTCTAACTCAAGAGACTTGTCACCCCAGAAAGATTAATGACGCCTGCGCATCTCCCCCCCCCCCCACCCTAACCTCCCTCCACCTCAACTCACGCCTGGGCACCAAAGCAGCTCAGGAGGCGAACACTGAGAACCGTCTCCCAACAATCTGATGTGCAACTGATGTGAATGAACAGCGGCTGCAGCTGGCCGGCACCTGGCATGGACTTCTCACACCCTCACACACGAAACGAGTGTGCAAATAAACAAAACCAAGGAATAAAACCAATAAAACCAAAGCCCGGCTTGAAAGGCAACTAATAATATATTCCCTACTTAGAACGAGAAGGCGCGGAGACATCCATCCACGCAAAGATTTCAACTCCCGTCTCCCCTTTCACCTTTTAGAGTAGAGAGTTTTAGACTCTATATCGGCAAACCACTTTGAATGCATTATTTACAAGGATACCCAAACTCTGAGAATCTAAGCACCTGCCACAGAAGGTAGTTGAGGCCAGTTCATTGGCTATATTTAAGAGGGAGCTAGATGTGGCCCTTGTGGCTAAAGGGATCAGGGGGTATGGAGAGAAGGCAGGTACAGGATACTGAGTTGGATGATCAGCCATGATCATATTGAATGGCGGTGCAGGCTCGAAGGGCCGAATTGCCTACTCCTGCACCTATCCATATTACTAAAAGTCTGTTCTTGACCGGTTTTGGCCATCTGTGCTGCGATTTCCGAGAGAACGCCGCCACTTACGGCCGTCATTTTTCGCCACCTTGCTCAGAGCACCCCTCCGCCACATGTGTGCCAAGGATTTTTCCCATCGATTAAAAATGACAGAGATATTAATGTTTTTACAAAATTCCCCATGCTCTCTGCTGCCCCCGCTGGCGGCAGGGGGGAGGGACTATAAAACCATGAAGTGGTGTGCCTCACTCACGCTTCAAGATGGAGGAAGGCAGAGGGTCACGTTTCTTTGAGCTGTGAATAACACTGAACACATGTCTACTCAAATGTAAGTGCCCTTAGTGGTTATAAAATGCTTGCAGAATGTGTCTATTGGTTCTAAAGCTTGCAAAAGAAGTGTCTATTGGTTCTAAAGCTTCCAAAAAAAATGTCTATTGCTTATAAGGCTTGCAAAAAAATGTCTATTGGTTCTAAAGCTTTCAAAAAATGTCTATTGGTTCTAAAGCTTGCAAAAAGTGTCTCTATTGGTTCTAAAGCTTGCAAAAAATGTCTATTGGTTCTAAAGCTTACAAAAAAGTGTCTATTGGTTTTAAAGCTTGCAAAAAAATGTCTATTGGTTCTAAAGCTTGCAAACAAAATGTCTTTTGGTTCTAAAGCTTGCAAAAAAAATGTCTATTGGTTCTAAAGCTTGCAAAAATAGTCTATTGGTTCTAAAGCTAGCAAAAAAATACCTATTGGTTCTAAAGCTTGCAAGAAAATGTCTATTGGTTCTAAAGCTTACAAAAAAAAGTCTATTGGTTCTAAAGCTTGCAAAAAAATGTCTATTGGTTCTAAAGCTTGCAAAAACAAGTCTATTGGTTCGAAAGATGGCAAAAATATCTATTGGTTCTAAAGATGGCAAAAATATGTCTCTATTGATTCCAAGCTTGCAAAAATATGTCTATAGGTTCTAACGCTGGCAAAAAATATGTCTATAGGTTCTAAAGCTGGCAACAAATATGTCTATTGGTTCTAAAGCTGGCAAAAATATGTCTATTGGTTCTAATGCTTGCAAAAAAATGTATATTGGTTCTAAAGCTTGTAAAAAAATGTCTATTGGTTCTAAAGCTTGTAAAAATGTCTATTGGTTCTAAAGCTTGCAAAAAATGTCTATTGGTTCTAAAGCTTGCAAAAAGTGTCTCTATTGGTTCTAAAGCTTGCAATAAAATGACTATTGGTTCTAAAGCTTGCAAAATAATGACTATTGGTTCTAAAGCTTGCAAAAAAATATCTATTGGTTCTAAAATGCTTGCAAACAATGTCTATTGGTTCTAAAATGCTTGCAAACAATGTCTATTGGTTCTAAAGCTTGCAAAAAAAAGTCTATTGGTTCTAAAAGGGTTCATACTACCCCCCCCGGTTGACTTGGCTGCGTCTTGAAATTAAAAGGCACTTCTTACTGCAAATGGTGGCATGAAGTTGAAAGGCACCACTTACTGCAAATGGTGGTTTGGGAGCTTTGACTTGAAGTTGAATGGCACTACTTCCTGCAAATGATGGCTTGGGTGTGGCTTGAAGTTGAAAGGCACTACTTACTGCAAATGGGGGGCGTGGATGCATTGGCCTGAAGTTGAAAGGCACTACTTACTGCAAATTGTGGCTTGAAGTTGAAAGGCACTACTTACTGCAAATGGTGGCATGAAGTTGAAAGACACTACTTACTGCAAATGGTGGCTTGGGTGTTTTGGCTTGAGGTTGAAAGCACTACTTACTGCAAATGGTGGCATGAAGTTGAAAGACACTACTTACTGCAAATGGTGGCTTGGGTGTTTTGGCTTGAGGTTGAAAGCACTACTTACTGCAAATGGTGGCTTTGGTGTTTTGGCTTGAGGTTGAAAGCACTACTTACTGCAAATGGTGGCATGAAGTTGAAAGACACTACTTACTGCAAATGGTGGCTTGGGTGTTTTGGCTTGAGGTTGAAAGCACTACTTACTGCAAATGGTGGCTTGGGTGCAATGGCTTGAATTTGAAAGGCATTACTTACTGCAAATGGTGGCATGAAGTTGAAAGGCACTACTTACTGCAAATGGTGGCTTGGGAGCTTTGGTTTGAAGTTAAAAGACACCACTTACTGCAAATGGTGGCATGAAGTTGAAAGGCACTATTACTGCAAATGGTGGCTTGGTTGCTTTGGCTTGAAGTTGAAAGGCTCTATTACTGCAAATGGTGGCTTGGTTGCTTTGGCTTGAAGTTGAAAGGCACTACTTACTGCAAATGGTGGCTTGGGTGTGGCTTGAAGTTGAAAGGCACTACGAACTGCAAATGATGGCTTGGGTGTGGCTTGAAGTTGAAACACACCACTTACTGCAAATGGTGGCTTGGGTGTGGCTTGCAGTTGAAAGACACCACTTACTGCAAATGATGGCTTGGTTGTGGCTTGGGTGTGGCTTGAAGTTGAAAGACACCACTTACTGCAAATGGTGGCCTGGGAGCGTTGAAGTTGAAAGGCACTACTTACTGCAAATAATGGCTTGGGTGTGGCTTGGGTGTGGCTTGAAGTTGAAAGACACCACTTACTGCAAATGGTGGCATGAAGTTGAAAGGCACTACTTACTGCAAATGGTGGCATGAAGTTGAAAGACACTACTTACTGCAAATGGTGGCTTGGGTGTTTTGGCTTGAAGTTGAAAGCACTACTTACTGCAAATGGTGGCTTGGGTGCTTTGGTTTGCAGTTGAAAGGCAGTACTTACTGCAAATGGTGGCTTGGGTGCAATGGCTTGAATTTGAAAGGCATTACTTACTGCAAATGGTGGCATGAAGTTGAAAGGCACTACTTACTGCAAATGGTGGCTTGGGAGCTTTGGTTTGAAGTTGAAAGACACCACTTACTGCAAATGGTGGCATGAAGTTGAAAGGCACTATTACTGCAAATGGTGGCTTGGTTGCTTTGGCTTGAAGTTGAAAGGCACTATTACTGCAAATGGTGGCTTGGTTGCTTTGGCTTGAAGTTGAAAGGCACTACTTACTGCAAATGGTGGCTTGGGTGTGGCTTGAAGTTGAAAGGCACTACGAACTGCAAATGATGGCTTGGGTGTGGCTTGAAGTTGAAACACACCACTTACTGCAAATGGTGGCTTGGGTGTGGCTTGAAGTTGAAAGACACCACTTACTGCAAATGATGGCTTGGGTGTGGCTTGGGTGTGGCTTGAAGTTGAAAGACACCACTTACTGCAAATGGTTGGCCTGGGAGCGTTGAAGTTGAAAGGCACTACTTACTGCAAATAATGGCTTGGGTGTGGCTTGGGTGTGGCTTGAAGTGGAAAGACACCACTTACTGCAAATGGTGGCATGAAGTTGAAAGGCACTACTTACTGCAAATGGAGGCTTGGGAGCTTTGGCTTGAAGTTGAAAGGCACTACTTACTGCGAATGGTAGCTTGGGTGTGGCTTGAAGTTGAAAGACACCACTTACTGAAAATGGTGGCATGTGGTTGAAAGGCACTACTTACTGCAAATGGTGGATTGGATGCTTTGACTTGAAGATGAAAGGCACTACTTCCTGCAAATGGTGGCTTGGGTGTGGATTGAAGTTGAAAGGCACTACTTACTGCAAATCGGGGTCGTGGGTGCATGGGCCTGAAGTTGAAAGGCACTACTTACTACAAATTGTGGCTTGAAGTTGAAAGGCACTACTTACTGCAAATGGTGGCATGTGGTTGAAAGACACTACTTACTGCAAATGGTGGCTTGGGTGTTTTGGCTTGAAGTTGAAAGCACTACTTACTGCAAATGGTGGCTTGGGTGCCATGGCTTGAAGTTGAAAGGCATTACTTACTGCAAATGGTGGCATGAAGTTGAAAGCACTACTTGCTGCAAGTGGTGGCTTGGGAGCTTTGGTTTGAAGTTGAAAGACACCACTTACTGCAAATGGTGGCATGAAGTTGAAAGGCACTATTTCTGCAAATGGTGGCTTGGTTGCTTTGGCTTGAAGTTGAAAAGCACTATTACTGCAAATGGTGGCATGAAGTTGAAATGCACTACTTACTGCAAATGGTGGCTTGGGTGCTTTGACTTGAAGTTAAAAGCCACTACTGTAAATGCATTTACTTCCTGTTTGCACTGTATATTGATTTTAGATAAAACGCTACCACATACGGCTGTGATTTTTGGTCATCTTACTCAGTCCCCCTCCGCTGAGCAGGTGCAGAGAATTCTTCCCATAAATGAAAAATAAAAGTGTTATTAGTTTAAAAAAAAAAATGTTGAGAATCTCTCTCCTGTCAATCACTCCATGAAAGCCGCACCTTTTCCGGTTGGGGGGGGGGGGGGGGGGGGTTATACAACCAGGAAATGTGGGTGTGGCTCAGTCTCTGCAAGATGAAGGAGGGAGAGGTAATGACTCGCTGTCTTTAGTGGCTTTGCACCCTACTTCAAATGGTATGAAACTGCACTTGAATTTGGTGGCCTTGCACCCTGCTAGAAGTGGTAAGAAACTGCACTTGAATTTGGTGGCCATGCACCCTGCTTGAAATGGAATTTCAAGGAATAGCCACAACTGCCAGACCACCAGCGGTGAATGAGTGAACTGCCAGCACAACAGGCTTGAGTGACTGAGTCGCTAGCCCAAGAATCCATTTGGTCCACAATGTCCATACTAGCCCTCTGGAAACCAATTGCTTCAGCCCACAACACCCATACTAGCGCTCCAGAACGCCCCCCCCCCCCCCCCAACTGGCCACCAATATTAGAATTGGTGGAGAGGTGGAATATTGCGTTGGATGACCAGCCCTCCTGTGTGATGGTGGGACCCAACGGGTCCCACTTAGTCTAGTATTCGTATATGTTTCAATAAGATCACCTCTCATCCTTCTAAATTCCAGTGTTTACAAGCCCAGCCGCTCCATTCTCTCAGCATATGACAGTCCCGCCATCCCGTGAATTAAACTTGTGAACCTACGCTGCTCTCCCTCAATAGCAAGAATGTACCTCCTCAAATTAGGGGACGAAAACTGCACACAATACATCAGGTGTGGTCTCACCAGGGCCCTGTACAACTGCAGAAGGACCTCTTTGCTCCTATACTCAACTCATGTTATGAAGGCCAACATGCCCTTCGCTTTTTTCACTGCCTGCTGTACCTACATGCTTACTTTAATTGACTCATGAACAAGGACCTCCAGGTCCCGTTGACACCATTTAGATAATAATCTGCTCTCCTGTTTTTGCTACCAAAGTGAATAACCTCACATTTATCCACAATAAACTGCATCTGCAATGCATCTGCCCACTCACCCAACCTGTCCAAGTCACCCTGCATTCTCCTCACAGTTCACATTGCCACCCAGCTTTATGTCATCTGCAAATTTGGTGATGTTACTTTGAATCCCTTCATTTAAATAATTGAGTTATTTTGTAAATAGCTGTGGTCCCAGCACCGAGACTTGCAGTACCCCACTAGTCACCGCCTGCCATTCTGAAAGGGGCCCGTTAATCCCTACTCTTTGTTTCCTGTCTGCCAACCAATTTTCTATCCATGTCAGCACTCTACCCCCAATACCATGTGCCCTAATTTTGCCCACTAATCTCCTTAGTGGAACCTTATCTATTGTTTTCTGAAAGTGCAGGTACACTACATCCACTGGCTCTCCCTTGTCCATTTTCCCAGTTACATCCTCAAAAAACTCCAGGAGATTATTCAAGCAAGATTTCCCTTCGTAAATCCATGCTGACTCGGACCGATCCTGTTACTGCTATCCAAATGTGCCGCTAATTCAAATTTTATAATTGACTCCAGCATCTTCCCCACCACCGATGTCAGGCTAACTGGTATGTAATTCCCTGTTTTCTCTCTCCCGCATTTCTTAAAAAGTGGGATAACTTTAGCTACCCTCCAATCCACAGGAATTGATCGTGAAACTACAGAACATTGGAAAATCATCACCAATCCATCCACAAATTCTAGAGCCACTTCCTTAAGTGCCCTAGGATGCAGATCATCAGGCCCTGGGGATTTATCAGCCTTCAGTCCCATCAGTCAACCCAACACCATTTCCTCCCTAATGTGGTTTTCCTTCAGTTCCTCCGTCACCCCAGATCCTCTGGCCACTACCATATCAGGAAGATAGTTTATGTCCTCCTAAGTGAAGACGGATCCAAAGTACCATATGCCATTTCCTTGTTCCCCATAATAAATTCACCTTTTTCAGTCTTCAAGGGTCCAACTTTGGTCTTAACTATTTTTTTCCTGTTCACATACCTAAAGAAGATTTTACTATCCTCCTTTATATTCTTCGCTAGCTTACCTTCGTACCTCATCTTTTCTCCCTTAATTGCCTCTTTTGTTATCTTCTTTTGCGCTTTAATCATTACGCAGTCCTCTTGCTTCCCGCTCATCTTTGCTACGTTGTACTCCTCTTTTATTTTTATACTGTCCCTGACTTCCCTTGTCAGCCACGGTCGCCCCTTACTCCCCTTGGAATCTTTCTTCCTCTTTGGATTGATCTGATCCTGCACCTTGTGTATTATTCCCAGAAATACCAGCCATTGTTGCTCCACTGTCATCCCTACTAGGGTATGTTTCCAGTCAACTTTGACCAGCTCCTCCCTCATGGCTCCATAGTTCCCTTTATTCAACTGTAACACTGACACCTCCGATCTACCCTTCTCTCTCTCCAATTGTAGATTAACCTTGACCATATTATGGTCACTACCTCCTAATAGCTCCTTACCCTCAAGTTCCTTTATCAATCCGGTTCATTACATAACACTAAATCCAGAATTGCCTTCTCCCTGGTCGGCTCCAATACAAGCTGCTCCAAGAATCCATCACTGAGGCACTCCTCAAGCTCCCTTTCTTGGGGTTCAGTACCAACCTGATTTTCTCAGTCTACCTGAATATTGAAATCTCCCATAACAACAGTAGCATTACCTTTACTACATGCCAATTTTAACTCCTGAATCAACTTGCACCCTTTATCCAGGCAACTGTTTGAGGGCCTGCAGATTAGTCCCATTAGGATCTTTTTACCCCTATAATTCCTTAGTTTTATCCATACTGACTCCACATCTCCTGTTTCAATGTCACCGCTTGCAAGGGACTGAATTTCATTCCTCACCAACAGAGCTTCCCCATCCCCTCTGTCCACCTGTCTTTTCGATAGTAGGTATACCCTTGAATATTCAGTTTGCAGCCCTGGCCCTCTTGCAGCCACGTCTCTGTAATTCCCACAACATCATACTTGCCAATTTCTAATTGAGCCTCAAGGTCATCCACTTAATTTCTTATACTTCGCGCATTCATATACAACACTTTGACCTCCGTATTTACTTCCCCCCTCGCACCACTCGCAATTGGCCCTGACTTTACTCTCTTAACCCTTCTCGAATTTTCCTTCCTATTAATTCGAGAATCTTTTGTAATTTTCCTGTACTCACTTCCCCTTCAACTCCATCTTTATACTCCCAATTTGTCAATCCCTCCCCCCCACACGTGTAGCCCTAGCCAACCTGCCTTCCAGAATGTCAGTCCCCCTCCAGTTAAGGTGTACCCTGTCCTTTTTGTACAGGTCACCCCTACCCCAAAGAGATCCCAGTGGTCTATAAATCTAAATCCTTGCTCCCTGCACCAGCCCCTCAAACACACATTCAGATTCCCTAACTCTCTGTTCCTTTCTTCACTAGCACGAGGTACTGGAAGCAATCTAGAGATAACCACCCTAGAAGTCCTGATGTTCAGTCTTCTTCCTAACTCTCTGAACTCATGTTTCAGAATCTCCTTCCTCTTCTTCCCGATGTCAATTGTGCCCACGTGCACAACTACTGCCAGCTGTTCACCTTCCCTCACAAGGATGTTATGAATTCGGCTCATGACATCCTGAACCCTGGCACCAAGGAGGTAACAGACCATCCTTGCGTCTCGTCTGCCGCCACAGAATCTCCTGTCCGCTCCTCGGACAATGGGGTCACCCACCACTATGGGTCTGCTTGATGTCGGTCTCGCAGGTTGAGTCCCATCTTTAGGATTGGAGCCACCGACATGTCCGCCGCTCGGACTGGATGCGTCATCTCCCCCGACAGCTCCCAAGCGGGCGTACCTGTTTTCATTAGGCACAGCACCTAGGTCTCCTGCACTCCATGGTTACCACCCTTTCTCTCAGTCACACACCTTCGTTCTTCCTTTATCCTTGACTTGACAACCTCACTGTAGGTCCTGTCCAGGAAACTCTCGTTTTCCCCGATGGCCCTGAGGTCATCCAGCTGCTTCTCCAGTGTCCCAACACGATCCTTCAGGAGCTGAACCTGGACGCACTTGCCACAGTTGTAGCAGCCAGAGGCTCTATCCGTGTCCCTGGGCTCCCACATCCTGCATGCATCACACTAAGCATCACTTTAAACTTTAACAACTTTTAAAATATACCAATGATCAGAACAAAACTTGTTGCACCTGCAGCACAGGAGAATGATGAGTAAGGTGGCGAAAAATTGTAGCGCTATCATGTAGCCTTTTTACGCAAATAGAAAAACTTCACAAACCGAAAGAGCACAAGATCAGAGTTTTAGTTATGGTTAGATATAAATTTTACATTAAACCTATTTTTTCCCCTACATTTTACTACATTATTTCAATGGACTATTATCTCTATCTTGATCAGACCTGTCATCCTCTGGCAACTTTGTGTGGAATAGTTATCAAAAGTCTAATCATTATTCTGATCTTGAACGTAACAATGCAAGTGCTCAATCAAGATATTTAACCTACCAACATGTCTGCGGTCAAAATGTAGAAACAAAGAACTGCAGGTGCTCGTTTACCAAGGAAAGATACAAAATGCTGGAGTAACATAACAGGTCAGGCAGCATCCCTGGAGTACATGGATAGCTGTTGTTTCAAGTCAGGTATTATTTCTGCAGTGCCACTTAATGCAGATGAATGAGTCTTATTGTAGCTTCCATTAGCCTCTATCTGTGGTTCTTTCAAGGGAAATCAGCAATAGCTTAAGTCTTCTGGGAGCAATGTTGCAAATGTGTCTTATCTAGTGACACGTCATGTATCAAAGATTGATATAAAATGAAACATAAATTGTGCTTTCATCTTTGGATCTGCGCATTGCCCAGAAAATCCTATATTGCCAATACAGAATAATAAATAATAGCATTGAAAACAAATTTGGACAAGTACATCTGTAAGAAATATTTAGAAGGATGTTCGCCAATCACAGGCAAATGGGATATTGTAGATGGTCGTCATGAACGAGTTGGGCCAAAGGCCCTGTTTCCATGCTGTATGACTGTGGATATTAGTGGAGTATATGTAAAATGCCTACAATGTCTATTTTTTTTTTCACATCTCTAAGAAGTTGTTATTGTCCACTTTCTGTAACATTAGATCCATCTATCTCTGTTTCGTCTCTTATGATCACACACATCATCTTTATATTACCCATTATTCTGCCCATGTTAAGTTCACTTATTCATATTCTTACCTTCAATTTCAAATCCCTCCACACGTTGTGACATTCTTCTCACATAGAAATTGGAGCAATAGGCACTCGAATTAACAGTCTGAATACTTTTGAAATACATTTTTATGCAAGATCAGATTATATTACTTTTGACATAAAGCAAAATGGGTGAGACCTTCTAGAAATAACCTCATTTAATTTTTAACATGATTGTTAAAACTCACCTGAAATTACACTGTCACTTCCTCATTAACCTGGACTTAAAAGCACTTCACACTGTTGTGAAAATTGTAATATTACATTCTCCCTGCGTAAGCCAAGTACAGTAAGATGTTATGCACATTAATCATGCAGGAAATGACAACCTGGCCTATTTTCGTCATTTCTGTCTCTTGTTTGTCACCTGTTTGGTATTTTAATAATTCACCTCTCCTGCTGGAAGATTAGATTTAAATTAGTATTAAAAAATGTAAGTTGAAAGGGGTAATTTGGTAAACTAATGCACCCAATCAGCAGCAATGCATCCCAATCAATTACATCCCACAGCCTGCAAGCATATAGTTATTAGTTTTAACATCGCCCATACACTTTCAGTGAAGGTGGCCCCCACTGAGAATGCTGCGTTTTGGAATTAATGATGAAGTCATGACACAACAAATGCAAATCAGGTGTTATCATCAGCAACAAGAAAACAGTCAGTTTGACAATTTATATCCCAGAAATAACACAACTAATCCAGTTGATAAACTATTCAGTTGGATATTCTTCAGGTCATTTTTGTTGAGATGGGATTAACCTTCCACTGAGTTTCATTTCTTACACATGGTGCTTTTAATACACTCATAGCATTTGCATAACTTTCTGCCTGTGCAAATTTATCAGACATCAGTGATCAAAAACTGGTCAAAGTCTTCTTCAAAAATATGGCAGGAATTCATGTAATTGCTATAGCAGGTGCACAATTCACTGAACAGAAGGTATTGTGACTATTGGTATTATTCACAAATACATACAAAAGCTTCCAGGTAGTAGTTGTTTACGAATCTTGTGGGTTCAGTCTGTGTTGTCTTAGAGCATCACTAGATTGGAGATTGAAACAAAATAAATTGCACACACACACAATCATTTTGTTACTGCTTCTGCACTCAGATCACGCCATGGTAGGAAATTTGAGGAGGTTCAGTTAAAGGATAGAGGAGAAATTGCATGCAGTTTATCCTCTCTGAATTTGCTCCCCGCATCCAACATTGACAATTATTTAACCATTAGTGGCACATAGCATTTATTTAAAAATAAGAAAAACAAAGCAAAGCTAGCTTCTTTATAAGCTAAGCACCCCTTCATAAACACCAATTGTGGTAAATTGCCAGTATTTTATGGGGAGCTTTTGAGTGCAAACTATAGCGGTAACTATAGGCCCAACTATGGGTGGACAAGAGGATGGGGACTGGACTTTGTGCCTTCCCCCACAGTGGGGAATCACTGTGGGGGGATGTTTTGGTGTTTAATTTCTTTATGAATACTGTGTTGTATTTTTATTAGTGTGCTGCAAGGACATCAGAATTTCCCCTGAATAAGGGGATTAATAAAGTAATCAATCAATCAACTAATGTTTACACTGAAGCACAACAGCTGAGGGGTGGCTGATTGAGGTTTATAAAATTATAAGGGCTACAGATACAGTAGATAATCAAAGATTTTGTTGTAAGTGTAAGGGAGTCTAAAGCAAGAGAGCACAAATCTATGATGAGAAAGAAGATATTTAAAGGTGATCTGAGGAGCAACACACAGATGTACATCACGTGAGCATATGGAAAAAAATTGCTGGAGGACGATGTTGAAGGCAGAATTACACTGTTATTATTTGCAAAGGTACATGGATAGAAATAGAGTAGATGATACAAGCCAAATGCAATAACATGGGATTAGCCTCAATAAACATCTTGATTGGCATGGATTTGTTTGGGACATTAGGTCTCTACGAGATCAATGTGTCATAATATAGAAATGCAAATTTGATTCTATATGTAAAATTAAATAGAATATACACAGAGAAACAGATGTTCAGGCAACCTTCACCATGTTGTCATTTACATAGAAACATAGAAAAGTAGACTAAGTTGGACCCGTTGGGTCCCAGCATCACACAGGAGGGCTGGTCATCCAACGCAATATTCCACCTCTCCACCAATTCTAATATTGGTGGCCAGTTGGGGGGGGGGGGGGTTCTGGAGCGCTAGTATGGGTGTTGTGGGCTGAAGCAATTGGTTTCCAGAGGGCTAGTATGGACATTGTGGACCGAATGGATTCTTGGGCTAGCGAGTTGTGACCTCTCCCTCCACCATCTTACAGAGACTGAGCCACACCCATATTTCCTGGTTTTATAACCCCTCCCCCCCCCCCACCGGAAAAGGTGTGGCTTTCATGGAGTGATTGGCAGGAGAGAGATTCTCAACATTTAAAAAAAAAACTAATAACACTTTTATTTTTCATTGATGGGAAGAATTCTCTGCACCTGCTCAGCGGAGGGGGACTGAGTAAGATGGCCAAAAATCACAGCCGTATGTGGTAGCGTTTTATCTAAAATCAATATACAGTGCAAACAGTATGTGCATTTAGAGTAGTGCCTTTTAAATTCAAGCCAAAGCACCCAAGCCACCATTTGCAGTAAGTAGTGCATTTCAACTTCATGCCACCATTTGCAGTAATAGTGCCTTTCAAATTCAAGCCAAAGCAACCAAGCCACCATTTGCAGTAATAGTACCTTTCAACTTCATGCCACCATTTGCAGTAAGTGGTGTCTTTCAACTTCAAACCAAAGCTCCCAAGCCACCATTTGCAGTAAGTAGTGCCTTTCAACTTCATGCCACCATTTGCAGTAAGTACTGCATTTCAACTTCAAGCCATTGCACCCAAGCCACCATTTGCAGTAAGTAATGATTTCAACTGCAAACCAAAGCACCCAAGCCACCATTTGCAGTAAGTAGTGTCTTTCAACTTCATGCCACCATTTGCAGTAAGTAGTGCCTTTCAACTTGAAGCCACAATTTGTAGTAAGTAGTGCCTTTCAACTTCAGGCCAATGCACCCACGCCCCCCATTTGCAGTAAGTAGTGCCTTTCAACTTCAAGCCACACCCAAGCCATCATTTGCAGGACGTAGTGCCTTTCAACTTCAAGTCAAAGCAACAAATCCACAATTTGCAGTAAGTAGTGCCTTTCAACTTCATGCCACCATTTGCAGTAAGTGGTGTCTTTCAACTTCAAGCCACACCCAAGCTACCATTCACAGTAAGTAGTGCCTTTCAACTTCAAGCCAAAGCTCCCAAGCCTCCATTTGCAGTAAGTAGTGCCTTTCAACTTCATGCCACCATTTGCAGTAAGTGGTGTCTTTCAACTTCAAGCCACACCCAAGCCATAATTTGCAGTAAGTAGTGCCTTTCAACTTCAAAGCTCCCAAGCCACCATTTGCAGTAAGTGGTGTCTTTCAACTTCAAGCCACACCCAAGCCACACCCAAGCCACCATTTGCAGTAAGTGGTGTATTTCAACTTCAAGCCACACCCAATCCATCATTTGCAGTTCGTAGTGCCTTTCAACTTCAAGCCACACCCAAGCCACCATTTGCAGTAAGTAGTGCCTTTCAACTTCAATCCAAAGCAACCAAGCCACCATTTGCAGTAATAGTGTCTTTCAACTTCAAGCCAAAGCAACCAAGCCACCATTTGCAGTAATAGTGCCTTTCAACTTCATGCCACCATTTGCAGTAAGTGGTATCTTTCAACTTCAAACCAAAGCTCCCAAGCCACCATTTGCAGTAAGCAGTGCCCTTCAACTTCATGCCACCATTTGCAGTAAGTAATGCCTTTCAACTTCAAGCCATTGCACCCAAGCCACCATTTGCAGTAAGTACTGCCTTTCAACTGCAAACAAAAGCACTCAAGCCACCATTTGCAGTAAGCAGTGTTTTCAACTTCAAGCCAAAACACCGAAGCCACCATTTGCAGTAAGTAATGTCTTTCAACTTCATGCCACCATTTGCAGTAAGTAGTGCCTTTCAACTTCAAGGCACACCCAAGCCATCATTTGCAGGAAGTAGTGCCTTGCAACTTCAAGTCAAAGCTCCCAAGCCACCATTTGCAGTAAGTAGTGCCTTTCACCTTCATGCCACCATTTGCAGTAAGTTGTGCCTTTCAATTTCAAGGCGCAGCCAAGCCAACCGGGGGGGCGCTAGTATGAACTATTTTAGAACCAATAGACTTTTTTTTTGCAAGCTTTAGAACCAATAGACATTTTTTTGCAAGCTTTAGCACCAATAGACATTTTTTGCAAGCTTTAGAACCAATAGACATTGTTTGCAAGCTTTAGAACCAATAGAGACACTTTTTTGCAAGCTTTAGAACCAATAGACATTTTTTGCAAGTTTAGAACCAATAGAGACACTTTTTTGCAAGCTTTAGAACCAATAGACATTTTTTGCAAGCTTTAGAACCAATAAACGTTTTTTTGCAAGCTTTAGAACCAAGACATTTTTTTGCAAGCTTTAGAACCAATAAACATTTTTTTGCTAGCTTTAGAACCAATAGACATCTTTTGCAAGCTTTAGAACCAATAGACATTTTTTTGCAAGCTTTAGAACCAATAGACATTTTTTTGCAAGCTTTAGAACCAATAGACATTTTTTGCAAGCTTTAGAATCAATAGACTTTTTTTGCAAGCTTTAGAACCAATAGATACTTTTTTTGCAAGCTTTAGAACCAAAATCCATATTTTTGCCAGCTTTAGAACCTATAGACATATTTTTTGCCAGCTTTAGAACCTATAGACATATTTTTTGCCAGCTTTAGAACCTATAGACATATTTTTGCAAGCTTAGAATCAATAGAGACATATTTTGCCAGCTTTAGAACCAATAGATATTTTTGCCAACTTTAGAACCAATAGACTTTTTTTTGCAAGCTTTAGAACCAATAGACATTTTTTTGCAAGCTTTAGAGCCAATAGAGATTTTTTTGCAAGCTTTAGAGCCAATAGACATTTTTTGCAAGCTTTAGAACCAATAGACACTTCTTTTGCAAGCTTTAGAACCAATAGACACATTCTGCAAGCATTTTATAACCACTAAGGGCACTTACATTTGAGTGTTCAGTGTTATTCTCAGCTCAGAGAAACGTGACCCTCTGCCTTCCTCCATCTTGAAGAGTGAGTGAAGCACACCACTTCCTTGTTTTATAGTCCCTCCCCCCTGCCGCCAGCGGGGGCAGCAGAGAGAATGGGGAATTTTGTAAAAACATTAATATCTCTGTCATTTTTAATCGATGGGAAAAATCCTCGGCACACATGTGGCGGAGGGGGGCTCTGAGCAAGGTGGCCAAAAATGACGGCCGTAGGTGGCGGCGTTCTCTCGGAAATCGCAGCACAGATGGCCAAAACCGGTCAAGAACAGACTTTTAGTAATATAGATTAAGGGTTTGGACATGCTAGAGACAGGAAAAATGTTCCCGATGTTGGGAGAGTCCAGAACCAGGGGGCACAGTTTAAGAATAAGGCATAAGCCATTTAGAACGGAGGAGAGGAAACACTTTTTCTCACAGAGAGTTGTGAGTCTGTGGATTTCTCTACCTCAGAGGGCGTTCGAGGCCGGTTCTCTGGATACCTTCAAAAGAGAGCTAGATAGGACTCTTAAAGATAGCGGAGTCAGGGGATGTGGGGAGAAGGCAGGAATGGGGTACTGATTGTGGATGATCAGCCATGATCACATTGAATGGCGGTGTTGGCTCGAGGGGCCGAATGGCCTACTCCTGCACGTATTGTCTATTGTGTATTAAAAACCGTGCATGCACGGATTGGTCTCTTCTCATGTCAGTCAGCACCACACAGATTGGTCTCCTCTCCTGTCAGTCAATGCCACGGCTGGGACGGCGATGCCCCTTCCTGCACCACGGCCTCTCCCGCCTTACTCATAATCTCCTCTCTCCCCTCCTCACTTGTCTAACATCTCGCCCCACCAATGGCTGCGACCAATGGCTGCTGCGGTAACTTACCCTCACGGCCCTCTCAGAGGAGATCTTCTCCACCAGCCCACTGAGACGAACACCGACTCCATCCCCCCCCCCCCTCCGCTGCCCAGCCTGGCGGCAGCAACGAGAAAGCCGGCATGCAGCAGTTGGGCAGTGAGGGGATGGGCCGAGCGGCAGCAGTGGGCGAGAAGGGCGGGGATGGGCCATGTGGCAGCATCAGGTGGTCGGACAGGACGGGCCGAGCGGTGGCTGAGCCGGAGTGGGCAGAGGGAGGGAAGGAGAGTTGGTTTGCAGGGTGTCCGAGCAGTTTGCATGGAGTTTGAGTCAGACATGGAAAGTGGAGGGGATTGAGAGAGAGGAGGGGGGTCTACTGAACTGTAAGTCTACTGAACTGTGAGTCTACACTTTATGTGCTTTATGTGCTTTATGTGGTTATGTGGTTATGTGCTTTATGTGGTTAAGTGCTTTATGTGCTTGCAATAAATGATTTGTTAGCCAGCAATGTACTTGCAATGAATGATGATTTGTTAACCCTTAATGTGCTTGCAATAAATGATTTGTTAGCCAGCAATATGCTTGCAATGAATGATAATTTGTTAACCCTTAATGTGCTTGCAATAAATGATTTGTTAGCCAGCAATGTGCTTGTAATGGATGATAATTTGTTAATCCTTAATGTGTTTGCAATAAATGATCTGTTTGCCAGTAATTTGCTTGCAATAAATGATGATGTGTTAACCCTTAATGTGCTTACAATAAATTCTGTTAGCCAGCAATGTGCTTGCAATGAATGATGCTTTGTTAACCCTTAATATGCTTGCAATAAATAATTTGTTAGCCCTTAATGAAATGAAATTAGTTGTTTGGCCTGTCCTGTGCTTGAAATTGAAATGGAAATGGAAATTAAATGAAATTAGTTGTTTGGCCTGCCCTGTGCTTTTGCTTTTTCTTTGCCTTTGCTTTGCTTGATCTCACCTGAAATGAAAGCAAATGATTGTACTGTTGGCTGGCCCCAGCTGCCCTGTGCTTTTGCTTTTGCAATTGGTGGAGAGGTGGAATATTGCTTTGGGGGGCCAGCCCTCTAGGGTAAACCTGGAACCCAACGAGTCCCACTTAGTCTCGTACTTATTAAAAGTCTGATCTTGTACCTGTGTATGTATGTGTATATGTGTGTGTGTATATATGTGTGTATATATGTGTGTATATATGGTCTTTACATTTTTGGAAAAACACTGGCTCTGCGAGCAGTGATCAGCTTCATTGATGATTTCATCCCATATTTGACAAGTTATTCATGATTAATCCTTTAAAAATGCCAACTTTAACAAGTTTTTACATATTCTGATTCACATTTTCCCCTCTAGGCAGAGATCACATTCACTGAACAATTTATGCTTTATTTTGACTTATTACTGATTACATTTATAAAAAATCAAAGGACTTTGAATTTAAAATTACCTGCTTTAACTATTGATGTCACAATGGCTCGGCAAGCAGTGAGCAGCGTCACTGAAGCTTTCAGCCTCCTATGGGGGCTACAGGTATGGAACAGGTGCGCTGGGGAAGCAGACCAATGGGTCTGCACTTGGTCTAGTATATTACTAAAACTCTCATCTTGTTTGTGATTCTGTCTGCATGCATGCATGCTCATGTGCTCCTGGAACAGTTTCAAAACGGCACACGAAAACGCTACAATTTTTGGACCACCTTTTTCACAATTGTCCTCTGGTGTGTTTTATCAAAGTTTTGTTCAGATTAATGTTATATTTGACAAGTTATTCACATTTTCAACTTATCAAATTTGACTTCTCACTATAAAAAATCCAATTCTAATTTTTTAAGTTTAAAAAGAGGGAGGGTGAAGAGGAGAGGGAGGGAATGCTGGGGGTTGAGGGTAAATGAGCCTTGCTTGCGCAGTTGGGGGCTATGGGTGAGTGGTGGAATACTGTGTTGGGGATGTGTTGCGTTGGGGGAACGGGTGAGTGGTGGAATATTGCGTTGGGGAATGGGTTGCATTGGGGGACCAGGCCTCCCGTGTGACAGGGACCCAATGGGTCGCACTTGGTTTAGTGAACAATTCTCTATGTCAAGTTTTAACTTATGAAGAAAAATGCGCTTAGATTCCCCTGCCCTTTGTTCATTCTTAACCGTCAATTGGACCGCCACATGGAAAACTCACAGTACGAATGAATTAAGAATATATAGATCTGACCAGACTGCAAGTCAACAACTTTTCATTGTCATTAATTGCTGTGAGTATAAACCTTCAGTGAATGTTAGCTGATTAGGTAGTTAGACGTTGTAAATGTTTGAGATTTACACTTTTCAAAACTTTTAAGATTTCCATTTTGTGACTATGTATGATGATTATTACCTCAAACTTTGCATACACATTAACTCTACATAGTGTGGTACAGCTTTGCCCTGTTTTCTCACAGTTCAGCAGCCTGGGTTGCAGACCATGTGAAGTTTGCAGGTCCCCCCCCGCATGGGTTTCTTCTGGATGCTCCATTTTCCTCCTACATCCTAAGGACATGTGGCTTTGTAGTTTAATTGACTGCTTTAAGGGCCTGTCTCACCAGCATGCGATAGCATGCGTCTAGTGCGACCAAACGTGGTCGCTTGAGGCATACGGTCTTGCGGGGCCGGTCCCAGTTCGATCGGCGGAGGCGTATGGAGTTGTGTGGGGCTGGTCCCGACATCGCGGGACTCCAAAAATCTTACACTGTCCGAAAATCCCGTGACAACAGCCTGTCGGCCCGCAGCCGCTATGAGGCCGTACGCAGCGCTTCGACGGGTGTACGCAGCGTCTCAACGTCATATGCAGCGTCTTGATGCCATATGCAGCGTCTTGACGGCGTTTGCCTAGCGGTGGCGTTGCGCGATGATGTCACCTACCGGCATGCCGTTGCATGTTGACGTCACTATCCGACGCCGTGCGACGTCCAAATTCAGTCGGCAAGCCTCCTGCCCAGCTTATTGGTGAGTAAGATGTCGGGACCAGCCCCGCACAACACCATATGCCTCCGTGGTTCGAAGTGGGACCGGCCCCGCGAGGCCGTACGCCTCAAGCCACCAATTTTGGTTGCGCTAGACGCATGCAATCGCATTCTGGTGGAACAGGCCCTTTAATTATCTCCAAGGCAACGAGGGAGGTTATGGGAATATCGGGGAAATAAAAATGGGATTTGTGTAGGTTTACCATGATGGGTGCTTGATGGTAGATGTGGACTCCATGTGCTGAACGACCTCTTTTCAAGCCACATTGCTCTGACTCTTTAACAAGGTGCGTTTGGATTTGTTTCACTTCCATATGTTTGACGTTCTTTGATATTTTTTTGTGTTGAGTTAAAATAGTTTATTTCTGGGATATTTTTTATTGTGAATTGTCAGAATTCAATTTAGCTGACACTACGGTTAGATATTTGCAGAGATGATAGCATTGATAAGATTTGCGCCTCTTGACTTACTTTTATGACCACATTCATCAAGGTAGTTATGCGATAAGCAATGTGACAACTGTAGGATGAGATGAAAAATAATAAGTATTTGTTGTTTTGAAGGAAAATCATACTTTTTTGCAGGGCTTGTTCGTGCCATAAGTGCCCTTGATAGAGATCGAAAGAAATACAAAAAATCTCAAGCTTTTCTCACCAAATGGTAGTAAAAGTTAGGGTTCTATACTAAACAGCAGCAAGGTTATGGTTACAACTGGTAGAAATATTAAGGTGAATGATAATGTTATTTGTTATTTTTATGTCCACCATTAAGAATGTGAAATTCTGCATCTTTGAAAGGTACTGCCAGTGGAGGATGGGCTTGGGATAGAGATAGGCTTGGCTGATTTAGTTTCAAGCTGCTGATAAACCCCCCATGTGTTCTGGAAATGTACCATGCATGTACAAATACATACAGATTTCCTCAGTGACCTTCTACCATAGTGGACCATGGAGAATATGAGATGTGTGCAGCATGTTTAGTATTTTGCGATGCAGAAATGATGGCCAGATATGAGATCAGGTTGATTCAGTGAAGACGTGTTGCCAGGAAGCAAGATTAACTGACAAGGATGACATTGCAATAAGATGAGATGGTAAGTGCAGGAGGAGAGTAGTGATATAAGGGTACATTGATGAAGATTATGGAGGAACTAAAATGTGGACATTTGCAAGGACATTTTACCTGAAAGAAATAAAGAAAGAAAGAAAGAAGCAGCAGTAAGCTATTCAACTCTTTGTGTTTACTGTCCCATTCAGTATGATCATGGATGAGTCAAGACATTTCTTCTTAACTTTGGCCTGATCCCTGAATGGCCATCCCCTCATTTTGAATGGTGATTCCTGGGTATAGACATTCCCAACCAGGGGAAGATTTATCAGAGCCTCTGTCACTTGCAAGTGGTGTCTGGGTACTTTTGTTCCCCCCCCATGTCATAAAGATGTGCAGGGTGGTATGTTAATTGGCCATTATAAATCACCTTGAGTATGTAGATGAGTGGGAGAATCTGGAGCAAAGTTGATAAGAAAGTGGGGAGAATAAAATGTGCCAATAATGTAGGATTAGTGCAAATGGATAGATGATGGTCAGCACTAACTTATGGGCCAAAGGGGCTCTTTCCACCCTGTCTCTCTCTATGACGCTATGTCTTTGTGAGTTAGGGGATGCCTATATAATGTCACCAGAGAATAGGTATTTTTACATGTAGCAAATCCCCTTTGGGGCATCCAGGCACCAATTCCAGTGTTCTCTGGAAATTGAATTCAGTATTCACAGGGTTTATACTTGGAATTTAGCTGCTTATTATCAGTCCAAGATATGAAATCACAATATATAAATGCAGGTGCAGTTGAAGGAAAAAATATATCCATGACTGATCAGATAATTTTCTAGCTGGATGTCTATGAGTTATACACACAAAATGCTGGAGTAACTCAATGGGACAGGCAGCATCTCTGAAGAGTAGTAATGGGTGATGTTTCAGGTTGAAACCCTTCTTCAGACTGGTCTATGAGTTATGTTCTGTAAGGATCTGTGCTGGGACCTCAGTTGTTTGTTATATATATAAATTGTTTGAATGTACTTGTAGATGGGTTGGTTGGTAAGTTTGCAGATGACAACAAAATTGTTGGAGTTGCAGACCGTGAGAAAGGCTATCACAAGATATGGCAGGATTTTGATCAGTTACAGAAAGAGGTGGAGAAATGGCAGATGGAATTTAATCTGAGCCATTGTGAAGTGTTGTACTACAGGAACTGGAATGTAATGGAAAAGTATACAGTTAATGGCAAGGTCCTTAACAGCATTGATATACACAGGGATCTTGGGTCCAAGTCCATAGCTCCCTGAAAGTGGTGAATAAGTCTGCCTTATTACCTGAAAGTGGTATGTCTGCCTTGAGTATAGGGTATGTCAGGATGTCATGTTGCAGCTTCATAAAACTTTGGTTATTAAGGCATTTGATATATTAGTCATATTACAAGGCGGCTGTGGAGATATGGATGGGGTGCAGAGGAGGTTTACCAGAATGTTGCCGGATTAGAGGGTTTTAGGTATACGGAGAGATTGGACAAACATGGATTGCTTTCACTGCAGCATGGAGGTTGAGGGGATAAAAAATATATAAAATTATGAGAGGCATCGATAGGATGAGCAATTAGAATCACAAGGTGGAAATGTCAAAGAGTGGAGGGCATAGAATTAAGGTCACAAGGGGACAGTTTAAACAGGATGTGCGGGGTCAGTTTTTTAGAAAGTGAGGTGGGTACCTGGAATATGTTGCTAGGGAAGTGGTGTAAGAAGATAAAACCATGGTATCTAGGAGGCTTTTAGGTTGTCACATTGACATGCAGGGAATAGAGGGATATGGATTAGGTAGAGGAGCTTAGTTTAACTTGGTATCATTTTCGGCACAGACGTTGTAGACTGAAAGGTTAGTTCCTGTGCTATTGTTATTCTATGTTCAGTTAGAATACTTAAATGGTTCAGGTGACACATCGGTGACACACTAGCTGATATCCTAAACATCTGAAGTTTAAGATCCAACAAGATCAGATGGTGAATCAAATCAGTGTGTGCAGAGATGCAACATCTATCTGGTAATCTGAATGTGCATGAGCTCTTCACTACTGTCAGAACCAACTATGGGTCAAAGCCTAAGGACCCCACCAAAAGATGATCCAACAGCAGATAAAGGGCATAAGAGTGGATTAAATCCATTTAAAACACTAAATTTTGTGGAGATATACTTTTGGCATGTTCATAAACTAATCTACCTCATCTCAGATGAGGGCAGTATGTCTGGAAATCTCTGAGAAGCTATAAACGTGTTCATCCTCAATCAAGACTACTGATTGCTGTCCATGTGGAGAGATCTCTGTGCTCTCTGCCTGAGAGAATTTCCTCACAAAGATCCTACTTAACCACTTCCTCCCAGTGAATGAAGTGTTCCTCTCAGTCACAATACAGATTCCATACATCAACGAACATGAACTTCACCGCAGAACAAATCAAGAAACTGTACCAACACAGTATGTGACCATGTTCAAAATCATCAAGCCATTATCACTCACCAGCATGACAGCATTTTCTGATTCCAAACAAGTCTATGACTCATACAGCCTTGTGTAAACTGGATTTAAGCCTTGTGTAAGCTGTTGGTCCCATTCTTTTATTCCTCACCTTCACCTAGCTTGTGATGAATAGCTAATTATTATTGTTGTCCAGTGTGTTCCTCCTCTGGTTCATACACTATTGCAGTATTAGCAGTATGCATGATGATGTGGCTGTGGAGAGCTGCAAAGTGTGATGAACATATTTTTCACTGCAGAATTTGGAAAGTGGATAGTGAAGTTCACAAAGTTGGCTTAAATTTTACAAAAAACATTCTGCAATGTTTGATGCAACTTTTCTGAATATATTTCAGAATGGATCAATAAAGTAAAAACAAGATACTAATACTCACTGCCAGATTTGATGAACCTTTCAGTTTCCATCTGATTTTATTGTAATCACAATTTTGTGTTTCACTGGGAGAATTTAGGAAGCACTGAAAAGTTACAAACACTCAGTGGAAATCTCAAATTTGCATCAATAAATGATGGTCATATTTTTGCTACTTCTGAGAAGGGAGTTAGTGGCTCTTCCTCTGGTGGTGGCCCATCGATGATAGCATGGTTGTGCAAGACTTATCAAATACCTGTGCATGGGAGAGATTAAGGTGGAGGCTGGTGCACACAAGTGGGGTACCTTCTCGGTTGCAGGAGCTGGATTCTAGTGGCAAGGTTAGATGTTATTGCTGAAAACTCCCTTGGCTGCAGCAGATGACCATGTCTTCTTTCGATACAAAACGATACGATAGAACGTTATTTATCCCAGGAGGAAAATTGATCTGCCAACAGTCATAAAAACACAAAGTACATGAAACATGAAATTAAAGTGATGAGTGGAAAGGATTGGGGATGTGCAAACATTGGGGGCGGTAGGGGGGAGAGGAGGTAGTCAGTCTCCATCTACCCCACAACAGAAGGGGGAGGAGTGGTACAGTTTGATAGCCACAGGGGAGAAGGATCTCCTGTGGCATTCTGTCCTGCATCTTGGTGGAACCAGACTTTTGTTGAAGGTACTCCTCAGGTTGAGCAGTGTGTCATGGAGGGAGTGATCTGCATTGTCCAGGATGCATCCTCCCCTCCAAGACCACCTCCCATGAATCCAACTCCACCCCCAGGATGGAGCGAGCCTTCCTGATGAGTTTGTTAATCCTATTGGCATCAGCGGCCTTCGCCCTGCTGCCCCACCATGGGGCAGCAAAGAAGATGGCACTGACTACCACCGATGGGTAAAACATCTGCAGCATCTTACTGCAGATGTTAAAGGAGCGGATCCTTTTCTAAAAGTACAGCCGGCTCTGTCCCTTCTTGTGCAGGGACAGAGTCCAGTTTACTGTCCAGGTACACTCCAAGGTATTTGTACTCCCTGGTAAACTGCACATCCACACCATTGATGGTGACTAGGGACTGGGATGTTCCTCTCCTAAAGTCCAACACTAAGTCTTTTTGATGTTGTGCTGCAGGTGATTCAGCCTACACCACTCAACAAAGTCATTGGTTACACCTCTGTGTTCAGCTTCCCTCCCTCACTGATGAAGCCCACATTTGCAGAGTCATCTGAAAACTTCTACAGGTGGCAGGAGTCCAGGTTATATGCTTCATGCTTTGACATGCGGTTTGCACTCCACAGTGCGCTGCTGAGCTGCCTTCCTGGCCATTGAACCCTTTAGTGCAGTGATTCCCAACCTGGGGCCATATGCCAAATTTCAGGGGTGGGCCACAGAAACATTTTGGGATTTAGGGGGCCACAGGTTCAATGAAGGGGGCCACTTTTTTCCGCTAATAATGTCAGGGGGGGCCACGTAAAAAAATTATAGATCCCAAGAGGGCCATGAGCTAAAAAAGTTTGTGAACCACTGCTTTTGTGGATTTCCTCTGCCCAATCCGCCGGAACTGATTTTGTATGCTGGTCCCTATACTCACTGAGAGTTTGAGACCCGTTGGCTACCCTCACCTGGTTTAGCCCGCCCGCCGACGCAGTTTTCCAGTGTGTGGCCGGCATTGCATGCTAACAGATTCTTCGAGCCACAGGCGAGAGCTGGGACCAAAGGTGGATGAACTACTCTAAAAGAAGCACACCACACCCCTCACCAAAGGGGCTACCCTTCCCTGAGAACTCCCATAAACCCCAGGGATTCTTCCCCACATGTGACATAATTGGTTAGTTTAAAAGGAAGAAGTGACCGTTTCCAACACTTTTTCATCTTTAGAGCATTAAATTCATACCCCATTCATTCACTTCAAACCAACTCACACGAATGAGTTAAATTCTCCATGTTTTCAGAATATTTTTTCAATAACAGTTTTTCTTGTGATCCATGGACATTTTATCAATGCTGATGTTGAATTTCTACCTTCCTGCTTCCCATTTATTTGTGCCCCACTCCCATCCACACCCAAAGATGAGACTGTTATATTAGCTGTTCAGAATCAGTAGTGAAACCTCCAGGGAGCCAAAGAAGAAAAGTCATAAATGTTTATAGAAGTCAAGAAAGGACACTGGACTTGGATTTTGCACAAAGTTAATTAAACTCCAATCGTTTTTAAAAAAAAATCTGGAAAATGCAGGTCAGATCTTGCAAATTCCCACAGGAGGTCTGTGGGAGTGAGTTACGTAGTTATTACATTGTGTTACACATATATCTACATCGCCACTGTATGAGCTTGAAAACGCAACATATTGAACAAAATCTTATTTTCAGTCAGGCCCACGGGATCAAAGATTATTTGATTCTATTCAGTGCGGTACAAATATTAATCCTTGCTGTTGGTGTCTAGGTCGGATTGTCATCATATCAGCTGCTTTAGCTGGTTAAAGGCCTGGCTGCCTAATTTAAATAATACATTTTAATTCTTAAACTTTAGTAATCTTTTTGTAATAAACTGTAACTGATAACTTGAAATCCCAGAAGTCCAAAAATGGTTTTGGACTTGGCTGGTGGGGTAGATGTGTGGGAGGTTTGTGAAGTAGCACCTTCCTTTGTTCGTACACACGTCTCATGTATGGTCGCAATGCTGCAGTTCGCCTACAGCCACCACAGTTCCATGACTGATGCCACCTCCCTGGCTCTACACTCATCCCTGGAACATCTGGATAAAAAGGACACCTACAGTACATCAGATTCCTATTGGTTAAATATCTCTCTGGTTTAAATACCATTATCCCAACCAAGCTCATCTGCAAACATGGAGGCAGCACTTACCATTGCAACTGGATCCTCAACTTCCTGACCAACAGACCATAATCAGTGATGATAGGTGACAAATCATCCTCCAACCATCTTAAGATAAACACTGGTGCCCCACAAGGATCTGCTCTCAGCCCCATACTATACTCCTTATATACTCATGATTGTGCAGCGAGAATACCAATCCAACACAATTTACAAATTAGCGGGAATATCACCAGCAATATGTCCATGAACAGCCACATTAAAGCTATGGCTAAGAAGCCCACCAATGACTATACTTGCTTGGAAGTCTTAGGAAGCTCGGCATGTCCCCAACAACTCTCACCAACTCCTACAGATGCGTCGTCGAAAGCATTTTTGTCGGGATGCACCACAACCTGGTTTAGGAATAAGTTCATTGGAGATGGCAAGAAATTACAGAGAGTTGTTGATGTAGCCCAGACTATCACACAAATCCACCTCCCTTCCATTGACTCTTACACTTTACACTGCCTTGGCAAAGCTACCAGCATAATTAAGGAGCAGTCTCACCCCGGTTACTCCCTCTTTTCCGCTCTCCCTTCAGGTAAGAGGCACAGAAGTTTGAAAACACATACCTCCAGATTCAGGGACAGTTTCCTCCCAGCTGTTCTCAGGCAATTGAACGGTCCACTCATCAGCTGGAGTGCAGTCCTAACCTCCCATCTACCTCATTGGAGACCTTTGGACAATCTATAATCAGACTTTATCAGATTCTAGCTTATACTAAATGTTGTAGCCTTTATCTCTTATCTGTATACTATGGACAGCTTGATTGTAATCGTGCACAGTCTTTTCTTTGACTGCATAGCACGCAAACAAAAGCGTTTCCCTATAACTTGGTACATCTGACAATTATATTATAAACTAAACTAAGCAATGTATGAACACAATGTCCCCAAAACTATACCAAATATTCATACCCCACTTTGACTGGCCGTGGGCCAAGAATCAGTGGGATATTACACTTTTTCAAAGAATGTATAAGCTTGTCTGCAACCACCTACTCTCACAATAGAGCTCAGAATAGAGACTGCTTTGGGATGCCGGTGGAGGGCCTGGCCTGTGTAAGTTATTGGGGCCAATCCGGACTTGGACAAGGACATGGATATTTTAAAAGACAAATTTGCTGGCTGCAACGGAAACCCCCCCCCCCAATCCACATCAAGAATCAAACCCGTCTGGCCTGTGGACTTGGACATCACACAACGGTGTGAACAGGAAAGGCTGAGACGGAGATAACGAGATTCTCTTGGATACACAAAGGGAGGAACCAAGCCTCAGCAGACGGTGGTAAACAGGCCAGCACAAGCACAATCACCATCGGGGATGATAACGATCAGGCTGAGGGATCATGACATCAGCAAACCCCTTATCATCGGAAGCCTATTGTTCATGCCAGATCGAAACTGGGAAACATCAAAAGAACCCCTTTTATCCAGAGGACCACCTGGGGGTTTCAAAGGAAGCTCAGGTATAAAAGTCGAAGTCAAGCCAGAACTCTCTCTCTCTTCCTGCTCTTCCTGCTCTGCTGGACAGCTCGTGGGCCTGCATCGACTTAGCTGTGAGTATCCTGGTGACCTGGTGAATATTCCCGAAATAGGATAGAGGTCGAGGGGGAGTAAACTTGTGTTAAAGTAAGTTTCATGACGTGCCCGTTAGTTTTCCATCCATAGTCTTAGTTTAATGCATAAGTTTAGCCAGTGATTATGTAGTGTTGGTGAGATTCGATTTCTCATTGTTTAATAAAGCCTGTAATTTAGACTTGCTTTGAGTCCATCTTGGTTTCTGTTTTCTCTCATCGGCACACTCTGGTCAATTCAACCTTTTATCATATCCCACCATAATTCCGAGGTCTAGAACCTAGGGGAATTCTTTTGTGGAGTAAAGGGAAACGCAAAACCCCTACACCTGCTTGAACAAAAGGCCTGAGTAAATAGAGGCTCAATGTTGGATTTTTCACTGCATATCAAATCAATAAAACACATAGCGCATATGCCGAATCAGAGTATATGACCTTTTTAAAACTCATAAACACAAGTCAAGACAAGTAGGATCATGTTTCATGTCAAATGCACAATGTACAAAGAAAATTGTGCTTGCAGCAGAATTATATGCACATAGACTCAGACCCTCAAATCCTTACTCACCAGCTTGACAGTTTTCTGTGCTTCTAAAGTCTCTGACACATGCAACTCATTTGAGATGGATCTGGTCATGAATATCATCTCTCCTGCACACCTTTTGTGAGGACAAGCCCTTATTGACCCATTATTGTTGAGCAGTGTGCTCCTCATACTAGTGCTCATCATGCTCGCAATGCTGCAGTTCGCCTACTGCCACCACATTTACGTGGCTGATGCCATCTTCCTGGCCCTATTCTCATCCCTGGAACATCTGGATAAGAAGGACACCTACATCAGACTCCTATTCATTAACTATGCCTCTGGTTTCAATACCATTATCCCAACCAAACTCATCTACAAACTTGGAGGCAACACTTCCCATTGCAACTGGATCCTCGACTTCCTGACTAACAGATTTGCTTGATTCACTTGTTATTCCACAATTTCAAGATCTCTGTGGAGTCAGCAGTGGTGGTATCTTTCCACTATCTTGCTGTGCCTACTGTAGGTAGACCAGGTCTCAGAAGCATATAGGATCACTGCTGGCTGGTAGACCTTGAGGTCTGTGGAACCTTTGCAGTTTCCACACATTTTCTCTTGATATTTATTGTATTGTCATTGGGGATAAAAGCGTACCTTGCCATTAGCTATTGAGGAGATCAACACAGTCACTTATGCAAGTCTTTTTGGAATTGCTTTCATGATTGCATCATATTTGCATAACACTAAAGGAGAATAAAGCTGCAAGAGGCTATCATCATCAGTAAACCAAAACATAATCACCACTATACATAATTCATATCTATAAAATTATAATGTGAGGATATATGTTTGGAGGTAATATATGGTACGATGTGTGCTATATATTCCTTAATATTTGCCTATTGAAGGTGGCTAGCTGGCTATGAAAAAATATGGATGTTTTAATGCTATTTTTGTTTCAGACATACTGTATGTACATACATTTGCCCTCCTCACCCAAGGACATACAAGACATGTCAATAGCGATTTATAAGAACAAGTTAAGAAATTGAAAAATTAAAACAGTTCTATGAAATTAATGAAACAAAACTCTAAAACATATAAGTGTCACACTTGTCCAACACTCATTCATTGTATATGCCAGGATATAAAAGAATGCTAGTGAAAAGCAGGTTTTGCTTTACATTTTATGGTATTTTCTGTGAATATGCTGGAAATGTGCATTGAATGAAATTTTGACTTTGATAGACCATTATCTTCACCATTTAACTTCAAAAAGATTTGTGCTCAACATTCTTGAAGTGTAGGATGATGATGGAACAGTGAGAGTATTGTGTCACCTGGGACATTGATGAAAGGCAAGACTTTAAAAAGGTCTAGGCTTTTAACCAATTACATGTAAAAATAAAGAATGACAGAGGAAAAATGGATAAGGAATATGATAACTGAAAGGAAAGACAAAAATATCGTACTGGTATAAATGAAATTAATGAAAGAGACAGGAAAGAAATGTTAGAAAAGAAAAATATATACATTCAGATCCTTAGAAATAGTTTCATACAACAGACAGTTTCAATTATTATTTTTCTTTCAGGAAAGTAGCTTTGCAGGATCATTAAATTGGCCCTTATATTGTTAACTGCTGGCCCTAACTTTGTGCAGTTTAATTTACTTTAATTGTATAAATGAAGTGATTTTGGGAAGTTGATTGTGAGAGTAACAATGAGCTCCCATTTTCATGAGTTAAAAAAAATGGAACAAATTATCCAGTCACCGTAAATCGGGCACAAAATCTCTTCGCAATTGGTGGAGATATTTCCATATTTATGACAGAGTGTGTGTTAAAGTCAGTTACCCTGGCAAACTCTGGGTCATTTGTGTTGTTTTATTCAAACGCAATACTTCCCAGTGCATTTAGATAAGAATTGTGAAACGACATCCAAATAAATAACTGCAATTTTGAGAGTTACGGGAAGTTAAATTGCAGCTGGGTATTTGATGGTATTGTTCTCTGGACATTTTAATCTCAGTGCTAATTCTGAGGTCTATATCACATAATAAATATTGAATCTCAGTCATAGTGTTTTAAAGTCATAAACTCAACATGTGGTGGAGTGAGGTGGGATGGGGTGTGGAGGCAGTGGAGCAGAGGAGGTGGGTGTAATGGAAATATATTGGCAACTTTTAAAGGAAAATGTTGTCACTTAAACCAAATTTTCAGCGTTGTTAGGACTAAATGCAGCAGGCAATGAGAAATGGGTGAAATCCAATTTCTAGCAAAATGAAAAATAATTTAAATTACATTAACCATCTACAGTATCTGCAGTTTTAATCATGGTCATTGATTCTATTTTAAATTAATGGAACTAGAGTCACACACTTAGGCCAATCATGACTGGTATCATGCTGAACGATTAGATGATTTATGGATCCTGCTCCTCTGCTCAGCACATCAGTGGGAAATCAAGATGGTGGAGAGTGAATTCAAATACACAACTGCATAGTCCCTGTTTGTTTTTTTGCTCCATTTTCCAATGTGCAGGTGCAGGCGTCGAAGATAAGCTGACCTACAAAGAGGATGTAAACAATAGTTCCTTATGGACCACCAACTAGATATGAAGCCAAATTAGACCAATGTTCACCTCGGCAATGAAAGAAGCCTTTGTGAGACAGATGTCTTCTGGAAGACAGTCTTTTAATTGTATTTACTTTCATTTGTACATATTTTTCAGGATGTGAGTGTAATATATAGGCCAGCATTCATTGCTTACATGCAACTGCACTTAAGAAGAAGATGGTGGTGAAGTAGACTGGAGAAGAAGGTGGCCTGCTCTTTCTCCTACTTTCTTGTGTCCTTCAACCATTGGTGACTTTGCTGGAGGTAATTACACAATGATGTCAGGGTGGGAGTTCCAGGATTTAGACCCAGCAATAATGAAGCAAAGGTGATATTCTTCTTTGGCACCTTCACATGCTACTTAGAGGAATCACGCTGGCATGTTCACGTGTGCTTGAAGCTCTTAACCTTATTTATGATGGTTGTTGTGTGTTGAGGAGATACCCAAGTGCATTGTTGCCATACATGTTGCAGATGGTCCACACTCCGGATGACCTGTGATGAGTAAATGAATGTTCCAATGTGACTCTTTAATAGAGAAAAATGCTGCCTAGAATTTGATTTTTATTATACTATCTTGTTACTAATTTTTCATCCCAATATGCTTGGATCAAAAATCCTCTCACCTCACTAAACCTAAAGGTTTACCAAGTAAGCTTTTTGGCTCAATTTTCTCCCCCAAAGAATTTAAATTTAAAAATTCCGTCATTCCACCTTTTTAAATTGTCACCAAATTTGCTTGAGGTTTTATAATTATTTTGTAAAAATAAGATATGACATTTTTTTATTATTTCTAAACACCAAGATAACCTTTGATAAGTATATTAATTTTACATGCAATAGGTTGTGATGTCTACATTGGAAGAGTGGGAGGTGCATTCTCACTGCCTACTTATTTGTCAATTTAGTAAATTATTGAACGTTACAGTTAGGATCAATAATCTGTACTCCATCATAAATATTTTAATAATTATTAAAAAACAGAAGGGAGATCTTTCTAACGTTTAGTTTTGTTGTTTCTTAGTGTCTATGATAATTACTGTTTGAACAAATATATAAATAGCACCTATTCAGGCTTATCAAATAGATATTGTAAAAAAACAAGGTATGTAAACTACAAACAATGTTATATTTTATACCATGAGTTTACTTTTACAATTTCCTCTGATTTAGAATATGGTTTGATAATAGTTAACATTTTTGGTATTAATGAAATGCATTTCAAGCAGTATGATGAGCAGTATGACGTACATGATAATGTCTGGAATAAGAATTACCAATGAATAACAAGTAATGCACTGGAGCCTAAGGAAATCTGATTCATCCTGATTAAGATTAGCATTTGTTGAAACAAAATTGAATTTGAGTTAACAGCTGGTCCTCATTCGGCACTGAGTTCCGAACCCCTACCCCTACCACCATCTGGATGACTATTTGTTTTCCTCAACTCCTACTAATTACATTAAATCTATGCACTCTATTTATTGAGTCCTCTGCTAAAGAAGCAGTCCTTCTTATTGTATCCGGTAATTTTCTTTCACCTCAGTTAGATCCTCTTTCAGTTACTTTAGATAACATAGCTTATGCTATTGCTAAAAATGTCCTTGTTCTGGCTAAATCCTTATCAATCTTGCAACCTTCTCCAGTACAGTCATTTTTCTTGGAATGTGGTGACCAGAACTGACAGAATGCTCAGGTAGCGGTCAAAATAGCATTATATACAGTTCCAGCAAAACATTCCTTGCTCTTACATTCCATGGCTTACAAAATAACGCATCCCCAAAATCTTTTGACCATTTGTTGATCTTTGCAATTATCGTAATAAGGGATATGTGAACATAAACCCCTCCATACCACAATATTATCCCATATATTTTTGTTCCTATACCTCATTGCAATACCCTGAATACATTACCTCGTACTTAGCTAGATCATCTGTTTCTTTTTGCTCAACTCATTAGATCACAATCATCATTATCATACTATCCTCTGTAGCATACACCCATGCTGTCATAGTCATAGAACAACACTGCAAGGAAACAGGTCCTTTGGCTCAATTCATCCACTATAAGATCACCCCTCAGTACCAACAGATACATTTAATATGATTGGTATTTTTTTTAAATCATGCTCCCTGCATTAAAGTATATATTATGAAAAGGATGTCTGAGTTTTGACTTAAGGACATCCACTGGAAACAGCTTCCAATCATGAATTACCTACCAGTTATTGGTCTTTGTTTCCTGCTTTTTCTCTGATGCAATTTTTCATTTTGCTACTCTCCTTTGGATTGGATGGGTTTATTTATTTATTTATTTATTTATTTAATTAGAAGCAGTGTACAAAAGTATGAACAGCAGCATATGACATAATACATTTATTGTACAGCTTCAATTTTAATTTTACCTAACATGAAATAGAAAAAGAGAGAAAGAGCAAGAAAGAAAGTCAATGAAAGAGAAAGTGAATGTAAGAATAGAACCCCTAAACTGCCAAATAAGTGTAGTCGAAGAGTGGGTAAGTAAAATAAATGAGAAAAACGTAAAGAAATAAAAAGACAAAAACAGAAAAAAAAGTAAAAAGTGATGATATACCTGCTTCATTTCTCCCATCACCCAGTCCGTAAGTCGGTTTAATTCCGAAGTTGTGTTGCACCATATTATCCTTGTAATGAATCAATGAATGGAATCCATGTCTTTGATAATTGCTCTGGTTTTCCTGCTAAGACAATCTCATATTTTCAAGATGTAGCGTCTCAGACATGTTTGTAATCCACATTTTAAGAGTAGGGGCAGATGTATTTTTCCAAAATTTACGTATGAGTTTTTTCGCCGTTATCAGGCCATAATTAAGGAAACATCTTTGGAATATTGATAGCTCAGGGCAGGCTTCTGCTGTTCCAAAAACAATCAGTTCTGTATGGCGGTTCAGTTTTGTTTTTTAATGTTTTAGAGAAAACTTCAAAAATCCCTTTCCAAAGGTTATGTAGTTTTATGCAAGAGGCAAAGGAATGTGTTATAGTTGCTTCTAGAAGGAGACAGTTGTCACAAATAGGAGATATATTTTTGAAAAAAACTTATTCAGTTTAGTCTTTGAGTAGTAGAGTCTGTGCAGTGTTTTAAATTGGATTAAAATGTGTCTAACATTAATCGAACAATTATGTATATATAAAAGATTTTTTTCCCATCTGTCTTTGGAAATTTTTAGGCCTAATTCCTCTTCCCATTCTCTTCTAATTATGTCTGATGATGGAACGTCTATATTTAGAAGGGTATTATAAAAGTATGATGTTAGATTGTTTGACTGAGTTTCTATTCATACCTTCGTTTAATATATCTGGCAGCAGGGTTTGATAATCATGGGTATATGTTTTCAAATAATCTCGAATTTGAAGATATCTAAAATATTGATTACATTTAAGTGTATTTCAACTGTAATTACTGAAATGACAGGAGATTTCCCATCTCGTTCAGATCTCCAAGCTTTTTTAATTCCTAGTCTTTCCCAATAAGAACATTTTATCTATAATAGATGGCTTAAAGGATGGGTTATTAGATATTGGTGAAAGAAGAGATAAATTTCTTAGTTTAAAAGTTGATTTTACTTGTCTCCAGATTCGTAAAATGCTGTGAATAATCGGATTTTTATCATATAGTGTGTTCTTCAACTTTGTTGGGGAGAGAAGAATCGTGCCTATATTAAAAGGCGAGCAATCCTCTCTCTCCATTATTAACCAGTCTACCTGTTGGCATGCGTTATCCAGCTATTAAATTACATTTTTAATATTCGTTGCCCATTAATAGCATAAGAAATTGGGGAGAGCCAATCCGCCCATTTCTTTGGGTTTACATAGATGTCGTTTATGAATTCTATGTCTTTTATAATCCCAGATAAAATTTGTAATCCGGGAATCAAGATTTTGAAAACATTTTTTAGGTAGGTATATTGGTATTGATTGAAATAAATAGAGAATTTGTGGGAGGAATTTATTCTGCCAATTAGAGACATCGGAAGTGTTTTCCAGAAATGAATAAGAGCATTTAATTTAGTAACTAAAGGCGGGAAGTTTGCATTGAATAAAGAAGTATAGTTTCTGGTTACCTGAACACCAAGATATTTAAATTTTTCTGTAGCAATTCTGAAAGGAAATTTTAAAAGGTGTGTCGGCTCTTGAGATTTTATTGCCATAATTTCACTTTCGTTCCAGTTTATTCTATATCCTGAGAAGGAACCAAATTCCTCTATAAGATTTAATATATTTGGAATACTAACTTGGTAATTGGTGATATATAATAATACATCATCTGCATATAATTATATTTTATTATTGGAGTGTTTAGTATTATAGCCTTGAATTTTCGGATGTACTCTTAATCTTTCCGCTAAGAGTTCAATCGCAAGGGCAAATAACAGGGATGGTAATGCACATCCCTGTCTATTGCTTCTGGATAGCTGACATTTCGGAGAAAGTATGTTGTTGGTCAGTATTCTGGCATTCGGCCTATCATATAGTAATTTTATCCATGAAATAAAATTATCTCCCATCTGAAATATTTGCAGTACTGTGAAAAGGTATTTCCATTCTACTTGGTCAAATGCTTTTTCTGCATCTAATGAAATAATTGATGTCTTCTCCTTTAATTCTATGTGAGTACATTATGTTAAAAAGGCGTCTCAAATTATTAAATGGGTATGAACCCCATCTTGGGTATGAACCCCATTTGATCCGAATGTATTAATTTATTAACTTAATCTTCTTGCCAAAGTTTTCGCTAATATTTTCTGATCTGTATTTAGCAGGGCAATTGCTCTGTATGAACCGGGGTCTTCTAGATCTTTAACTTTTTTGGATATAAGTGTGATAGTTGATTCAGCTAGTGTTTG